>NC_084957.1:18371796-18734534 GCF_949316205.1 Platichthys flesus | reverse complement strand
TCCTGAGTTGGTTTCAACTTTTCTAGACCTTTTATCACATCAAAGCCATATCTTGAGATCAATACATATGTATCTATTGGGTTGGATGGGTTCTGTCTATTATAGATCTATAGTCGTGGGCTGTACTGGATGGATACTATCGGTTATAGATCTGATGAAGCTTTAAAGTTTTCAGGTTGCCAATCAGGAGCTAGTGTTTTTGCTGAGCTTTGATGTGATTGGCTAATGGCTCTACAGCCAGGTCTGAGAACAAACAAAGCCAGAGAAACAGAAGGGGACATGAGGGCAGATGTCTAACAGCAGGACCAGTTTCACTCCCAATCACAGGTTTACTCTCTGCAGCCACGCCCCTTTAGCCTCAACCTGCCCCCTTCTCAGGTAAACCTGCCGACCAGTCAACAGGCAGCAAGGATACAAGCTGTTGTATTTGAATGACAGGTTGTTGTGAGACATGGGTTAATTAACACAAATTAACACTGGAAGCTGTGTTTGTGTGTGCGTAAGTGTTTGTGTGTGTGTGTGTGTGTGTGTGCGTGTGTGTACGTGACAGATGGGGGTATTCTTTGGATTTAATGAGTCTGATTCCTGAACAATAGAAGAGATGTAAAATTCCCTGGCAGGAAGCTGTTCCCACAGAGACCAGGTGAGGTCAGATGTGTTCCCGACACACCCAGGTGAACATACGTGGAGTATTAGATCAGGTGGATTAAAGTGATGTCGGCCACTTTACTCTTCCTTGTTAAATGGTAAATGGTTTTGTATTTATATAGCGCTTTCTAGTCTTGATGACCACTCAAAGCGTTTTACAGTACAATTTTACATTTACCAATTCACACACACATTCATACAGTGCATCTATTCGCAGCACTTTGTTATTCTATGGGGGGCCATTTGGGGTTTAGCTTCTTGCCCAAGGGCACTTCGGCATGCATATGGGTCAGACTGGGGATCGAACTGCCGACCTTCAGGTTGGAGGACGACCACACTACCCCTCAGCCACAGCCGCCCCTGTTAGTACCTTTAAATATAGTACAGAAGCACAGTCTGTAACAAAAACTATATTTCAAGGAAGACACATTCTATCAAATCTGAATAATCAAATATACTCAGGGAAAATGGTGAGTTTATTATTGTCAGTTATTGTCATATCTCATTATTTTACACATACATAGCAGTCCCAGAGTCAAATTGTAAGGCAGGGACAATATAACAAAAGAACAAATACCAGAACAAAAAATTTAATAAAAAAACTTCACTCTAAGTTAATCTACCTGTTACTGGATTCAACGGATGAAATCAAAACTGAATTCTGACGAATAAATTAATTTGCTGAAGTGAGTTAATATTCAACGAATTTGTTTAAGGTATCACCAGGTGGTATACGTAGTTAAACCCATTCTGGCAATTTAATTTGATCGTCCCCTTTTATACATTTAGTAGTAGAGAATGAAGACTGCTATGGTACATATTAAGTAGTGGGTGAAAAAAAAGAATATTCAAAAAAAGGAACGAAAATGTCTGAATTCAACTGCTAGGTCAGAGTGCAGCAGCAACAGCCTTTTTGACTGAATGACTTCATAATTAGCTTTGCACCACTCAGGGGAAGTCGTAAGTGAAACCTCTGATCACCTACAGACTGAAATTAGCAGGGCAGAAGGCTAAACACCAGCACTAATAAACAGGAGTGACTGACAGGAGGATCTGATACATAATTATCATGTTGTGTCAAAAAAACATTACAAATATTGCTTCATGATTTAATTCATCTCATAAATTAATCCGCGCATGTTTTAGCTGCCGTCTAACATGTTAAAAATAAACGACAGTTGCACCTTTAAGAATAGCTGCAGGTTTGATCTCAGCTTTAATCGTCACAACACACGCGCACACACACACACACTGATACAATGCCATATGGTGAGGAAATAAGATTCTGTCCAGAGAGACAGACAGGGACTCAGTCAGACAGACAGGTGGGGAGACAGCAGTTCAGTAGGTTACAGCAGGTATGTGGCCAGATGGCACGCTGTGTGTGTGTGTGTGTGTGTGTGTGTGTGTGTGTGTGTGTGTGTGTGTGTGTGTGTGTGTGTGTGTGTGTGTGTGTGTGTGTGTGTGTGTGTTTGTGTGTGTGCGTGTGTTTGTGTGCATTCACAGATTGTAGGGAAATTAACAAACAGTATCTGCTACTCTCTGTTTATTCTTCTTTCAGTGGATGTGCCGTCTGATTTGTTTAGCCGCTTATGAGGAAAGATTTTGTGATAGGAGAAAAACACAACTTATTATAGCTGAGTGATTTGAGGATAATATTTAATAAGCATTTCACTGCAATTCTTCATAGCCTTTTGTTACTGAAATGTTTCCAGGGAGGTTTCACTCAGAACCCAAAATCCCTTATTGCTTTGGAAAACCTTAGACTGTAAATAAAGATGGAGGGTGTGTCTCTAGTTCCTCAGGAAGCTTTGGCTTCACTTTTGCGGAGCTGTCATGTCCTCCATTATCACATACAGTATATGTGGAAAACTGTCACAAGGGCAGATTCCCTTTAGGTGAGTTTCTGTCCACATCATATTTAATACACATATTCACTTTGCACAAAATAAATTGTCCTGAATTCTGTTGCTTCAGAGACTGGTCCCTCCACTGCAATGGGGTTCTACTGATGGAAGTTTTTAGATATTCACACACACACACACACACACACACACAAACACACAGGGTCTGTAAGGAGGCCAAAAGGACTTATGGTGAGAATCTCATTCATATTCATGAGAAGCAGAACTCCAAATATGGTCGACAGAAAGAGGTCAAGTGTGTGTGTGTGCGTGTGTAGGGTCTTAATTTATTTCTTATAAATATTCACCCTCACTAAGTTCTTTGGCAAACATCTGTATTTAACAGGTCACCAGCAGCAGGTGGACATGTGCAGCTTCTCGTCTCTCGGTCAGTTGGTGTGTTTTGGTTTCTCCGCCATGTTTGGCTTCGGTGGGCGGAGCTTAGCGCGGGCGGAGAAAAAGAGGTGGATGCCGTCATCGCGGCGACGAGAGTACGCCCTATTGAAGACGCTGGCAAGACTAAAGTAACACACAATATTTTAAAGTTATAAACACTACTTTGTGTTTTTTATTTTCTTAATCTCAGGTCCATATGTTGAGAATATTGTTTATGTTGGGCTTTTTAAATTGTAAAAATGTACCTGAATTCAGATTCAAGACTTTAGAGTCAACAACAACATGTGAAATCACTTCCTCTGTCTCATTCCCTACTTCTCATATAACAGCTCCTTAAATTACCATGAGATTAGAAATTCATTGAGGTTTTGGACACTAATCTTTTTGCATCATCACTGACAACTCTCTAGTCTGCAACTTTCATTTTCACATCTACAAAATGCAGTATCTAGCACAGTGGGATTGTTTGCAGAAAAAACATTTTCTCACATTTCATATGTCTCGCTCAGACCGGAGGACTGTCAGCTGTCTTTCCTCCCAGTGAAGAATTCAACCGGGAGTCTGTCTGAACATCGGTAAGAAAAACACATGTCCATATGACTAATACGAATCAATAGAGAGCAGCCAGCTAGCCTAGGATAAAGACTGTAAACTAATTAACATCTTTGTTTAATTGATAGAAAACTTGCAAGTGTTTCCAGTCTCTAGGCTGTAGCTTCATATACATCATAGAGATATGAGTCGTATCAATCTTGTATCTAACTGTGTCTCAGAGATACCGAACAGGATCTGGACCAGGATCCAGAGGAGACCTGGATGACCAATCAGGGCCTGTATCTGAACATCAGCATCATGTCCATCCCCTGTCTGAGTCCACATGCACCTCGAGGACTCGCTCCTAACACCAGGTACGCAGGTGTAGGACTTCACGGTTGTATAAAGTCCCTAATGTTGTGTGCGACCTTGAACCCACCTCCTGCAGGTTGTTTCATCAACGCTCTTCTCCTCTTACTGTTGATTGCAGTTTGGCCAATGGCAGCGCGACGCTGACCGCAGTGGGAAACACTTCCAGGTCAGAGTTTGTCAAACACCTGAAGAGATACAACAGCTCCAGTGGACAGGTGAGAAGATATCTCAATCAAAGAGTGCTCTCAGTGTCCTCCTTCAGGACAAACTGGAAACAGCATTTGTTGTTTAGGGAAAAAAACTTGAATTATAAAACAAGTCTTAAGTCCATAAGTAATTGAATAAACTCTTGATTGAAATCCTTCTCTCAACTTATAAGATTATAACTTTCAACATTTACAATTTACAGTTTTTAATGTGCAGTTAACCATCATTGAAAATTCATAAAATATTAATAATTAGTTTAAATGTCTATAATTTCTGATGCCATCTTTTGCAAACTGTGACTGATTGTGCACATCCTAAACATGACTTTTATTCGGAATTAACAGTTTTTCCTACTTTTACTTCTAAAAAAAAAAATACTTCTTCCATCTCGTCATCCTCAGGCGGAAAAAAAATAAACCAACCAACAAACTGGTTAATGAGAAGATTAGCCTGGTTCGGCGTGGCCTGGTTTGGCCTGTGAGACCGCACACTAACCCACTTACTAAATTTACTGACAGTGAGGCGTTCACTGTCCTGCAGAGTAAACAGGCTGTTTACTCACTGACCTATATTCAGACGGACAGCTCAGCATCACCAAGACAAGACGGGGCATCCTAGTGGAGCAGTGTAACCATGACAATCCCAGGTTGAGTCTCACTGTGGACGTTGTATGTCCAGTCAGGTGATGAAAGGGGTCAGAAACATCGACCATGCCTGTAACAGCTTGTACACATTTTTATTTAATTTAGTTTCATTTTTTTCAAAAGTAAAAGCCTTCTTCATCCCGAACTTTATGTCTCAACTGTGGTGAAGGAACAATTTACTTTGCTTAAGTAAAAGTTCATAAACCAGCAACGGTTTGTCAACGGAAATTATGAAAGTGTCTTCCTCAAATCAACTCCTGTTGTAAAGATACATCACCTTTCTACACAGGGATTGAACCTGTGTTAATATGTCTGGTTTGAGTCCAACACTGGACTTCAGTGTAAAGCTTCATTTGAGGAAAGAAAAATCGAGGAAAGAAAGCAGACAGACAGACAGGAGAGAGAGACAGGAAAGAGAGACAGTCAGTCTGTCTGTTTTTGGGTCTGTGCTGCCCCCCGTTGGAGCTTAATGGCGTTACAGTGAAGACTTCAGGGCCGTAAATAGTAAGAAACCCAATCACTGCTGCAGATCATCTTGAAGAAAATTGTGCTTTCTTGATTCTTGTCGTTCTTGGTTTGTACCCTCATGGTTGAATGCACTTATTGTAAGTCGCTTTGGATAAAACCGTCAGCTAAATGATATGTAACTTAATAATCAAGCTGCCTAACGAAGATTCTAAAAAGCTTTTCTGACCTCTGCTGACCTTTGACACACACACACACACACACACACACACACACACACACACCAGCTCTCCATCAGTGTTCTGTCTGTCTGTCCTGGTCAGTTTGTCTGACTGTCTGATTGTCCCTCTCTACAGTTCAGCTTCTCCTTCGTGGAGACGCACGACGTGTCAGCGGTGAGAGTCCGTCCCCGCTCACTCGTTGGCTGGTCGGAAGAGGAGAGCGAGGAGGAGTGCGACTCCAAAACAACACCCATCATCCAATCAGAGGGCGCCGCCTTCCCCTGGAATATTGATGGGGAACTGGTGGAAATCGCTAACGAAGTGCTCATCAGGTATGAAGACAGTTACTAAGAGGAAAGATTCCTCAGACCATCACAGGAGCGGAGACGTAAATAAGCACTTAAGTTTCTAGAGAAATAAAAATGAGGTTGCTCTCACCTGGTTGACACAGAAGTTTACATAAAAGTCCAGACATCTCGCCCTCTGCTGCCCAAAGTTTCCTCTTTTTAAAATCTGTCTCTTGCAAGTCCCTGCAGTACATCTTTAAACCAATCTTTAGAGAAACACGGTCACTGTTAAATGCTCCTGTTGATTTCATTCTATTCAATGTCAACAAATAAATAGTCCTGATTAAAAATGATGACAGTGTGTTGATTATCATCATCACAAGCTTAATTCAATTCTGCTATTTTAAAATTGGCTGAAGACAGACATTTTAAACACATACTTGTCTCCCTGTTATTTCACATTTCTAACTCATTCATTCACATAACATTGAAAATCACCTTTGTCCTTCACAATCACCTTCTCCTTTGTCTAATCTCTGATTTAATGTGTGTGTGTGTGTGTGTGCGTGTGTGTGTGTGTGTGTGTGTGTGTGTGTTTGTATGTGGTGCGTTCAGGGTCCACCCACGGCTCATCACGCTGTACGGGGACGATGTGGATGAGGCCGATATAACCGTCACCTGCAGTTGTATCTGATTCCAGCAGAGCTTTGTTGGCCCAAGACAGATAGCCTCGGTAACCGTGACTCAGCAGTGCCCCCTAAGTCGTTGCGTTTTCAAAAGCAACAGAATTTTTGTCCAAGCTGTATTAAAAGTAGCAAAAATCTGCATTAATTTATGTTACATTTTTTGGCCTAAAGATTTAACTTTTGCAGCTTTAAATAACAACACATTAACTGATGCGAGGCCGCCATTAACTGTTTTTTATACCTGTTTAACTCCTTTCACTGAATGAATGGCTAATTTTCAAATGAATGTTTACATTTTTCTATATTGTAATTAGGCTGCCAGCATCGTTCAATTGACCTGTCATTTATTTGTGTTGTATTGTTGTATTAATTTATGTCACCCAGTGTTCAGCTGGCTCTACATCAGTGATGTGAAGGTCTGGTTTAATATTTCTTCTTGAAAATGTGAAATTTAAATTAACTGTAGTTGTGGCAGTTTCCTGTGAAATAACCAGCAATGAATCATAGTTAATATCAAATATATATAAATAAATATTAAACATATTGAAGATAAATAACTTTCAAACTTATTTTTCAACACATAAAAAGCTGTTTTCTATTCTGTATATTGATATTCGTCAGCATCGTGCCAAACACATAATTTTAAATCCACTCCCCCACCACCTCACATCCAGTGATCAGTACAACCTTCCTGAAACTCCACTATATCACTATAATCTTCTTTATCCAGATTAGATTATGTTTAGATCTTTCATTCTAATTTACACACAAACATATGAATGAAGTCCAAACGGCACCGACCCTCGCAACGTGGTCTCATGAAACGGTTCGTTAGATATCGTACTAAAAGTTATGTCCAAATTTTCGTAGAGTCCTACGATATGCTCCAAATGAAAAGTGCGCCTACGCAGACCTCCGCAGCGCTCTGATCAAGCAAGATGGTGGAGATTGCAGTATGCCACATCAATTTCCCTAACCTAATATGAATAATACACATGAACTCTGCACCACGGTGATTCAGCAGAGAGACAGCTGCTGGAATAAGCTGTTCCTGAACGTACTGGTCCGGGAACGGAGGACCCTGTAGCGCCTCCCACAGGGGAGGAGGGCAAACAGTCTGAGGCTGGGGTGGGAGAAATTGAGATGTTTATGAACAAAGGTGTCTCTAAATTGGTCCAAAGTGAAACATATGATTGTGTATAAAGCAAACATACATATTTTGACCATATCTGGCCATTAAATATCACTTAAAACTGATTTGACAGATTTGATCCAGCTTGGACCTCAAAGGGTCTGAGAAAGTAGACCTGAGAGGGCCTGTGTTTGGAGAAAGATGAAATGTAAACTTTGTCGTAGGACAAAAGCAAAGATATCATCGTAAAGCACTTGACCTCGGGATTTGAACACAGAAAAGGACAAGTTGTTGCTTAAATAGAAAATCGTTTTTTCTTTTTAATAGATGTGTTGATAAAAACCGTGAGACTCTCCAGTGCAGAACAACTTGACATATACAAAAACACAATATTAAAGCATTAAAGGCATTTCTGTGTGATGTGCATTTGTACTGAGCAGATAAAGAGAAGGGAGGAAGCAGCTGTTTTAACCATCTGTATCCTCAGAGCACCGAAAGTTAAAACAAACTTTTTAACACTTTTAATAACTCAAACATTTTTAAAAGCCGATTTACAAGTAGTCGTCTAGGATTTAATCCTGTGGCTCAATGTGTTTACCTGAACCACCTCTTCTGACATCACCCACCTCTCTCAGTTCTTTTTTCACTGATGTGTCGTTGGAAGAATATCAGAGCACCTTAAGAATCACTAAATAAATACATGTATTATTATCGATCTCCCAGTCATGTGGGCATGTAGAGACACTCAGCAATTAAAGAAGATAAAAACATGTCACTGAAGTCAAACAGCAAAAAGTATTCAAGCTGGACTTGATGTCACTTGTTGGTATTTTTCTCAAAGGTTTGCGTAAAGGAAAAAGACAATCATTCTCACGTCAGTCCCACCTGGCCGTACATTGTCAGTCAGTGGAAAACAAGCAACAGTTACAACAGTGAAATCAGACTGACGGCGTTAAGGCTTTTTGGGGGGGTTTGTGTTTTACATTCTGCTAAGAACTTTTTTCCCGTCTTTCATCCTCTGACCTGGAAATAGATTGGGCTCCTATCGATGTAAACAACCAGCTATATAAGCAGGAACGACAGCTGTTTAACTATAGAATGAAAAATATTGTGTATATTGAATTTAAAACCAAATGTTTTTATGTAAATTTTTGATACTTTAGTTTTAAGTGCAACTTGGCTCATGGAAAAATGTGATAACTATTATAAGTCCTAAAATATCCTGAGGCTGAAAAAGATGTCAGATGTACTTTTACAAACAAGATACAACTATAGATTTTATTCAGATAATTTATAGCTGTTATCGTTGTTTCCTCGTGTCCAATCGGTTCTTTCAGTTTGCCCTGACACCCAGTGCTGTGTATCTCTGGTCATATAAAACATGAGGAGACAAGTCAGCCAAATGGAAACCAGCCAGCAGCAACTCGCTTCCTGAGCTTCTTACTAGTTTCTATTGATAATGTGGAGAAAAGCCCCAACTTTCAGTGATCATCTCAATGGTCCACTAAGAAGAAACAAGATGTATTAAGCTCTTTCTCATGATTTTCTGCTCTATCAAAGCTCTATCAAAAAAGGTGTTGAATAAAAAAACATGTGGTGCAACACAACTTTTAAGTTTCAGTTCAGCCAACTACTCCCTGAAAGGCCAGCAGTGTAATGATCACTGTTGTTCAACGCTCCAAATCATCTTCTAAACAAAAATTTGCTTAAGGAAATCAACTGAATGTGACATTTTAGTTAAGATGCGGCTGTGACATGAAACTCAAACAAACAAATGCCACAAATTCTGGTATTGACTTAAATCTGCAGCCTGTGATCTGAATGGTTAAACTGCATCCACGTGGAGGAGTCCTCAGTCCTTTCTGAGGATGTCCTTCCCCTCCGTCCTCTCACTCACTCCTCTTCCCTGTCTCTGTCTTATAAAGGTCTAAAAATGTTCTTACAAATCTGCAGCGCTGATTATTCTCTTCACAAACACAGGTTGTTTTCCAGCTGCGGACACTGACGTCCTCTGTCTGGGCGACATCCTGCGTGACACCAGTGCAGTGAGCGTTGGTCAGCAAGTGAATAAAAATACTGTGTAGAAAGTGAGGCTCTTCCATAGAGTTATGAGCCAATCAGAGACCACGCTTCAATCCCCTGAGAGTAAAGGAAGTGTCCTTTTGGTCCATTTCCACGTAACTGTGTCAAAATGGAGGCCATCGATGATGGTGTTACACTCACAGGTTTCAATCCTGTAACTGGTCCAGATTTGAATGTTGCCGTTCCACTTCCCTTTTTCAATAATCCTCTAACAAGTCTCTTTTTTACGGCAAAATAATTTAAAGGTCACAGTCAGACGTCAGGAAGCGTTCACGTGAGACGTGTTCGTTATCTGCCTCCATCAGCTGGCTCTGACTTCACACTTCTCACGCAGTCCAGACACATTTCATTGGCTGTTGGTGTCCCCCAGTCACAATGTGAGCTCCATCCAGTGGTCAGAGGTCAAAGGTCACGAGAGCTGGGGTTATGAAAAGCTCTCTCTCTCGTTGCTCTTAGGAACGTAGTCCCAGCTGTGTCTCCTGAACTCCTCCTCCTTCTTGTGCAGGTTCCTCTTAAAGAAACCAGCCTGAGAGACACAGAGACATCCAGTCACAACATGAAGCATGTGCCACTACTACCACAGCTGTACTGCAATACACTGCAGTTTACCGTAGATATTATACGGCAGTATACTGGAATCTATAAGTACCACAACATGATATTGTGACATAATTCCTAAAAAATGTTTATATTCATAGTTATAATGCAGTATCTGTTGTTGAGTACACAGAAGTGCTAAGTCTCATATATTAGCATGGTTGATGTTGTCTGTACTATTGTACATGACGATATACAAGTTAATTTGCAGTACATGTCAAACGTCTTATGTATATTCATTTAGAAAATAAATCGCAAATATATATTTACCTTCCACAGACACCAGATCAGAGCAGCCAGTATCATCAGACCCAAAATTAAACTGACCACTATGATGAAGACCTTCACTGTGCTTGTGGGTTTCTGGGTAAAAAGAGCTTCAACCACCACCTAGAAGTGTACAACAAACAATATACCAACAATAAATTATTATTGAAATACGCAGCAGTTTACTGGGATTACTTTGTTTACATTCAACCACCAAAACTGTCTATTCATAATAAGTTGTACTAGTATATTGTACTAGATCAGAGTATTTAGTTAATGTTACTGTCCCCAGGCAGTTGGTCCGTTTTTGTTGTAGAGTACAGAAATTGAAATTCAGTTCCCGGATGAAACTTTGATGACAATGATGATGATGACGATGATGATGATGATGATGATGAAGTGCGAAACACAGATGAACTTGTGTTGTTGCCGTTAAACCTTTGTTTTGATTGATCTGAGGCTGTGATTGGCTGCAGGGTGTCCTACCTGTACTGCAGGTTGTTTATGGATCAGGATGGTGTGAGGATCTTCTCTGGGAGATGACATCATCGCTGTGCTTTCCAACTTCATGATAGCAAGACGACCCTGAGACATAACATGTCACAATAACATACGACTGTATTGATGCTTTAATTTAGCTTTTGATATCATGTTCCTGTTTGATTGGTGTTCCTCCCTATTCTAGTTCAGTGTGTGTGTGTGTGTGTGTCTGTCTGTGTGTGTCTGTGTGTGTTACCGGAGCTTGCAGCAACACAGCAGGGTTCAGTCTTGTCTCCAGTTGGATTGTGGCATCTCTTCCTGCCTCCAGGTTACCAAGACGACACACCAGTCGCTCACACAGCTCATCACCACGGCCACAGAACTGCACACACATAGGATGTATCACCATGCAGATATTATTGCAACCCTTTTATCTTGTATGATATTAATCTAAATTTACTAGAAACAAAATATGTTTTCAGTTCCATGCCTAACGTCCCCTTGTGGCAACAGCATTTAGAGCGTTCTGATTGGCTGATCCTTCCAGCAATGATTGCTGGAAGGATGACTTTTCATGTATTAGGCAAACACAGCATGATGTAAATCTGAGAATATAAATTTACAGTGCTACATTGTCTTGTATACTTGTTATCTTTGCGAGGACCGACTTCGGTTTCAGATAATAGAAGTAACGACATCTCTGCATTGTGAGGACGTGTGTGTGTGTGTGTGTGTGTGTGTGTGTGTTCTGGTAATCATCACGCGATGGGGACCGTTGACTGTTTACACAGTCACGTCATGGGGACCGGTTGCGCTTTGGGGACCAAAATCCCGGTCCCCATGAGGATAACCCTTTTAAATGACTACTAGAGCTACTCTGAAGGTGCCCGTGAAGTTTTAAGCATTGGCCCATACGACATGTTTTTTGGTGAGTGTGAGTGTGTGAGCATTGCTCATTGGTGGCCCTACTGTTTCTAGTTAGTACTGCACCCACTGCTTCACACACACACATCTTCCAAATATGGTTGGGTGCCACCCACTTCCTTGTCCCCATTAGGAATGATTCAAGCAGCGAGGACATTTTCAGCATCAAGAGGTAGCTATCAACAGTAAAAGAAGATTATTTGCTGGAGAAACTAGCTAAGAAGATAAGAACATGTGCAGAGGAGCAAAAGTAAAGCATAAGGTAAGCACAGTTGTATCTTAAATAATTATAAGCAGTGTTGAATCCTCAAATTGCATGTATTACTTGTACCTAGCTAGCATGATTTATAGCTCTGATTAGCTACAAAGGCTAAGTGTAAGACCTCAAATGTTTTACTGCATTTCTATTACTACTTGCATGCATGATGCATATGTGTAGGAGTTTATGTAAACTGAAGGAGACAATCAAGTTAAGCATTTCTGAGTTTTGAGTCTCATTTTGTTATGATGAACTTAAGATCAATATAAGCCCTGTTATGCTATATTTAGTATGTTTAAGTTAATTAATAGAGAACATTATAGAGCACAGGTTTTGACTATAGTCAGACAATTCAAATTACAGCTGTTCTCATTTTACACAGTACCATTATACAGAATAATTAAAGTCTGACTGTAGCTTCCGCTGAGGGGCTTTAAATTTTAAACAACAGAGGAAGTGTAACCTGGCTGCTCTGGATAACCTCTATTTGGAAGCTGGTTATGAACCGGCCCTTTTAACTTATTTTCTTATTTAACATGGGCAGGTTCATGTGGAAGAGGCAGAGCAGGTTATTAAAGAAACATGGTCAGAGGCATAAATCTGGAATTAAATGATAGAAGATTAAATCTAAAACCTGCAGTTAAGTTAAATTAGCTACAATCACAAATGACAAGTCACTAATATGATAAAATGTCTAGAATAGAAAAGTAGAGCAGTAGGTTATTAACGTCAGGCAAATAAACAGGTAAAAGCTGAGAAATTTTACTGTGAATATTACTTTTTTTGCAGATAGAAAGTTAAAGTGTTTGTACAGCTAAAGCAGGGGAGAGAGAAGTTCTTGTGTGATGAGGTCAATGTAATTGAAAGGTGTATTTGTATTCATAAGGCGGTGGTCTAGTGGCAGAAACTTGGACTGTGGGCAGAGAAGGTCTCTGGTTCGTCTCTGGTTCGACTCCACAGAGAGACAACCAAAGACGAACCTGGATTGATCTGTCCAAAAATCCAAGAGTCTCCCTGCCCTGTCTAGTGCCCCTGAGCAAGGCACCTTACTCCCCCAACATCTGCTCCCCGAGCGCCGTACATGGTCGCTCACTGCTCTGTGTGTCCTGCACCAGATGGGTCAAAAGCAGAGATTAAATTTCCCTTCCTTCATGAGTGTGCCTTTGCATGTCTGTGCATGTGTTTGAGACAAATAAATGCATCTTAATCTTAATCTTAATAATATTGAATAGTCTATGGATAATTCTTTCATGGATTTCATTTAACCCACTTCTGTTCTGTGTTGCCCTGGTAGATAAGAGAAAAGGTGTCAACACTACCAGTTATTATGTGGGAATAACACCACATTTGTTGAATTTAAATGAAGTTAAAATAGTGAATCATCTATTTCCCGTATAAAATCACAACAGAAAATAGCTGCTGCTTTGTTTTCCTTCTTACTTTACTCTCTTTAAGTTGCTTTTAAACATGCACTGCAATCTGGATGATACCAAGAGACTATCCAGATAGGGGCAGTTTGTAAAAACGCAAACGCTCCGGATAATCCAGAGTTTCTTCTGTCACCCCCCCAGTAAAAACTCTGCAGATTGTCCGAATAAGCCATTGAGAAAATACAGTAGGAGATTATCCGGAGGATTCAGAGCCGGCGAGTAGGCAAATTCATAGTGTTTTTAATAGCTCACACATGTGAGACTGGGATAATAAAAATATCTCAGCATGAAAAATCTCCCTGTTGACTCTTTGTTGATAATGAGGACATATTCAAATGCTTGTAACATTGGTGTAAATGCAAAACTAAATACAATTACATTCTTTTGCCATCATCTTTGATGTGCTGTAAAAAAAAATACTATGCGATCTGATACTGAATTTGTCATCATGTCATGCCTCTGGCTTGCTCTACCCAGGCGCCTCCTCCTGTCTGAATTCTCCTGCTGTGTTCTTTATATGTGAAAGCCAAACTCCTTCATAATTATTCAGACATAATCATCTCTCATTTAAGGTGTTTTCAGGCATGACCTGCAGGTAAAATCTAAAGAATTGGCTTTAGATTTGACCCGGTTTAGCTTTCACACATGCACAAGACAGATATACGGTGCATATATGTTTGTAGATGTGTATAGTTTATGCAACAACGCACAGGAGTATGCATCATTCTGTAGGCAGGAACGTTACTCATGACAGAGAGTGAAGGAGAATGTTTCTGTAGTTGAATTTTGCAAGAAAAACAATCCTCATGAGGTTTTAGGCAACAACAACAATTTGTAGTACCACAAAATCTTACTAAGCAAACAAATCAAACAATTATTTTAAAGTAAACTCATTTGTTTTAATCTTTTCCTTTAGAAATGCCACCACGGATCAGCAAATCAACATGATACACATCTGCAAATTAGATGTCCAGTATATTTATGCAGCAAAAGGTAAGGTGGTATCTGCTGTAAATAATCAATAAATAATTATTATTTAAAATCAAAAGCTCCAGAGTACATTTAATAGGGACTAGAATGCTGCAGTGGTCAGTTTTGGTTTGTTTTGTAGTATATATTAGCATAAACTCATTGTCAAGGAATAGAATTAATGGATCCTCCTGTTTTATTGAAAATGTTTTTATTGTTTGCAGGATGTGGTATATTTGCAAAGGGTACAATTTGCAAAGGAGACTTTGTTATATATAGGGGGGAGGTCTAGAGGCGGTGGTCTATCGGCAGAAACTTGGACTATGGTTAGAGAAGGTCTCTGGTTCGTCTCTGGTTCGTCTCTGGTTCGACTCCACGGAGAAACAACAAAAGATGAACCTGGATTGATCTGTCCAAAAATCAAAGAGTTCCCCTACCCTGTCTAGTGCCCCTGAGCAAGGCACCTTACTTCCCCAACATCTGCTCCCCGAGCGCCGTACATGGTCGCTCACTGCTCTGTGTATCCTGCACCAGATGGGTCAAAAGCAGAGATAAAATTTCCCTACCTGCATGAGTGTGCCTTTGCATGTATGTGCATGTGTTTGGGACTAATAAATGCATCTTAATCTGCATCTGCATTTTAAGGATATAATAAGTTATGCAGAATCCCAGAGAAGGAGAAAACTTTACCACCCCTGATGTGCTGCATTCATGTTTGCCTTCAAGTGGACTTAAGAATTCCTAAACTACACTCCATATACTATTTTAAGTTATACTAAGTGGGGCTCTGGTTTTATTGTGATATATTGTGACATTTGTATTTTTTCTTTTTCAATTTTTCCAATTTCTCAAGTATTGATGCCTTCAGAGAAGATGGCTCAATTGGGTGACAAGTTAATGATGAACACAGACGTCCTTACTCCAAAATGAAAAAAATTGGTGTTAATGGAGAACCCCACCTTTGTTTATTTGCCCTGGATGACATCAAAGAAGGAGAATAAATCGCCTATAACTATGGAGGTGAAGACTGCCCATGGCAAACACAGGTATGTAGCACAGAACACAGCAAATACAATGAGTCAAGTATCACAACAAATAGTAGAATGAGAAATATGTGGACCTAATTTGGCTGTATTAATATTGTTATAACCATGTACACGTTACATATACAAAAAATACCAGGATTGCCTATCACAACCTGCTTTAAGCTGCTATGTATGAGCGACCACTTAGTGTAGTGAAAATAACAGGAACATGAAATAACAAACAGGAATCTAATTTACAAAAGTTTTAAGAAGCTATTGAAGGTCAGTTTAGATCATTATAGATATTATGTTACTGAACTGAATGATCCTCTATTAACACTGCATCCTAGCAGGGTTGTCTACAAACCTCTGCAAGCAGCCTGAAGCTCTGATTTTGATTTATATGTGAAATAGTGCAGAGTGTCCAAACTTTTCAACTTTTATGGATGAATGGAAAAGTCATTGATTCACCTGCATTAGCATAGATGATATTAGGATATTATAGGTTTGTCACTTTAGTGAATGCAAACAATAGCATTGGTTCATTAGAGATCTCAATAATGTTTTTACAATGACATACCCAGCAAAACCTTTTGTCGCTTGTGTTTACATCAAAGACTACTGATGTCGTTGCAGGTTTTTGTGATGACCACTGGTTATGTAACAGCTCTTGGAGGGCTGTCCCAATTAGATGGGGAAGATTTCAACCTCTGTTTCGAGGGGCAAGAATACCCTCGAAAACAAGGGGTAGGGTTAGGGTAATGGGTTTGGGCATAATTAAAAAGCATTGAAATGCTATCACTTTATATGTTAAAGAATCAGGGTCATTTGCCAAATGTATCCAGTCCTGCTTATGACATGGATGTAATCTCAAAACTTTATCTGAATAGAAATATTAGAATATAATATAAGTAAATATTGGGAACGTTTTACTTTTGTTTACAGACGACCAGCATCACTGTTAACACCATGGAGGAGGATGATTCAGATCCTGTCCACTCAGAGAGTCTGATGGCTTGTGCCTTTGGGCCAAAGACCACACCTGAAGAGGTAAATTCATGTCCATCACTGTTTTATCATTATATGATCACTCTTTGTTCCGAGTTTGTGTAGAAACTGTGTGTGAACAATTAGGTAAAACTTGTACACACAAGGAAATGCAATGTTTTGTGTAAAATGTCCCCACAAAGCATGTGTTAAGTTGTGTGAACGAGAAAGAGCTTCGCTGGTCAGAAGAAGAAACTGTTTCAGAAAAATTTGATAAAACTGGTCCCCACAATGAACTATAATGTAGTGTGCAAAATGTCCCCACAAAGCATGTGTTAAGTTGTGTGAATGAGAAATAACTTTACCGTACAGAAGTTATGTAAATTGGTAAACAATGACATTTCAAGTATGGCATCTTGAAGGTTAGTGGTAGAGGTATATTCATGGTCGATTTCAAACTTCACAGTATTTTCTTTCTTGATAAATTATCACTCTACATTTTGGAGTCACGTGGTCCCCACAACACACCTTCTGACAGTGTGCAAGTAGTAACTGTTTTTGAAAAGTTAGATAAAACTGGTCCCCACAATGAACTATAATGTTGTGTGTAAAATGTCCCCACAAACCATGTGTTAAGTTGTGTGAACGAGAAAGAGCTTCGCTGGTCAGAAGAAGAAACTGTTTCAGAAAAGTTAGATAAAACTGGTCCCCACAATGAACTATAATGTTGTGTGTAAAATGTCCCCACAAAGCCTGTTCTAAGTTGTGTGAATGAGAAATAGCTTTACTGGTCAGAAGTTATGTAAATTGGTTATACAATGACATTTCAAGTATGGCATCTTGAAGGTTAGTGGTAGAGGTATATTCAAGGTCGATTTCAAACTTCACAGTATTTTCTTTCTTGATAAATTATCACTCTACATTTTGGAGTCACGTGGTCCCCACAACACACCTTCTGACAGTGTGCAAGTAGTAACTGTTTTTGAAAAGTTAGATAAAACTGGTCCCCACAATGAACTATAATGTTGTGTGTAAAATGTCCCCACAAGGCATGTGTTAAGTTGTGTGAACGAGAAAGAGCTTCGCTGGTCAGAAGAAGAAACTGTTTCAGAAAAATTTGATAAAACTGGTCCCCACAATGAACTATAATGTAGTGTGCAAAATGTCCCCACAAAGCATGTGTTAAGTTGTGTGAATTAGAAATAACTTTACCGTACAGAAGTTATGTAAATTGGTAAACAATGACATTTCAAGTATGGCATCTTGAAGGTTAGTGGTAGAGGTATATTCATGGTCGATTTCAAACTTCACAGTATTTTCTTTCTTGATAAATTATCACTCTACATTTTGGAGTCACGTGGTCCCCACAACACACCTTCTGACAGTGTGCAAGTAGTAAATGTTTTTGAAAAGTTAGATAAAACTGGTCCCCACAATGAACTATAATGTTGTGTGTAAAATGTCCCCACAAAGCATGTGTTAAGTTGTGTGAACGAGAAAGAGCTTCGCTGGTCAGAAGAAGAAACTGTTTCAGAAAAGTTAGATAAAACTGGTCCCCACAATGAACTATAATGTTGTGTGTAAAATGTCCCCACAAAGCCTGTTTTAAGTTGTGTGAATGAGAAATAGCTTTACTGGTCAGAAGTTATGTAAATTGGTAAACAATGACATTTCAAGTATGGCATCTTGAAGGTTAGTGGTAGAGGTATATTCAAGGTCGATTTCAAACTTCACAGTACTTTCTTTCTTGATAAATTATCACTCTAAATTTTGGAGTCACGTGGTCCCCACAACACACCTTCTGACAGTGTGCAAGTAGTAACTGTTTTTGAAAAGTTAGATAAAACTGGTCCCCACAATGAACTATAATGTTGTGTGTAAAATGTCCCCACAAAGCATGTGTTAAGTTGTGTGAACGAGAAAGAGCTTCGCTGGTTAGAAGAAGAAACTGTTTTTGAAAAGTTAGATAAAACTGGTCCCCACAATGAACTATAATGTTGTGTGTAAAATGTCCCCACAAAGCATGCGTTAAGTTGTGTGAATGAGAAATAGCTTTACTGGTCAGAAGTTATGCAAATTATTATACAATGACATTTCAAGTATGGCATCTTGAAGGTTAGTGGTAGAGGTATATTCATGGTCGATTTCAAACTTCACAGTATTTTCTTTCTTGATAAATTATCACTCTACATTTTGTATTCACGTGGTCCCCACAACACACCTTCTGACAGTGTGCAAGTAGTAACTGTTTTTGAAAAGTTAGATAAAACAGGTCCCCACGATGAACTCTAATGTTGTGTGTAAAATGTCCCCACAAAGCATGTGTTAAGTTGTGTGAACGAGAAAGAGCTTCGCTGGTTAGAAGAAGAAACTGTTTTTGAAAAGTTAGATAAAACTGGTCCCCACAATGAACTATAATGTTGTGTGTAAAATGTCCCCACAAAGCATGTGTTAAGTTGTGTGAATGAGAAATAGCTTTACTGGTCAGAAGTTATTTAAATTGGTTATACAATGACATTTCAAGTATGGCATCTTGAAGGTTAGTGGTAGAGGTATATTCATGGTCGATTTCAAACTTCACAGTATTTTCTTTCTTGATAAATTATCACACTACATTTTGTATTCACGTGGTCCCCACAACACACCTTCTGACAGTGTGCAAGTAGTAACTGTTTTTGAAAAGTTAGATAAAACTGGTCCCCACAATGAACTATAATGTTGTGTGTAAAATGTCCCCACAAAGCATGTGTTAAGTTGTGTGAATGAGAAATAGCTTTACTGGTCAGAAGTTATGTAAATTGGTTATACAATGACATTTCAAGTATGGCATCTTGAAGGTTAGTGGTAGAGGTATATTCATGGTCGATTTCAAACTTCACAGTATTTTCTTTCTTGATAAATTGTCACACTACATTTTGTATTCACGTGGTCCCCACAACACACCTTCTGACAGTGTGCAAGTAGTAACTGTTTTTGAAAAGTTAGATAAAACTGGTCCCCACGATGAACTCTAATGTTGTGTGTAAAATGTGTGAAACATGTTTTTTCTAGATTGTGAATTCAGAATTAGTTTAGCAGAGCAGACACAACTTTGATCTCAAAAATTCTTATATGCACTTTTACTAAATTATTTATTGCATATGTACCTTTATTTTCAGATTACAGACTTCAAAAAATGAAACTGAGACTTTTGTACCAAAATTAAGACGGCCTACAATAACTTTCAGTTGCACTTCAATTTTTCAAGTTGCTGCAATTCGATATAGTCTTTTTTTTTTCAGAACAGTCAAAATATTCTGCTTATTATAATATAAACTGCTAAAATAATCAAATTATGACACAAAACTTGCAAAACAGCACAAAGAATAATTTCTCATCTACCTGTTACAGCTCTACATATTTATAATCTTTTCATTAATTTTTTTAGATGAAAGACACAGATCTGGAAGATTCTGAACTATTTGATTCGTCATCAGAGAGTGCAGATGATCACGTACCAGATACCATCTCCGAAAGTGACAGTGACAGTGATGCTTCAGTTCAACTAAACTTTAAGAACACTTTTCTGCCTCTTAATGATCCTGATAGCTCAATGGGCCCCACTGTCTGCGATTATACAACACCAGACAACATGATTTTGGATGGTCAAAACATTACACCTGAAGCCCCCAGAGCAGTAGAAGAACCCCGGTCAAGTCAGACTATAAAGGACATCGTTAGATAGCAGTCATAAAAAAAAGGCCAGATCAGAGACTGTTGTCGGTGTTGCCAACTTAAGATGTTGCCAACAATACTTTGTCATTTCAGACCTTTGCCGCATAACTGTTGCTGCCCCCATTTAATGTAGTTTTATCTGTATATTCATGCCTGCAATAATCAGATAAAGGGTTGTTTGGCTGATTCTAGAGTATATTAGGTGCTTAAAGTAGGACTCATAACAGTTACAGTTTTAATAGTATAAACATACAAACAACAACTAGTCCCTATACCAAACACCTGTCCTACGTCCTCACAATTCCATAGTTAGTTAGATTAATGAGTGAATCAGTACATTGTATTTATTTATCCAACAGATCCAACATTTTATAAATACAGTTTTTTCTTCATGACAATTTTGAGAAATTTATGTCAGTGAATGTGAGTCCATGTCATTGATCAGAATGAACAGTTTATTTGTTAATATAACACAGCATGTTCAGCTTATAAGAAAATGGCATCAAAATCCTCTTTCCCACTGACAATTTCAGTCAGAATGCACATATCAGTGTTTTCTTGGCAGAGTAATTGTATATTTTAGTTTTCTTATACTGTAGAAGTTAGTTTATACTTTATAGAACTTGTAACTTTGGATTATAACTCTTACACACTTTGGAGTCCTTGTATTTACAAATGTGTTTTTCCGACCACTTAAAGGTACAACTGCCCAAAAGAAGAAAACACCCTGGAAGGAGACAGACGTGAAGGCAGTGGAAAGGCACATGAATCGATTCATCACATCTTGTATTGCTCCAGCAAAGTTTGACTGTGAGAAGTGTTTAAGGGCTGATCCAGAAGCTCTTAAGGACCGGAGCTGGCAGAATGTGAAATTCTACATATATAACCGCATTACAGCCAACAAGAGGAAATTAAGTAAATAATGGGAAGATTACCACCAGTAAGCGGTTGCTATGTGGTTGTCTGAAATTAAAAATATCTTACAAATTTGCCTGAATAAGAATTATTCTTTGTAGGAATATAGATAGCCCGTCACTGTTTGATAAGTTTATATTCACTTCAACCACATTACACTAATAGTCCTATCAAATTCTGCTTCATTGTAAGGCGGAGTTCATGAACAGCAAGATTTTCTGTACAAAGTAATGCTTTGCATCCCTATAACCATTTACAGGTATCATGTTATATCTCTACATTTTCTATCAACAACTTTTGTTCTTTTTGGCTAGACTTTATTAGTTTTAAACAAACAGCTCTAACAAATGTAATAATGGAAGGACTTACGGTATCAGTAATAATGTATATAAAAATGCTTTTTGAAGCATGGTCCCCATTAGTCTTATAACAAGTTGTGTGAGTCATGCAAATGATATGTAAATGAGGTCCCCATCAGCCATACCTACCCGTTTTTTCTAAGGTCCCCATTTTGCACAGTCAAAACACTACTTCATGAATTTAGATATTTTAAGGTGTGTATGTACTAACTGATTTTTTCTTAGTGTCCCTGATTTTTTTCATAGTTCCACAACCTCTAGAAAGGGTGGTCCCCACAGGTTATGATAAAAAGTGCACGCCCCGCAAACCATGGAAACCAGTATGTGTGTGTGTGTGTGTGTGTGTGTGTGTGTGTGTGTGTGTGTGTGTGTGTGTGTGTGTGTTTACCAGTCTGCGGGTGGAGGTGGAGGAGAAGAAGAAGATGAGTTGTTTGATGAAAGAAGCTTGAGGAACGTCGCAGTCCTCGATGACTGAAACAGTCGTGTCACTGATGGAACACACGCCATGAGACGACTGTAGAGAGAGATAAGTAATACAAACAAATAAATATTACAAACACTGTTGTACCACTAATGTTTACTACTATTTGTACTCTACTTATACAGCTACTTCTACCACTTCTCCTACCATTACCAACACTGCTACTGTGACCAAATCAGCACCTAACATGGCTGCGTGTTTAAGTCAATGTAAATCTCCAAATACTTCTGAAACAAAAACATTTTTCAAGGTATTTTATTTTGGGGATTTAGCCGCCGATTCAAATGTTCCCTTTTTTTTAGTTTTTACCTCTTTTATTGACACAAAGTTTTTGTACAACATTGCTAGTTTCCAGACATTTACCATTTGAAATCTTTGCCTCCTTATGTTAAGTGTAAAGAAAGACAACATGTTCATAACATAAGAGAGGGGCTGAAAAAAGCATCAATGGTGAAGCCTGACATCTACTGGTGAAGCAGGTACAGAAACCTCCCTCTACTATTGATTTTCACTGTTGGTTGGTATTAAAAGTTGGTCACTAGATGCTGCTGCAAAATAAATTCAGATTCTTTGCAGGTAAATTGTAAAATCTCCAGTTTCTCTTTTAAATGTCAGGTCTAAGTTGATCAATTTACTTCCCTGAGTTGAAGACTCAAAATAATCATTAAATGAAGATGAAATGGCGGCAAGTGGTGAACACAACCACCAGCATTTGAAATTATTCAGGACCAATGAATAACCTCACGGATACAAATAGATGTTATACAGTCTGTGATATCGCTGCTTCTTCTACCACTCCTGCTGCTGCTGACGGATCTGTCACTGCACGTACCCTCCAGTCGACCACCTGCAGCAGTCTGTGTCGGTGCGGTGTGAGAATCTTCGGTAACGCAATCTCAACCACGGTATCTATTGACCTGCTGGGTCCAGAGTTTAAAACCTGCAGAAACAGAATAACACATACCAGAAGAGATCAGTATAGATCAGGAAATGTGTTGTTGCAACAGACACTGTGACTTAGCTACAACTTCAGCCTATGTGGTCGATATTTGTTTACATTTTGGCCAAATTAGCAGTAAAAGCAATTATATGACATATTATATATCTATTTGCACTGATGAATGTACTATTGTTGACTTAATTTTATACTAAAGAAAACTTAAATAAGATGTCAAGAGGATATATGATGAACATCTTTTAACAAGTAGGTCTAAAAATGTTTATTAGTGAAGGACAGTGAAATTATTTGTATCTGCTAAATTTAAGTAACCACAAATCTAAGAATATGTGTTTATGTTGAGTTCAGAATTGACTTTTACACACATATGAAGCCCAGAACCATACCTTGTATGTGTAGTTAAAAGTTTCAGAGTAGCAGTTGACTGGTGTCAAGTCTTCATCTCCAAACACAAAAGATGTGGGAGTCACAAAACTGCAAACAGACAGTTCAACAGAAATGCATTAGAACAGGAGTGTGATCCTTTCCAGCACGTCCTACAATCTACTTAATAGGCACTTTTATCAGAGAGCAAATTCTGAGATAAGGAAAACATTTTGTCAGTTTTTACAGAAATAATGTCTGAGGTAAAACTACTTCTACTTTTAGATTTGTTTGTAGTTGCCAAACAATATGAAGATTATTATTTACAGTTCATTTTGTAAAAGTAATGTGAGCCGACTCACCCGTGGATGTTGATGTTGACTCCATATTTAAGAGGAAGGAGGAGACTGAGGGAGTTGTCATGGAGATACTCCGCCCTCTCATAGTTATCACTGAAGAGAAAACGTTAAAGAACAAACGATCAATGAACTTTAACAAATGAATTGAATCATTTCTCTCTGACTTATTCTAACAAACTAAATGTGATGTAAAGAAATAATCGGTATGTGCGAGTGTGTCTGTACCTGCTGGTGTTGACATGGATGTCGATGTCACCGGACGTGCTGTTCTGGTTCACGTCCAACAGGAAGTTGATATTTAGCTACAAGAAACAGGACGTCAGGGATTTTAAAAGATTTTCATGACGAACAAATACAGGATGTTCTCCCTTTATATTGATATAAAAGCTTTAACATGTTGAAGGTAAGTCCAACTTGAAACTGCTGCTCTGTTGGAACTCTGATATTTCAACACTTTCATGATATAAACTCAGAAAAAACAGAGACAAAGGACACAGCGAATATCTGCTGACGAAACAAAAGCTGAAGAACTGGAACAGATTAGCCGTAAATAGAGAGACTATGCAGCTTCACACAGATGTTGGCGGGGCTGTAGGTGCTCCGTGATTGGCTGAGACTAACCTGGCTTTGTGCTGGGAGCCGGAGGCTGGTGATGCTGCAGTCGACCAGCACCATTGTACTGTTGATGTCCTGTGTGACATCACAGCTGACCAGGTTGTCCTGCTGCACACACACATACACAGGCAGTTATTT
Source organism: Platichthys flesus (assembly GCF_949316205.1). Lineage (NCBI taxonomy): Eukaryota > Metazoa > Chordata > Actinopteri > Pleuronectiformes > Pleuronectidae > Platichthys > Platichthys flesus. The sequence continues at coordinate 18,710,116 of NC_084957.1, read as the reverse complement.
CAGGTATTCATTCATTAGTCATTTGTGTTGCTACAAGTTGTTATACAAAGATTTAAAAGAGAATCAAAGATCGTTTTTTATTAGAAAAGTCAGGTGAGTTTTGAGTTTTAGTCCTGTATAACACTAATTTGCCACATTTCCCCTCAAATTTAATGAAAATCATCTTTACCGCCCCCTAGTGGTTGGCTACAGTAAATATCCCAAACGCCACATCCTCTGTAATAGCAGATACGAAGTGGACCAAACTATGATGTCAGAATACACCTTAACATTTTTTTTCTTAAATATGATTTCTCTTATCTTAGGTTGTTCTTATCACACTGATGTATGTTAAAGTGTTCATGTTTCAGCTAAGTTTGGTTTTAATGTTTCATTTTATTTTTATGCTAAAACGGGCTGAAATGTAATGATTGAGAGCTGAGACTGACTCACGATTGGTCGAGCAAATATTTCAGCAGGGCCTTGACAATGTGGATCACTATCGCACAGACTCCGAAAGCAAAAATGTCAGTGTTCGAAAATATGTTATTCAGATATATTAGTGTCATTTTTGTACAATGGAGGGATGTGGGGATGCGTCATCCATCTTTGTTTAGATAACAATTCAATGTACATGAATTCAGTAATTTTAGCTGGACACAGGGGCTGGTTTTCCGACCCTGGATCCAGACTATCTTCTCATGCACAAGGGATTCACAGAAAATAGTTAGGCATTTAATCCAGCATAGTTCTATCTGATTGATATCAACATCTTTGTCTATTGTTGACTCTCCAACAGAGCTCCCTGTCAGAGCTGCATTACCGAACAGCTGATGCTGAACAAATATTTCAAGTTGCTGCTGCTTCACATTAAAAAGCATTCACCAGCAGAAACACAAGGTGCCTTTTATTGTGAAACATAAACTGGAGCAGAAAATACACTACTAATTATAAAATCAACGTCTTTATCAGTGAATTTCGCAGCTACTGCATTTACAATATTTTTGATCATTGCTGGTTATTTATGTATATGTATCAGTTGATACATTTTTCATGTCTGTTTCCTTAAACTGCCCACTCATCACAAGGTAAACTCACGTTCTGCAGAACTTTAATGTAATGGATGTTGTTTGGGAAATACAGCATCAGTCGCGGCAGGAAGGCGTCGTCTCCGGAGTTCACCATCAAGGTTTTCAACATGATGGTCTGTCCAGAGCCGAGAGCGAAGTACTGCTGCTGACTGAGGACACACAACATCACTGACGTTACAGTCACAACCAATGAACATGAAGCTGCTCACGAATTATGACAAAAACCAGGCCTGAGATATAGAAAATGTTTTTACTATATAGTGGTTTCCAGTGTAACAAACAGTGATGTTTAACAGTTTCTATATGTTTGGTTTTATTTATATTTTTACCTAATTAATATTAATAATAAAAAAATATGGTTATGTCATAAGGGTTTGATAACAACTTAGGAATCATTGCCAATTTTTATAAATGTTTATATCAGTCGAGCTCATGCGATCACATCACAGGATCAAAGAAGTCACTGGTCTGGAATATTATCAACCAGTCATATGGGAGTGTTTTGAGAGAGCACTGTAACAGCTTGGTCCAGCTCAGGCCGAGATTAAAGCACCGCTGCAGACTGATGTTTTAAATTAGTCAGCAGCTAATTAGCATAATGTGTTAGCCTGCGTGAGAAATAACCTCAACGTTGTGTGTTATTTTTTAGAGAAGCTCGCCTCAGAATTTGAGACTTAATTAATCATAACTATGAATAATGTGCGACTTCTGTCCCAACTGAGTAAAACATAATACAATACAGCTCCTGTTTCCTCTCTGTGTATTTATTTGTGGTGTGTGTGTGTATGTGTGTGCATGGTTGTTTTCTTACTATGGCAGCACTAGTTCGGCCGACAGCTGCATGTTGGTCGAACAGTTCACCAGGGAACAGGAACGAGCAAACCGAGTCTGACAGAGAGAAAGACGCAAAGAGTTATTCGATTCAATGTCATCAATAATATATTATATATTATAATAATAATAACATTACACAGGACTCCTCTGACCCCTGACCTCGGTCCCACAGTGGATTAACCATGTCCTGATGACTCTAGCTGTACATTCCTACACTCATCCTGCTCTGTGTTGGTGAGTCAGTGGGACGTGACGTGGTCACAGGATGAGTAGACTAATGACGGTTAATGTGCTGCAGCTGTAAACACATCTGGATTAGCAGGAAGGGCTTATCATGGTGTGTGGAAGAGCGGGCGTCAGATTTCATGCTTCCTTTCGTTGGAAAAAAAAAGTTCTCTCTGGAAATGAACAGTAAGGTTTCACAGTGTTGTCACATTATTCTAAGTTTAAAGGGAGTTGTTCAGGTCGGAGTTTTTAGTTGGTATGCTAACCAGGACCGGCTGGTTTTAACATTAGCTGCTACCTGGTTGGTGTTAGTACTGGTGTTCTGGTTGGTTTTAGCACTAGTTAGTAGCTGGTTGGTGATGGTGTTCTGGTTGGTGTAAGTACTGGTTAGTACCTGGTTTGTGATGGTGTTCTGGTTGGTGTTAGCACTGGTTAGTACCTGGTTAGTGTTAGAACTGGTGTTCTTGTTGGTTTTAGCACTGGTGAGTACCTGGTTGGTGTAAGTACTGGTTATCACCTGGTTGGTGATAGTGTTATGGTAAGGGTTAGCACTGCTCAGTTCCTGGTTGGTGATTGTGTTCTGGTTGGTGTTAGTACTGGTTAGTATCTGGTTGGGGATGGTGTTCTGGTTTGGGTTAGCACTGGTTACTATCTGGTTGGGGATGGTGTTCTGGTTGGGGTTAGCACTGGTTAGTACCTGGTTGGTGATGGTGTTCTGGTGCCCTGTGCCCTGCTGCAGGATGGGTTTTAACGGAGGGAAAGGTTTGGAGGAGGCTCTGTGAGTGCTTGTTTCTCTGAGACCGTAGGAAACTTCAAACTGGATCGGAGTAAAAATGTCCCTCACGTCCTTCTGTAGGAGAAAGAAAAGGAAAACGTTGATGTCAGTCATTCACAGGCTTTAAGCCAATATTGCATGTATGTTTTTTGCATGCGTGTGTGTTACCTTTTGGTATGCTACGTGTGTTGTACACGTAAGCTGGCCGTGTCGGGTTTTCACAAGACCCCTAGTGCTGTTGGATGACCCGTTACCATGGAAATAGAAACGATGAGGGAAGGATGGTTTATGGAGGAGGTCAGAGGTCAAATTATACTGAAGATCTGAAAAGGGGAGAAGAACAAAATGAAATGGGTAAATCAAATACCCTCTTCTCTAGTGATTATCGGGTCACGCTCTTAAAGATAAGTCTAAACACAACAGATGTGCCAAGCCGTGGCTTCCTCCACCTGTTGAAGTCGTGTACAATGAAATATGACAACAGCTGATGATAACCACTTAGAAATGATATAAATAACCCATTGTTTTTAATTAAAACTAAGAATTGTAGATCAATTGAGTTTGTTCAAATATCAGTCTCACACACTCATTTTACCTATGGCTCCTTTGAAATGTCGGGACCGGACACTGAAGCAGACGGTGACATTGAAGCAGACAGTTGGAGTGTTGTGTTCTCTGCACAGCGACACCTGCTGGTCAATCTGCTCAGGCAGAGTCAGAGACGCCTTCACCTGAATCACTGGACGGGTCCTAAAGCAAAAAGGACACGTTCAGAGAAATGATAACAGCAGATGAAAACAGATTGATTGAAAACAGTAGATGATTACATATGATATAAATCTTATTAGAAGCAAAAACATTGATATTCTGCTTCTTCCAAATCAGCTCAAATAACAACACTCTCTCCCTGTAAACCTCCATTAAGACAGGATTACACTTTTAGGTCTTGTGAGGTCTTACCTGAGAACCACAGCTGCGTCCGAGAGGAATGCACCGACCGCCACATCTGCACAGACAGAGTTTAACCTGGGTTAATGCATAGATTTAAGGCAAATGTTAGATAGATAGATAGATAGATACTTTATTCATCACGAAGGGAAATTAAGTCGTCATAGCAGCCGGTATATTTGAATACAATAAAATACAATACAATAGAATAAAATAAAAAATTTAAAATTAAAAATATATTGAGGTAGCTAGAAAGAATAAAAACAGAAACACAAGATAAATAGTTAGATAAGGTGCAGTTGCAAGATCATGGAACACAGGAAGTGACTGTAGTGACAATGAGGTTTACCCTGGTAGCCATTATCATCGATGTCAATGCCAGAGCTGAGCGACTGGCCGAACATCCTGAGGTCGCGACCCAGGGTGGATCCAGTAATTCTCTGAGGATATACACATACAGAGTTGTGGAAATTACAGTGAAAATAAGTACCTTTACGCAAGTATTTCCATTTCATGGTACTTTATGTTTCTACTCCAATTTGTTTCAAAGGGAATTGACTACATGTTTAACTTCACTATTTTCGTTTAAAAACTGCATATCAAACATGTAAAGAATTTACAATGTAAAAAAATATATATAAAATTTGCTTGATTACTAAGTGACCGATTATCACAAATAATTAACTACTACTTTGATTATTTCTCTTCTTTAAGTACAATAAGACCTACGATAAACTATAATGTTACCTACTGTTACTGCTATTATTGTTACTTACAAATTCTTCTGTATTGCTGTTAGTGCTTGTACCTGAGATGGAGTTGGTGAGATTCCCTCCTTTCTGCCATTATAGATGTAGACAGCTCCTTTCAGGTCGTCTTCATGTGGGGCACCAATTGCCACATCTACACACACAAACAGACACACACACACACATTTTTATGTTATTGTTGTCAGAAGGACTCTTGCTGTCTCGACCATGACATCAGCCTAACCTTGACCTTTCACCTACAAGTTGATTTCCTTCCTTCAAGGCGGTCATTAGTTTATGTATCTTTCCAGACTTGAATCTTAGATTAATCACAGTCAATGTTTTTCTACCTTCCTCTATATTTTTTATAAGGTTGTAAAAGCACTTGGCCATGATGTTTTACTTTTTGGCTCATAAACAAGTAAACAGGATGAAATGTGCTAATTAGGTATCGGTATGACTTTATGGAAAATCTTCCAAATCTAGGCCTAAGGGGTTAAAGTGTGTGCTGCATCTGCCTTTGGACCTTTGGACCTAAAACTTCCACATTTCTAAAACAGCTGGAAAATGTTCAGCAGAATGAAAGTTGTCAGAGTATGGGAAAACAGGAGAATGTTCCTTTAATGTTTAACCTGAGTCTTTTGAAGATGTGAAGTCCTGAAAGGAAATGTTTTTTTTCTACAAACAGCAAGCTACCGGAACACACACACACACACACACACACACACACACACACACACACACACACACATACACACATCTTTTATCTAACTGTGGCAGATTAGAAGGCAGGTTCAGGGTCCAGTTAAAGAGCAGCAAGAGTTTGTCATTACAGATTTTAATGAACTTAATAACACACTCCACCCCTCACACACACACACACACACACACCACAGATGGTGAGGGGTCTGTTTGTGTGTGAGGGCGTTGTGTTTGAGTAATGTCTCTTAATTATCACCAAGTGGCAGCTACCGTTGGTGTTGGGTGGGTTGTGCCCCCTTTAAACTACACAACCAGTTTATAGAGCAGGAGAAACAGTCATAGTATCATAGTATATATTTTGTATTTATATTTACTTTCAGCAGTAATAGTCGCCCAAATAGTGGTAGTATCAAGAGTAGTATTTGCAGCATTGTTAGCAGTAGCAAAAGTAAGGGTATTAGCACTGGAATTAGCAAAAGTCATATTAATGTTAATAATTTTAAAGGTTTAACCAAAATAAAAGCTGATGCAGCTCAGGACATGCAGGTGTGGTTAATACCATGGTAACCATCGTCATCCAGGTCTCCAAGGTCAGCGATGGTCTCTCCAAACCGAGCGGCATACGCATCACTGCCAGTCAGCTGAAACTCCGCCTCCAACAGCTCCGCCTAAGAGCAGGTCAGTGAGAACGAAATGGTTTAGTGCTGCAGCCGACTGTTTGTTATTTTCATTGATGATAAATAATCATATTATTCTGTCAATTAATGAATTATTTATCTATAAACTCAATTAATTAACAAATGTGACAAAGAAAAGCATCAAATCCTCACAGTTCAGAAGCTGGAACAAGAAAACTTTTTTGTGCATTTGTGCGTGTGTGTGTGTGTGGGGGGGGGGGATGCGTGCTTGTGCTCACCTTTCCCTGGTTTATGTAAACGTGCACTCGCCCCTCCTCCCTGGCGGCCCCAGTCGCCAAGGGAGCGCCGACCAACAGATCTGACAAACCATCAGCGTTCAGATCCACCGCACACAAACTGGAGCCAAAGTATGATCCCAGCTACACACACAAAGACACACAAGGTAAGTACAAAGTCATCTACTGTTTGAATTGAGGATGCTAAGTGGCTACTTACCTCTTTTCCAGACACGTCAGAGACAACCTTCAGCAAACTGTTGTCCACGGTGAGGATGAAGACCTACAACCCACAAACACACACACACACACTAGTAAAAACAGACTTAGGGTACAGTCAGTAAACAGATGTGCAGGTAAACAGCTCTTACCTTTCCTCTCTGGTTATATTGCGGGGCTCCACCCACCACCTCCAGCGTAGCAGGACTCAGGAAGTGACCTGCTCCAACAGCGTAACCTACAGAACACAGTGTCAAAATTCTGACTTAATCATTGGTGGAAAGTATCTAAGTCCTCAAGTACTGACATTTAAAAGTACTTTATTTGATTATTACCTTTCTATGATGCTTTCTAATTCTAATCCACTACTGTTCAGATTGCTTGGGACTTGACACTAACACAGTACTAGCTACTTTTCAGATTAAGTGTTAAATGCCCCCATTGTGAAAGATTAAAACTGTTGTTTTTCAGTATTATTGACACTATTCAGAGACAATCCTTTCAGCCGGTTTGTGGTGATTGAAGTGGTTCTGAAGTCAAAACAAAGTACAAACAGTACATCACACCTCTCCGCTCAGCTTCCTGTTCATCATCCTGCCTCTTTACATCAGGTTATGAGGGTCTGTGCACAATTTCAGCTAAACCTATTAAGACCTTTAATAATCTTTCTCGATTGCTTAAGCATGATTTTGAAAACAGGGCCCGGTTGTTCGAAACTACACACAATTAGCACAACGACAAACCCAATTAGCAGAACAAGTTGGTTGAAGTCAGATGAACTCACCCGCTGCATTTTTATTGAGCTTAAACCTGATTGGTGTGTCTACAGTTAAGCAATATTCTCGTAGGGGTGGTAATTGGACAGTCAGTGCTTTGGAATTGCAAGGAAGTGACATCTTGATATACTTCTGTGTATAAAGTATACAAGTTTGTTTAGTGTTTAGCAGATCACTATGTGTATTGTTTTGCAAAAATTGTGAGTCTGACATTGTGCTTATGGTGCAAATCTGGGCCGATGTTTTGCTCCTTGAGTGTAAGGTTTTGATAATTGTGTAATACTTGAAAACCAGCAGAGACAACAAAGTCTCTACTAACAAAGTTGTTTTTAAGTGCTTCTCAGGGGTATATTTCAATAATTCCTAAGATATAATTGATTAAATGAAAGTGAGCTGGACCTGTATACGCAGCAGAGTATGGAAAGATGGATTAACATATTAAAATGATTAAATTATTTGATTTAATTAAAATTTCACCATTTGCTCATGACACATTGACTGTTCTAGCTCCACATCTTCCCAGCAAAAAAAAAAAAAAAACTCGTTAAGCTTCGCCGTCATTAATCCCTTTTCAACATGAGGCGGCAATAATCATGGGGAGCGGAGCCGTATGCGATCGCAGTAATTAAAGTCATGCTGGCAGACTGCAAATGGTTTTTCACAGCACAGCGTGTCAGAGTAAAAGACATTTACATTGATGAGATCTACATTTAAGCAGCTTACCTTGGCTGTGTCCTCTTTACTATTGATCGATGTAAAAAACAAATGGTGCTGCATATAACAATACTTGTTTAGCAATAGCAAATCTAACAGATCACATCATTAATAACAAGGCAAACACATTCACTTAATGGATTAAGCAAAATGGTTTGCATTTGCTGTCAATTTCTGACATGACGGAGAAGCCAAAGCATCCCGATCGACCCCTGGTGGCTAGCTGCAGTATAGGTCATAAAAGCTTTCTCCATGTTAGCAGATTGGACATGGACCAAACTAAAGAGTCCTAAAGAATCCTAAAATTAAAAAGATAACTGATAACTCCTCCTCGTTGATTTTAATTAAGCCCCTGGGCTACAGCATAACAGCAAACTGGAAATAAACAACAGGCCCAGCCACAGTTTATGCTTCTGCAGGAACTGAAAGAAACATTGGGCTTAATAGAAGAGGCAGAAAGATCCTAAACGTGTCCTTCTGTAAATTCCGATTCTATAACTTTATCAATGACTCACCAGAGAGAATTAGTGGTGAGTGACTCTTGTGCATGCCTTTTTCAATAAGTCTTGAACCTAAAATAAGTTCTAAAAAATGCAGCATATGAGATGAGGTTCTTTTGATAGCACTAAACTTTTTTTCACCAAGTGACAAATATCATGTCACACAGATACAGTGGTACAGTAAATCAATAGTATATAGTAGGCGATGTGTTATCTACCCAGGTAGCTTCCGAAGCTGACTGTTCCAGCCTCATCATCGAGGTACACTGACATCCCTCGACTGGACGTGTTGAAGACCAGAACTGAACCCGTCCAATAAGACGTCCCTGGAGCCCCCATGATGATCAGATCCTGAGAGATGGAGGCAGATTTCAATGTTCTGTGATATAAAGTTCCACATATTTCTAGTTAAGGTCTATTATCTAAAAAATATTTCTATGTGACACAATTGTAAACATAACATGATCATAGTTTATGTTAGATTTGCTGCTTTAAAATTGAAGTAGTGAGTAATTTGAACACACAGAAAACTGTCAGGTCCTGTTGTCTTTTCTAAAATGGACATTATTCCTTTCTACATGTCAAGAGCATTAAGGGGAACAAGGATTCAGTGAAGAAAAACAGGATTTTAAAATAGTGTGTTGACTGTGTGTTGCTGACCTCTGTCAGGAAATTGGAGATACCAGCCTGACACGACCCGTAATCCTCCCCGAACTTCCTCTGGTGGTCTGCAACAGACAGAGACGCAGGCAAACAGACACGTTGGGAGGTGAAGGTTAACAAACATATCTGAAGATAAAAAACGAACGATTTCCTCCTGCAGCTGAACAAATGGGGCTGCGCTCGCACACACATGTAAGAAGTAAGAACAAGAGCTTATGCCAAAATTTAAAACATGAGAATGTCGTCACTTTCAACAAAATGGCTTTTTGAATTTCCCTGGTAGATTAGAATGGAAGAAATCTGTAATTTATGATCTCTCCTGTAGTATGATGTACGAGGAAATATGTGAAATGACATATAAATCTGTCTTGTGTTAACAATAATAACAATAACATCTGTAGGCCATGTACCAAGCATTTCAAAAACTAATATATGCGTTAAATTCCCAAAAATGTTCAGAAATTGGGAGAACCACAATCTAGCCTGTAATACTTGACGTGTGTGTACCTCTGTAGCAGGGGATCATGGGCTGACCATGTGTCAGGTCGCTGCCAAAGCGATAACACACTCCGTTAGGCAGCTTGTTGTTCTGACTGTCCTTCTTTGAGTAGAAGACGTTCTTCCAGCGGTGAGCACATGCCTACACACACACACACACACGCGCACACGCACACGCACACGCACACGCACACACACACACACACACACACACACACGCACACAAAGGATGCGACACACGAACAGCATGTGACATGGGCTCATTAGTGTCAGTAACACACTCACAAGTTAGCAGAAGTGTTGTTATTCCCATGACAGTGTGACAAAAACTGTGAACATAACCAGCTCTGTTGTGTGTTTAATTTAATGCTGCAGTAAAATGTTTCACTCGGAGATGATTTGTGAGAAAACAGCTGATGCTGTAATAAAAGTGTTTGCATACGTCAGGAGCCTGTATATGGGCCCCACATGTTGATACAAGATGTTGTTTTCCCTTTTTGACAGGGATACATGGTGTTGGTAATAGACTGTTAGCGGTTAAAACCGTTCTAATCACTGCTCATGATTCATAAATAAGAATGCAAAGTTAAATCAGCCTCATCAAAGTATAAACATTAAATAGCCTTTATACATTTTTTTACTTTTGTGCCTTTTTAATTGTATGATCAGTACATGTTTGTCATGTTTTTAATCACTTGGCCTCTCTGATGAAGGATTTTTTACTTCTGCCCCTTGATTAAAGAGACTAAATAACCAAATAATTAGTTTCTATCACAACAGATTAAACTAAAACTGATGACATCTTTGACCAAATCGCTGAAAAAGTCCAGACAAACTGGTGATATATTGTAATTAATTTATATAAATTAATAATAACTAATAAAGAAATTAAAGACATAGTTCTTAAGAAAGTGATGATAGATAAATGTTTACTCTCTTTGTTTCAGTACTTGTGGTGCTGAAGCATTCACACGGTGGTGATGACATTCGGTTAATGACAGATCATTGTCATTTGAGGGGGTTTGTGTGTGTGTGTGTGTGTGCGTGTGTGTGTGTGTCTACGTGTGTGTGTGTGTGGGGGGGGGTGCGGGTGTGGTTGTGGGTGTGTGTGTGAGAGAGAGAGGCAGAAGGTGTGTGAGTTACCAGGATGTGTCCTCCATTGTCTCCGGGCTGTCTGGACAGACTGACTCCCAGCCACTGGTGATCACTTTCTGCTTCACACGTCTTCCCACAGTTCGACACATCTGCACACATGAGTTAAAGAGTGCATGTTAAACCTCAACAAGTTGAAAAAACATAACGGAATGTGTCCGATTGCTGTTTGTTTCATGGATTCATTTAAATTTCAGAGGCGATGTTAAGCCTACCACTGTTTTCTCAGAGGTCACCTGCTTCACGTATGTCATGATTTATTTGCTATATTTTTGTTACCTCCACCACGGACCTGGTTTTGTTTGTTTGTTGGTTGTTTGGAAAGAATCGGACATAAAAACAACTGAACAGATTTGCACCAAACTTAGTGGAAGGATGAGCTTTGGGTAAATTTGGGGGCGGATCAAGGACATGACATGTGCAAGTTAATCAGTTGAAAGGCAGCAATCATGTTAGAGTTGTTTTGGCTCCATTTGAATTAATGATGGTGGAGAACTTAAGTCGGTGGGAATGGAGCCATAGTCTTTTAAATTCAAGTTAGAAGGTTTTTAACAATTTAGATAGAAACACACCGGCATGCATGTGTTGGCAGTGCTGCGTCTCTGAAGTGATGTTGCAGCGGAAAATGGCTCCTGGAGATTGAACTGTCGGATTGGAGGATGAGTTGGCTACTGGAGCTCCAACCACTAACCTGAGAGAGAGAGAGAGAGAGAGAAAGAGAGAGAGAGCGTTACACTGTGTCTGTTCAGTGTCTAAATGGCATCTGTGTGTGAAGCATCAAAGAGCTTCTGTCACTGAATAGAACTGGGTAATTAGCATGCGCACACACACACACACACACACACACACACACACACACACACACACACACACACACGCACACACACACACATAATGAAGCGTCCTTAGATAATTAAATTAAGATTTATAGTTCCCTACAGCTCTATGAGGGCAGGAGTCATTACTATGGTCAAAGTTCATGACTGAAGAAATTCATCATCCATATCATGAAAACCCATAATGCTTTGAAATGTAGTTTAGCCATGTGTGTTATTTTCTAAGATGGCGACAGGAGCAGTAATTGGTCCATCGCTGAGGTCATCACACCCAGAATTCCAGATGTTTAATAAAACATAACCCCACAGATATTCATTTAAGTTGAAAAAAACAAAACATATGGCTGAATAACGTTATGGTCACCTGCTATCGAATCAACAGAAGATCAATAGCAGATCAACAAAGGGTAAATAGTAGATCGATAAATGATCAAGGAACAATACAAGATCAATAGAGGATTAACAGCAGAATAATAGTAAAGCGATATGAGGAAAACAATGCACAATAAAAGACCAGTAGCAGAACACCAAAGGATCAATAGTAGGTCAATAGAAGATCACTAGAGGTTTCGATCACAGATCAATATCAGATGAAGAGCATGGAAACTGACCATTTGTGAGATTTGTGGCGATGCAGCAGGACTGAGTATCCAAACATGGAGGCGGAGGGACCGCTGAACTCCAGACTGTGCTCCTGATCCAGACTGTATCCTGCAGCAGGACAAACCAGCACCAGGAACTGGACCAGGACCTGAACCAGGACCAGGAACAGACTGCAGCGCGCGCACACACCGACAGCGGAGGGATACATGATGCAGCACAAACTGCAGGGACACCAGAGAGATCCCAATTAGAAATGTACATACATACAACAATAATTTCCTTCTCTACAAACTCATGTTGTTTGAACCAACATAACTTTATATAAACCTCCAGTGGAGATCTTACAGTTAACAAATACACACAACCAGGACGGATTTGGGATCAGGTGGAGTAAAAATACTCATAAAGTATTTCATTCATTGTAAAAGAGTAGAAACAAGACAAGGCAGATTAATACAGATATAACAATTTGTAAATTAGTATAGGACTCATAGGTTAATACCATTGGACACAGACTTATGACATTTATTTTAACAGTTGTACGTAAAGAGTGATGCTGTCTGTATCATATCTGTATTTGAACATGCTGTCAGCAGCCAGTTAGCTTAGCAAACAGCGAGCATGTCTCAGTCCAAACACAAGACACATTAAGTGTTAAATTAATAACTGTTAGTTCTATTAATGTATTTTTATGAAATTTGTTTGAGGTTTCTGCTCAGTTTAATTTTCTCTGAACTATTTTTAGAATCACTTTGGGCTTGAAAGGTAAGGAACAAAGTGAGTTCTGGTTATCATCACAAGAGTAAACCAACATTGCTTTTCATTACAAACTAATTTAGTTTAGTCTATGTAACATGGTAAAAGGTGGAAAATTGCATGTTTAAAGCAGGAAGTAGGAGGATGATGAAGCCACAGAAGGAACATGTATAATCATAATCACTGTGAAGCCGCTGTAGATCTCGGACTCTTGGGACTAACTCCACTGCGTCAACATCAGGTTCCCTCACGCTCATAATGAGTTAACTCAATGTTTTGTCTTGTTCAATAAAAGTTACCAACTATTCAACTCACAAAAAATTTGTTTATGACAAATACTATTTTTGTTTAAAAATATACTTTAACTGATGTGAAAACAGACAGTTTTAGTTAGAGGGGCCCATTGACCGGATCAAATCTTCCCAGGGCCCCCTTGCTTTAAGCTACGGCCCTGTTTAAAAAAAGTTAATTACAGCATTTTAACTAGTGAAATTCTGATGACATGAAGTGAAGTGTTTAAGATGAATTGTGATTTCTTTGAAATAATCAATGAATGGTTCTGTCTTGAAGTTACACTGACGGTCTAACTTTAAAATAACTTTACGAAAAGGTTGAAGAGGAGTTTAAATAATATTTGTAGTGTTTCTATGACTGAAAACTTTTCATCCACAAACTTGGACTAACAGGGACTTGACGGTACCGTTCACAGCGCAGATATCCCGGGTCAAACGGTGGATCCGGGCGGTACCGAGCAGATGTGGAGTCAGCACCGGGCAGACATGACGGAGAGAGCGGAGGTTTTTCTCAGAAGTGTCCGGTGACTCCTCTCCTCTCCCGGCGAGCCTCGTTAAAACCTCCTGTTGATCCTCGCGCCGTTATCCTTCCACACGCGCGTGGAGCTCTGGTTTATCTTCCAGCACGAGCCCGCGACGCACGAGGATCCGGTGACCGACACACGGAGTAGGGATGAAACTAAAAGTGACAAATAAATTAAACATAAAAAACTGAGGAGAAAAGTGAGAGAAGCTGAACTTCACGATGAAGTCAATGAAACTCACAAGAGAGCGCGCGGAGATCCTCCCTCCCTGTGACTTTGTGTGTGTGTGTGTGTGTGTGTGTGCGCGCGCGCGTGTGTGTGTGTTTGTGTGCGTGTGTGTTTGTGCCTGTGCGTGTGTCATGGACCTTAAGGGACATCTAAACCAGTTAATTGTGGTCAGTGTTTCCGGTTTAAATTAAAATCCATGTCCACAGTTACCTCAAACCTAACTTTTGTTTCAGTGCTTTAGTTCAGGGTTTGTTGGTTTTGCATGAATCTGCCGGAAATGAGTGTGTGTCTTCTCCACCCCCGCAGTGCACGCGGCTCAGGGTTTCCTCCTCCTCAGTTATCATCAGGGTGTGAATGAAGTCCGTTGCTCTAATCTTATTTTAATGTCTGAAAGCTGGAACACACAAATACACATCGACTGCCCTCTGCAGCACTTTGTTAGAATCATCACAATCCTCAGTTCATTGAGATGTTTTTGAAAATGTTCCTCAAATATTCCTCCATGTTGACATTAAAGTTGCAGTGTTTACAATTTAGTGACATAAAGTGGTGAAGGTGCACGTTGCAGCTGAAGACCCTTCACCTCCTTTTCCCCTTCAAAACATCATAGGATAATAAGAATAAAGAATTCAATATAGAGGTACAATTTTTGGGTAAATAAAACAACAATTTGTATAATTTAGATGAGACACACATGAAACCACCACTAGGATTATTTTCTATTGAAATTACTGTCAATAGATCCCTTTCACCTAAATCTTACACAATGGGCCTTTAATGCAACACATAGTTTCTGTGGATTTGATAGCTCCATGTTCTAAAGCTGATCGTCTACTTCTCTACTACATTAAATCAATCAGATTTGATTTATGTAGCCCATAATCACGAGTTACAATTTACCTCATACGGTTTAACAAGGTGCAACATTCTCTGTTCTTAACCCTCGACTGGAGCGAGGGAAGAACCACCATAAAAACATTTACAACATACATGAGTAAAGAAGGTGCTGACTAGATATTGAGGTGTATCCACGTTTAAAGATGAAGAGAGCAGCCACAACAAATTGGCATGTTAGTGGTATTGCCAGTAATAGTCACATATATTTGAGTAGGCATATGGTTTATCACACTTCACAAAGTTTTTATACTGGATTCAAATCTTATCATGGTAGAAGATTCCATTACGTTTTATTCTAACGTACAAAACAGATTTTTTTACTTGACTTTTCAATCATCTCTTGAGTATATAATGTACATACTCGGCATTTTATTTGATTTCCTTATTCTCTTTTCTACCTCATTCTGACCTGCCTGCTGTTGTAACAAGTGAGTTTCCCTGGTGTGTTGATCAATAAAGTTTAATCTTACCTTATCTTATCTTATCTTATCTTATTAGAAGATGGTAAATTGAGTCCATACAGTGATGCAAATGGTCAGCAACAATGCAAGAGGCTTTGGTATTCAAACAACGATTTTATTTGTATTAACGGGTCCAAACAGACCTGAGCAGACCTGTCCAGTGTGCAGGGTCTGACCTCTGACTTTTCCAAACAACAAGACAGTTTCATCCAGGCACCTGTCAGTCAGTAGATGTTTTTTATTTGTTGTTGTCAATAATTCTGCGGAATCTCTCTGGAGACTGTTTTGGCAGAGAATCCAAAACAGGATAAGGACGTGGTATCACTCTGAAGGAGGAATGATAAAAAATAACTCTGTTTAATTGAATCATTTTTCTAATACTTAATAATAACTTCATTAGAAGATCTAGGGACTAGGACACAAGCTTTTTAGTCTTCTTTATATGAGTTGAAAGTATAATTCCAGTACTTCCAGGGCTGTGTGACCACTAACAGTCTGCTCAGCTGAAGCCACACTTATCAAACGCTGACAGTAAAACGTATAATTTTAACCTCAATTGTTCAGATTAAAATAAGTTTGGCATGAATCAGCAAAACTCAAAACAAACAAAATGCAAAGTCATCATGCAAATCTATGCACTTCAAACTTGGGATGAACTACAGAGAATTTTGAAACATGCATGTCTAATCCCACGTGTAAACTGTTAACTGAGTAAGATCTGTTAATGACTTCATAGACTTTAGATTTGCTTTTATTATATCGAACTACACGTATTGTATGTATCTGTTAATTTTTCGTTTGGCTTTGTTTCTTTTCATCTGCTGTCCTCAGATGTCTCTTGCAAGATTTATTGATCTCAATAAGACTGCATAATTAAATAAAAGGTTCTACAAAAAACTGGCAGCAGCATTTAGCTCCAGGCGCCTCTTTAACCACTGTCACACATGCACTGGTGCTGTTTGTTACTTGTGTTATTTTCTTTGTTACCAGAGAAACAAAATAAAAGCTCAACAGTTGGATGAGATCAAACATGATTACAGAAAGATATGCAGATACATACAGTATTCTATTGTCATGTCAGATTTACCGTACTGGTCTTTAGTTAATCAACTGATTCATCCTGCTGTTCTCTGAAAATAAGCACTAAAATAAATTCCAGAGAAAAAGCACTTCTTGTGATCAAACTTGTGACTCAATAAACAATGACTTTAAGCAGTTTGAAGTATGAAGTCAGTCATGTTCAGCTGCTGTTAACTGTGTTTAGTTAAAAACCGGGGGGGAAGAATATTTGTCCTGAAAGAGTCACTTAGGAACTTTAACCATTCTGTGATTATTTCCAGATCTTCAGCCAGTAAATAAACCAGAAAGACACAAAGAAAAGAAAAGATGCACTAAACGTCTTTTAGACTCCAATCACTCTTGAACAAATAATTGTGTAAAGGAATATACCAAACTTTCTCTAACTTCAAAGTTTGTCCACTTTGGCGAAGAACGCTCTTCCTATCTCGGATCTCTATTTGTCCGTGTCCAACCACTACATCAGCCTATCAGTGCGATTTTATCCAAACTGATTAAAATAGCTCTAGACAGAAAGGCAGTTGAGGAGCAGACTGTTTGGTTAAATGCCGGACAGGAACTCTGCACTACACTGTTTGTTGGTATTTCCTGTCACTGACCCTGCAGTTATTATTCTGGAATCTGACGAGCTACTGTTCCCACCCTCCCACTCACTCCTAGTGTCCTTATATTGTATAGAAGACAACATGGTAAGAAGCAGAGACGTGTTTCCTCTCTGAGTGGGTTGTACAGAACACCTGTAGATCCATGTGTCTTTTATATCATGTCTACAAGGTTCCGCCTGTTCAGAGCAACAACATGATAAGAATAATGTGTTTCCCATCTTGCAGACGATTGGCTTGTTGAGATGTTTGTCATGCAACCACCACGTTAAGCATTACAGACTTTTCTATTCAGGA
Source organism: Platichthys flesus (assembly GCF_949316205.1). Lineage (NCBI taxonomy): Eukaryota > Metazoa > Chordata > Actinopteri > Pleuronectiformes > Pleuronectidae > Platichthys > Platichthys flesus. The sequence continues at coordinate 18,692,804 of NC_084957.1, read as the reverse complement.
TTCTTGTTCTATAACTTCTTGAGCATACAGGGTTCGGTTTGAGCTCATCGCAAGTTGGAAAGCATATAATCATTGACATCAGCTAACATCAGTTGGTGGTAGGCATTCATAAGTGTGGTAGAACATGCAAGCGATATTCCTCATCTTCATCGTCCTATGTTCTAGAATGAGACAGCGTTTGGATTAAAAAGGGGTGGAGAAAAATTATGTCTGATCTACTGAGGAGCCACATGACTTTCATAGTACTGCTATACAATCAATCAATCAATCAATCAAATTTTATTTGTATAGCCCATATTCACAAATTAAAATTTGTCTCATAGGGCTTTAACAGGGTTTGACATCCTCTGTCCTTAACCCTCAGCAAGAGTAAGGAAAAACTACTAAAAACCCTTTTACAGGGTAAAAATACGTAGAAACCTCAGAGAGAGCCACATGTGAGGGATCCCTCTCCCAGGACGGACAGAAGTGCAATAGATGCCCCGTGTAGGAAAACATCATCAAGATTAAAGTTTTTAGCAGAATTTGATGAGGGTAAACATCCTGAACGACAACCCCAACATGACATGCCAAGCAGTCCCGCTGCAATCACAGACCATGGTCAGCAACCAGCAGGACCACGATCCACCATCCAGACCAGACGCCTCTCCAGTCCTCAGTCACCGTCCACCGCCGCCCACCAGGACCCACCAGGACCCACCGCCGCGGTCCTGGTCCGCCGCCCGTACCCAATGCCAACGCGACACAGGGTCCACCACCAGCACCATGATCAGCCCACACGACACACAATCCGCCACACTGGATCCACCACCACGACCCCGATGTACGATCCACAAACCGCAATCCATGGTGCGGCCACAGAGGCCCCTGGATCTGCTGGTGATAAAGCAAAGGGATTCCGGGGAAGGGGGATAGGGATGGAGAAGAGGAAGGAGAAGCTGGAAAGAGAAGCTCTGTGTGTCATGTGTCATGAATTCCATTTGCGTCTTAGCGTCATCAGGGTTTTTTGCCTTGTAATCAATGATACAATGATACAGGCCGAACTTGGGGCTACACTGAGTAGTCAGATTTACCATTAGCCTAAGTGTACCCTCATGTTCCACCTGTATCGCTGATTACGAGGCCAAAACCCCTTAATGATGGTACAAGTGCACAACAGAGGTTATGTCCATAACATCTGCTGGTGGCTGCCAACACCTGGTAGTTGGTAACTTAAATTGTGCAGACAACCTTCAAACGTACAAGAGATATTCATCATCCAGTCAGATAGTCTAAATGTGTTGTGCAGTGTACGGGGATAAGAGAGGAATAATACAGACCAACCATTGGACAGTTGGATGAACTTCTGACATATCAGACGTTTGGGTCAGCTGTCTTCAGGCTATAGTACAGTTAAAGCAGAGTCAAGACTTCTGTGAACTCAGTGTTTTTTTCTCACTTTGCTTCACACTCTCACTGCAACATGGACAGGAAACACAGAAGCAAGAGTGGTCGGCTGGCCTGTTTAACATTTCCTCCTATCACAACAGTCAAACCACATAAAATGCCGTTACTCTTGACACAGAATATGAGACACATAGTAAAGGCAGCACGATTTTCTCTTGTTAGCATCATGAAGAAATCAAGCTTCGACCTCTTTGTTGGCAATAACCAGACCCATCTGGAAGGGCTGTTGCTTTCCACTGCAGGCCATATACATGAGCACTGATTTCGAGTTCCTATCACAAGAAACTAGCAAGTTGTACTGCCGCCTCCAAAGAGCGTGGCCACTGAATTTGGAAACGGGTAAAGAATAAAACATTTTTAGTTTAGTCGCTTGTGTTTTTGGTAGCTACGTCATGTTCACAAATAGCACTTCTACTGTGCAAGTGTAGTTTGAAATGGGGTCAGCTGAGCATGCTAATGATCCAGTCTTTCCACCACAAAAACAAGACAGAACCCTGAAACTGTATCCTGAACTGCTCCTAGGTCTGGTGATGGTGGCTTTGACCTATGACTGGACAATGCCCACTCGGGTGCAGGGGTGAATGGTCAGTGACTGTTGGCTTCATCTACAAGAAGCTGTTATCAGCTGCCATCACAAGTTTAGGGTGGTTAAAACACGAGTAACAAAACCGTCAGTGAGCACATTGGTTGTTTAACTCTGAACATCCCTTAAGCTGTGTGATGTTCCACTGAGGTCACTGTGACCCTATGCTCCGCCAGCAATTAGGAGGTCAGAGGTCCGGGGTAAATGGACGGGAGGACAGAAGATGGGAAGCAGATAAAGAGCTACAGTGAGACAAAAGGTGAGAGCTCTCCATCTCGTGCCTCTCCTGCTAAAGAAAATAGAAAGGAAAGAAGTTAATAAATCTAGATCAAGTTCAGTTGTTTCCTCTCTCACAAAAGTTCATAATGTATGTGTGTTTATGTGTGAATCTGCTGAAGCAAACAGCTCTTACACTTCCTCTGCTCTCTTTCATTTCCCTCTCCTTCTTCACAGTTACATTTTATCTCTGTTTCATGCTCAAGTCAAGATGACATAAGCTGCCCAGTGAGAGTGGGTGGGGGGATGTGTGGATGCAAAGCTAAGTAGACAACTTACATGTTTAACTCTTTACTCTCTCTTTCACTAAAGCTTCTTTCAGCCATCCACTTCAGTCTAGATATTTTCCTAATATTTTCCAGACTACGTGAGAACGCAGATGTCTGAGTCACTTGCTATGGACTTCTTACGGAACTTTTCCTGCCAGCCCTCTGGTAAAATGTGCGGAAAGAGTGAGCCTATGTGAGAATACAGCGATGGATGTTGATGACGGATGCAGAACTGAAAGAATAAAAAACCGCCATACATGTAGAGGATGCAGATGATGATGTCGACTTTGAGAGACAATTCGATTTGAGGTTTTTTGGTGTTACAGTCTGAGGCCGGTGTCGATATTATGTGAACACATGATCTACGCATGCATGACATAATTTCCTGCCACCTACATGCTCCACCGAAACGCCGCCGCTCGTCCAAATACTGCAGAGATGTTTGTGTTGTTGTGAACGTGTCTGACCATGCGGACATTCTCTGGAGTTGATGTTTGAAAATGGTTGTACACGTAGACGAAGATGTGCTCATGGAAAGACGGCGGGGGATGAGAGCATCTTGCGTGAATGTTGCAGACATTTTCCAGTTGTAATGCATTCGTCTGACTCAGACAATCTCCAGTGGACTTCTTTATATGTTAAAGGAAAACTCAAGAAAATGACCAAACGAGTTCATGTTTGAAAACAGCATAATTGTAAATGCCGACCACACATTTTTCATCAATAATTTATTAACATAGTATTTATATTGGCCATAAACTATTATTAAGGTCAACCAGGCTGTTGGCCCTACTCCTTAAAAATGATCGACTGCATTTGTGTTATATATCCGCATTTTACAGAATAAACGTCAGTATAAATATGATTTATATTTAGATTCAGCAGCACTGTGAGCTGCAGCCTATGAAATGAGGAGCAGAGTCTGTGTCTTCTCTGCTGATGGAGCCCCTCTTGAAAACAAACACACAGATTAAAGAGTGTGTTTGTGTGTGTGTGTGTTATCTGTGGTATGCTAATAGACTGGTGATCCCTGCTGTGTTCGCATCAGTTGATCACAGATTAGTCTGATCAGATCCAGATCCAGTGCTTTGATCTCAGTGTGGGTGATGTGCGTGTGTGTGTGTGTGTGTGTGTCTGTGTCTGTGTCTGTGTCTGTGTGTGTGTCTGTGTGTGAGGAGGAGGCCGTATGGGGTCAAGAGAAGATAGGGAAGAGGTGGGTGGGGCCGCTGACATTACTGAAAATGGAAGGAAATGACTGTTTATTCCCCTGAACGCTCACTCTCACACACACACGCACAAACACACACACACACACACACACACACAAACACAATGAATTACTGCCCATATCTGATAACCTCCCATTTGTTCTTCTTATTTCTATGAAGTCAACACTGTGTCACAATCTTTGAAAATGCTGGTTTTTGATTGGCTCATTTAAAGCTGCAGTAGCAAAAAAATTGATTGTTGAGTTTTATTCACAGGACATGACCTACAAGCCTTTTGGGATGGAGGTTGGGAGGACAGAGGAATGCTGTGATTGCTGTCACCAGCTTGCCCTGCCCTCATTGCTGTCGCCTAGCAACAGAGCTGCAGTTGGAAATGACTAGGAAGTTCTAATGCCCCTTGACTTTTGGACATGATTACCAAATATGAGCTGCTCGGTTGATTTGAAGCCTTAAGTATTTGGCGTTCTGTATCTTACGGGAAGCATTACCTCCTTGAAAAACACTTTGACAATGAGTCTTTGGCTAGGTCTGAGCCTTTGTTTCTCAGGGATGGAAGGACGCACGTGTTGGCTGCATCATTAGGAGCCTTCGAAATGGGATGGTCTAGGCCCTCTTCAAACCTGGTATAACCAGCTGTTTCAAGTGATCCGATCCCTACTGGACAGCTCTAAGTTTGTCATTCAGAATGTACACGGCTATCTTGAATAACCTCTTGTGTTTGGATCGCACCTTCCCGCTGTACATGAAAATGAACACGGACAAAACTTTGATTCAGTGTGGTCTGTTTGTCAATGGTTTTGTGTGTCAGTGGGGCGGAGGACTTAGTCGCAGTTGCGTAGTTTCGAGAGGGGTCTTAGTTAACTTCTCTCATAAAGTTTTTACAGGCCTTCCACCTCGAACTCTGAAGCAATCCATGTGTTATTTTAACAAAGTCGTTGAGCTTTTTGTTCCACTGACTCAACCAAGACAGATTCATGCCGATCCAGGGGGTCTGAAAGTGTTCCCATCCCACTTCCCACTCTGTTGCTCAGTTTTACCTATGGACGCCAACACGGATGCTGAGGTCGTTTCTTGGCATTGGCGGTAAACAGCCACACTTTGCCACTGATCAGAGAAAACGGTCTGATTTTGATCATGTGCAGCACTGTGAAGCTCTGTGTGTTCACGGCCTTATATGGACATGTTCCTGTGGCTGAGGTCACTAACAGTTGGTTAGCCATGACATCTCACACACACACACACACACACACACACACACACAGGGATGTAGGTCAGTAATATAAACTGTAAAGCAGAGAGGACTGTAAATATTTTAGCAGTGATGTATGTGAAGTGACACACACACACACACGCACACGCACTCGCACGTACACACACTCTAAATTTGTCTCTCTCTCTCTCTCTCTCTCTCTCTCTCTCTCTCTATTTCTCTCTCACAGACTCATGCAGACCCCCTGGGGGAAGAAGGGGAGGGTTGGGGTGTCTGAACAGCTTGTGACATCTCCAGGCCATGATAACGTCTGCTAATTGGTTCCATCAGGCCTCAGAGTGTGTGTGTGTGTCTGTATGTGTGTGTCTGTGTGTGTGTGTGTGTGCTCTGGTGCAATAATTGTAGTCATTACACGATCTAACTCACTTAAACATACACCCTGCAAATATGTTTCATGTAAGTTTAAAGATAAAATGAAAATGCAGAAGGAGGCTAGCAATGTTTTTTATACAGGAAGTACCTGGACAGTCGCAAAAACAACAACAACATACAGCTGCAGTGTTGAGGTGCAGTCACTCTAGAGAGAGACAGAGAGATGACTGAACTTTTTTTTCACTTTATAGTGTCCTTCTAGTCTTGATGGCCACTCAAAGCGCTTCTGGCCTTAAACAAAAGAGTTCTTCTCCGTGGAGGAGGAAGGAGGGGAGTCTGTCACCACATCCTGACATCCTTTACACATTGATGTGTGTGACCAGCTCTGACATGACTGCTGTGTGACCTGTATCACAGGTGACCTCACCAACACCCAGGTGACATCAGTGGTGTTTATGATCTGTACTGCACCCAGCCACCAGGGGGCAATCCACATGTTTTGGCTTCATTCCTGGGGGGGCCGTCATGTCTTCCATCTTTATTTACAGTCTACGGTTTTGACCCAAGATATAAATATAAATATTGAAAAATTCATGCTCCACTTGAATCACATGTAACAAATAACTCTCATATCAACTTGCTGTTTACAGAGAAATGACTTCATGTCTTAGAGAGATACAGTTTTGGGTCATTTTGCATTGTTTTCAATATTTGTTTGGCCAGTTAGATCACAATATTTGGCTGTTATGCATGTGTGAACACATCTGTCCATGCAGCAGTTTGGGTCGTTATCCATGATAGATTATATCAGAGTCTTCAGAGAGACAAGCCCTGTAGTATGAGAAGAGTCAGTGTTACAGACCGAGTGGAAACATGGAAATGAGAGGGATGGATTAAAAAGAAAGTTATTAAAGTTGGGATTTCACCAGCAGGAGAAGTGAAGAAGCATCTCAGTGAGAAAGAGAAACATCTTTTGCAATGTTGGAGCAACACTATAGCCTGAATAATCCAGACTGTTCATTGATGAAAGAATGTCTGATAGAAAAGTAAAAACTGAGGAGTGGTAAAAGATTTTCAGAATAAATCCCAACTGTGAAACCCAGCACAAATAAACTTGGCCCAGTGAACAGGGCAAGAGTTCATATCATTAGTGTGTTTAAATCCAATGCAACAGTAATTACTGACAAGATCAGAATTAGACTGTTTACAGTGTGTGCGTGCGTGCATGCGTGTGTATGTGTGTGTGTGTGTGTGTGTGTGTGTGTGTGTGTGTGTGTGTGTGTGTGTGTAGCCATATGTTGAATCAGTAATGAGCTACAGGCCTGCAGCACTTACACTGTTTGTGTGTGCGTTGTCCCACAGGCAGCACAAGCTGTTACTGAGAAAGATGCCTTTGGACACGCACACAGAGAAAATAACTACACACAGTGACTCTGACAGGCCTCAGTCTGTTCAGTACACAGTCAAAGTCTCTTCCACTAAAACCAGATTCTCAATTACCTTCATGCATAAAAAATAACATTTCATGTAAATATCTTCAATAAATCACATGACTTTGACCAATCGAGGCATGAGGTGAGGTTTTAGAAAAGGAACAGTCTTGCACAGAGAGAAACATCTGAGGAGTTCAAACAATGAGGCTCCAAACTAAAGATCCTTTCAGACATGACGATATCTCAACATTCAAGTGTGCAGTCGTCGAGATTATCTGGCTCCTGGTATCTGATGTCCCACTCTGCATTTATCTTTGCCGTTTGAAAACCACTACAAATCACTGTTAAAAAAATCAGTTTTCATGATGTGACAATGCCATAATTATTAAATTTTTTTTGTGGTTCAGCCATGACCAGAACTTGTCATGTTTGGTAAAGAGCATGGTCTGGGTTAAAAAAAGTGTACGGCATGATTGTAACAATAGCAACAGCCTGATCAGGGTTAAGATTATGGTCATGGTTACAAGAAACCCACAGTGGCTGCCGGAAGGAAACGAGGAACAGGAAGATGTGGTCGACTATGTCAAAATGCTTGTGTTGTTTGTGACAGTTGAAACTTCAGATACTGTTGTTTTCACGGAGGGAACAGACTGATGATATGAACCAAGAGGAAGGTTTTCCGTTGGATCCGGATTTTAAAACTTATTCTGCATTGAATGAAGACTTTATGATTTAACCACTGTGAGTGAGCGAAATGCTTGAATGAATGAATGAATGAGTGAGTATCTGGAAATGAACGTTTGGAGATATATGTCAAAGGTCGAGATCAACAAAATATGGTCCAAAAATACATTTTCAGGATATCTTTGCAAGTCATGGAAACACAATCTAAAGTGCGTATTAATCAGAAAATGATTCCCCATCATATTAAGTCACATAGAAAATGGAGGATATCATACCTAGTTAATCATTATTTTTGCCATTTATCGTTTAGCACCGCTCAACATGACCTAAACCTTATAGATAAAGAAAAGTGAGAATGACATTATCATGACCTCATGTAGTAAGGCATTAACTTTAGCAATTAATGAAATTATAGACATACAGCTTGTTTAGATTAACCAATTATTAGTCATTAATTGGTATAGATGACGTCATGATGACATCATTATGAAATGGCATTATTAATGATTAGAATTGCCTGAGGAGGAACACATCTGGTCTGATCCTAATTTTTGGTTTAACGTTTTTATTGGTCATCTTTTTTGTGCTTTTGTGTGTGTCACACTTCAAGAAACCACAGTTTTAGAGAGAGACCTTACAGGAAAATAATCCCTTGTGAAAGTGGCTCATTCACAGAGTTCATTAAACTGATTATATGATGATTTTATTATTGAATAATTAACCTTGTGGTGCAGCATCCTTTGTGCTACTGTGATGACAATAAACTCTCTCACAGAAATATTGCAGATCTGATGAAGTCAAACTCGAATTGTGACTTTTGTGTTTCTGCAGATACGAGACCAATATGTCTCTTTTAGTAAAAACTTGTGTGTCTCATACTTTGAGCAAACCCTCGTTTGTCTGAACATCTAAGGTATGACGACTTTACAGAGTCTGGAGTGTGTCTGATGTCTCGTGTGTGTATTCGGTCTGGATGGACGAGCAGAGAACGACTCCTGAGCCGTCACACTTTTAACTAAACAGAGTAGGATTTATGCTCATGGGGCTGGTGTGTGGAGTCAAACCTGTAACAACACTTCAGAGCTGCAGGAGACCTGTGATCGGTCAACTGGGACCTCCTCACGTCTTTCATGTCTTGTTTGACAAATGAATTCGAAAAAGCAGCACGAAAAGGACTAGGTGATATGGGACTTAAAAAGGGCCCATGTATTATAAATAACATGTCATATATCAATGTGTATATAAATATATCAAGACAACAACATGACATAAGAAATTTTGTTTTACATACAATAAACAAACAGGTTGATTTGTCTGCAGCCACTCACCAGGAGGTTAACCATATTATTTGGCTTCATTTTTTGGGGAAGTTGTAATGTTGTCCATGTTTCTGCAGAATCTATGATTTTTTTGGTTCATCATGTACTTTATTAAGGTCATATTGGCCCTATACGGTGGCCCTGGGGATCAAAACAAAGCACCACAGAAAATGTCCTTTGTGAACTGTTGTGTTTTGACCGTTTGTATGTCACCATACATGCAAACTGTAAAACCATTTCCTCATACCTAACTCAACCTCATTGTCCCTTTTATCCACACAATGAAATACAGAATGTAAACAGGATTTCTCTGAAAAAAAATCATGACCGATAAAGTATTACACATCTATCTGTGTTTGCAGGGGAGCTACAACAGTGAAAAATCAGCTGCTGCTCCGGTCAATCTCTGACCTCTGCCGATGTGGACGTGGACATGTGCAGATAAAATGCTCCGTCCTTCCACTTTACAGGAGGAGATGCTGAGTTTCTCCCACATCAGCTCCATCCTGTCCCAATGTCCTTGATGATCATGTCACATCCTCTCTGAAACAACTGCCATTGTGCTCGCCAGGAAGTGCACTTCCCACAGACGGCCCGCTATTCCCTACCAGGGTCAGTCAGTGCACGCTGGTTCAACAGGAAGAGTCATCAGACGAATCCACAGTGACGTTAAGATACAGCTTGTTCACAGCAGCCCAGGTCAGAGAAGAAGAAAACAGGAGGAGGTGTGTTTCTGACCATGTTAAATGATTCATTATGTGTGTAGATATATGGCACAACACACTCACAGCCCCCATCCTCTCAAAAATGTGTGAGTCATTTTTTTGATGAATTTTGTCCCAGTAAAGTTACACAAATATTTATTTAATATGTTATTAATGAGGAATTCCAGTATTTTTTAACCGTAGCCTTATTCTTTATAAATGTGGGTGTGTAAATGAATCTTACAAAAATATTTGGAATCTTCTTCTCTGACAAAGTCCACAGAATGTCCTCTAAAATGGCTTTTTAAACGGATACAAGTTGGGGTCTTTGCTGAGAGTCTGGTAACATTACACATGTCTCACACAGCTCTCTCCTCATTGGCTCTTCAATTTATAGGAGCTATTTGTTCATGTACTCCACATCACATCCGAATGAGACGCTCCACGGCTCCAGCGGACTAAATCCAAAATCCAGGAGCAGTCAATGTGAGGACACGGCAGGGTATTGATGCGTTTATTGAACTGTTGCTTAAGAGGAGCATGATTCAGGGTTAACTGGCCCTGTATAATTTTCTGTGGTGGACCTTTGGTGGTTATCAGCCGGAGGAACAATGGAGGGAGTGTCGGACACTGCTCGCTGTCTGAAAAAATAGACAAAACATTGGCCAGACTATTATTAGCCTGTAGATCAAGTCAAATGAAAGGTGCTGACAGCCCTGGACAGAAGTGTTTCCTCTATTATCCTCACATAACAAGAGCCCCATTTAGGTCAGATAAGATATTTTGAAAATGATATTGCTGGACATACATTATGTTACTATGTATTGTAAGTTAAATATTGTTTGCTGGTTGTGTTGTTAAAACAGTTGTTATACTGTCACATTTCTAATGAGTGTTTTTCATTACAATAGTTTGTTCGTTGAGCTGATGTGATCCGTGTTAAATGAACTCTGCTGCTGAATGAACACCCAGGACTGTGCTCAGCCGGTTAACCTGCAGCTTCATTAAGCTAACGAGCCTCAATTAATTATGTTAATGAGCTGCAGTTAAAGTCTCTCCTGGAGGGAAACTGATAACGACCAAGTCTGTTAACGAGCTGCAGGACGACGCAACAATCTGATTGGTTCAAAAAGCCGTTAGAGCCAGTGTGTGTCTGCGGAGGGGGGAACTTCATCCTCCCACCCTCATATCTCTCTGTGGTCCTGACCTGCTTATCTCTGACAAGTACACACACTCATACACACACACACACACACAATCTTTTCCTGGCAGGAGACCAGTATGGGACAAGGTTGTGTAAGTGTGTGTGCTGGATCCAGCTGTTGGCTTCATATCTGTGACCTCCTGTGGTAAGTGTGTGTGTGTGTGTGAGTGTGAGCTAACAGATTCACACTCAAATCTTCTCTAATGGGGCTCCTGAGTGTTCCTGCGTGCACGTAGGGAAGAACAAAGTCAGCATTATGTTGACGAAAGCAAAATTCAAACCATTAATGACAAAGACATTAAGAACTAAGTGACGTGTTCATTTGCAGACAATGAGCAGTTTTATAACATCAATTTAAAACAGTTTAAGTGTTTTAGTTCAGAGGTAAGGGTTTAACTGTCCTAGCTACAAAAATAAACAAATCACTTGTTTGGACAAAATGTGTTAATGAGTTAAAACAATATCAGGGATCAAATTATTGATTTGAAATTTGCATCTACAGCACCTGAAATAAATGAGGCCTTAGAAGTTGTTGATGCCTTACAAAGCCATCTGAAGGCAGCAGGTATTTGTTCCATCTCCAGGCTCATTCAGGACTGATGTTGTGCACCAGCAAATATCCAAAAAAACACAAGGCAGATCCACTGGTTAAAATGAGTGCAACAACCACCAGTCTGTTGCAAAACACTGAGCTCTCTATTTCTGTGAACATTATTTTGATTGAGTTTTGGCTTTGAACAAACAGAAACAGTTCACATGATCATATTGAAATTCTATCTCAGGGCTGTGTTGACGCAATAACTCCCTGAGGACCGACCAGTCATTCTGGTCCTCACCCTGTGTCTCTGCAACAAAGACTTTTGACAACATGCAGTTAATATGCTCACTGTGTTAGTGTATTCAATTAACTCTCATCCGTTTTTAATTGCGACTCAATTAAAAACGGATGTTTTCCATTTTCCTTCTCTTCTCAGATGTTCTTTTCTCGGCCTGAGATCCTCTTTTATGCAGTCATTCCAAAAAAAAACTAATTTACAATGGAAAATGATGTCAGTGGTAAAACAAAGACAGCAGTGTGATGTCTTACTGTGGCTTTATCTGCAACACACACACACACACACATACACACACACACACACACACACACACACACACACATTAACAGCTGTGTTGTCTCCCACTGCTCTCACTAGTCTCCAACTATTGATGATTCATTAACAGACTCAGCTGGAGGTGCAGCCCTGCTTTCTCCTGACATGATGCTTTGTGGTACAACTCTAGCGTTGGTCCCCTCTGCCTGTCTGTCCTCGAGATGATGCAAGCAGATGTATTGCCTCATTCATTCATCATAGAGACCAAACTCCTCGGAGGAAGTGACATCATCAACGTGCTCCCCCGGACACCACCGTCCAGCTCACACTCCACATCTTTGGACAGCTCCCTCCTCCCCCTCCTTTCTCTTCTTCTCTCAGATTAGAGGGGTCGACAGTTTCTGGGCCTGACAAGCTGACGTCCACACCCACCTCACGCTGTTAAGGCCCAACTGTGCAAAGGGTGAAGAGTGAGCGTGGTTTGAACTCCTAAGAACAACGTGGTTGATCAACATGATGAAGGAAACTGCTGTGGAGCGATCACATGTCAGATAGAATCCAGACTTCAATGGCTTGTGTGTAGAAATACACACGAAATGTCAGCTGAGACTTTACATGATGAGTTAGTGTTTCTAGAAACAGAATATGACTAATGAATGTTCTTGTGTTTCAAGTACATGGGCCTGATGTGACCATGGAACAGGCTGGGGGGGTTGGTTCAGCACATCAATCAAATGTCTGTAGGTGTAAAGCAAGAAGCCCTCTAGATAGGAATGTGACTCTCCTCCTCCTTATGGTCGAACTTCGGGATCCAGGTTTTTAATATACCGCGGGCGACTACTCGAACTTCACTCAGTTCACCAATCATGAGTGGGGGACACTTCTGGAGTCGCAGGGGTTAACTTTGTTAGAGCAGAATCGAATATAATTGAAGTTGCGTTCAGGTACCGTCGATAAGGCTAACGTCCTCTAGCTTAGCCACTACTGGTGAACTTTTAGATTTGAAAAACTGTTTAAATTCCCTTGTTTCAACTCGCTTTTGAATGTCGGGGCTGGTGGACACTTGGCTGTGTGACTCATACGAGCAGTATGGAGGCATGTTATATGTTTTCTTTTGTTTAATACGTTTGAAGATAGGTCACTAATCAGCTGCACTGTTGGGTTATGTGGACTCCACCCCCCCCCCCCCCCCCCCCCCCAATCGATATAGGGGTGAATAGATAATGAGTGCATTTTTATTTGTCGGTGAACTATTCCATTAAGGCCAAAATTCTCAAACTTCAATTTGAGTTTGGAGTTTGAAGAATGTACCACACAACAATTGGGAAGGTTTGTTTTCTGCACATTCACCTGCAGAGGCTGTTTATCGTGATTAGGGGTTGGGGTATCGCCGTTCCGTGTCCTGAATCAAATCACAAGATGCAGGAAGTTTGTAATGCAGTTTCACTCACAATTTCAGAATTGTTAAAGGTCTACTTTTCATTTCCAGAGTAAATCAGTTTGAGTGTTGATATGTGTGTGTGTGTGTGTTTCTGTGATTTGACTCCAGGACTTTAAACACATGACTGTACTTCACTGTAGAGCGTTGTGAAGCCTTTCAGCAGTGAAGTGACCTCAGTCTTTCTGCTGTTTGTCATTCAGGTTTCACAGAATCACATGGTGACCTAAAAGCAACAAGTCTTTCACATGACACACACACAGATGCATACACACACTTACACAACCAGAGCTTTATTACCCCAGGTAGATGAAAGAGTAACATGTGAAAGCTGTATTTCAAGAAATTAGAAATAAAATAACTGTCGCTGTAAGCGGTGACCACCTGTTCTGTTTGTTTAAACAGTGGCGGAGCAAGTAGTGTGATCTTTTACTTGAGCAATAATACCAAAGTTATAGAAGTGCCTGACTTGCAGGTAGGTAAATTAGGCCAGGGTTTCCTCCACCAGGGGTGATAATTGTAATTTTGCTATATGATTAGAGGTTGGGGTATTTTTAAGCTCTTTGGGCATCTTCAGTTGAACTTGAAACTTGGTAATATGAAATATGAGCACCAGACACAGATTATATGTCAAATCAAAAAAATAAACAGCAAAGGCTTCACAACTGTCAGATAAATACAGTGAGGTAAAAGGTATAATAAATAACTTTTAAATGAATGGAAGTGCACTTCAGTACAATTTAAGTAAATGTACATTCTACACTGGTTTTAACAAAAAATTCATACTAAAGACAATAAGAAATAAACATGATAGATTTTCATTCATATTCATTCATTGAGGGTCAGATGAAGGAGGTGGCCTCAGATATGAAAAAACAACAGCAACATAAAAGACATTTAAGCTGAGTATTTAAACTTGTACATATAAACACGTGGGCCTTAACAGTTTAGATATATGAGTCACTCTTTCCCCTCCGGCCTCTCCCAAGTGGGCAAGAAATAGTTCCCAAATTTTTTAGTCGAGCTGTTCCCCAAGAATCTAAAAAGAATCTGAGTCTTTCCATATGTACGAGCGAAGTCATGTCGGCCATCCATCTCTGAGGGAGGCAGGACAGAGCGACTTCAACTCCCTCAAGATTCTGATCATGTCCAACATCAAAGATAAGCTGGAGGGAGGAGCCTGAGATAAAGGATGATTTTAACCCAATAATTCAGGCAGACATGTCTGTCCACAGGGACAATAAGTGAATGAATAATTCATGCGGTCAAACTCTTCTGAGAATGAGGTTCTTGTGTATTTTTCATACTTTCATTAGAAAGTATGAGGAAATGTGTCATTGGTGGGAAAAATAAGTTTTTCCATACAATCTATGATGAGTCAGAGGCAGTCTGAGGTCAGAGGTCACCATACTGACCGTTGCTTCCTCTCAGCTGGTTTTGGTTACGATTTTCTCAGTAACCATGACGATGCACTGAACTTCCTCTTTGTGTTTTGACAGTCAAGCTTTCTCTTGTTATTCGCCTTTGGGCAGCGGTTGACAGATTTCAACTGTTTCCGCTACTCCCTCTCCCAGTCATCACAGGACGTTCACCTCTGTCAAGGCCTCCTAGGTTTCAGGACGTCAAAATAAAAGTACTGGATGCTAACCTCCTGTGACAATCTGAGTTTAGTCCTTCACCTCTGTCGGAGGGGGAAAACGACATCCTGGACAAACACACTCGCACACACAGACACATCTTTAGTTGTGAGGATACTCATTGACACTCATTCCTTTCCCCTTTAAACTAATGTAGCATGAGTAAGCAAGTTTGCAGGTGAAAAGTGAAGCCAAATTCTCTCTATCACCCCCTGGTGGCCGGCTGAAGGTATATGATATAAACCTTGCCTCCTCCATGTTAGCGGATGGGACATGGGTAAAACAAAAAAATCTAAGTAAACAACAAATACATGTAAGTTTGCCTTTGTTATGTTAGTTATAGGCCATACAAATCGGGGGGAAATTTATGATTGACCCTGAGACTGAGACATGATTGGTTGAACATGTGTATCTACATATCATCATTATGTTATTGTAATTATATACAGTCTATGGGTGTTCCTAGAAAATTTCTCCTTGAGTTTGAAAAGCCAACGTCATACCTTTACCCAAACCTAAGTGTAACCTGACCCCTAAAACCAAGACTGAACTCAAGATAGAGGGACATTACTGAGGAGAGACCCATCAAAGGTTTTATTTTCTCTGATAGGGTAGAATGTGGTCACCACTGCATCTGTCCTCAGTTTGAATATTTTATGTTTTTTTCAGGCATAATACACTCATCTGGTATTTCTTTTATTCCTTACACCCTTTATATCAATGATGGCAGACAGTTGAGCCAACACTAATACAATCTGAACATTATAACCTTCATGAATTTGGGATTTAAGACGGAACTGTTGTAAGTGTATGACTGTATTATGTGAACTGAATATACAAAGTTTATCATGTGCCATCATGTGTCACTTTCTCCAAACACAATTGAAGGAAAAGAAGTAAAAACAGGCAAAGGGAGATAGCCATTGTCCTATTTTATACTATATTTTGTTTCTGTTTCCTGTTTTATTTTGAAAACATCTCAGACCTTAATGTTAAACGTGATGTTTGTTGAATGTTTTCTTGTCAACATCTCTACTGTTCATTCATCTCTCTCCTCAACAAGGAGGAAGTCTTCTCAACCAGCTGACAGCTGCACTCAGAGTGTGTGTCCATGTGTGGTTCCGTCTGTGTGAGCGTGTGTGTGATCTCCATGACAACCAGTTTCCAAAATCCTCATCCTGTTGTTTATTTTCTTGTCTTAAATAAACAAACAAGATGTGAGGCAGAAAGGCAGGAAGGGGACGTCCTCTGAGTCAGAGGGCAGCAGTGATGACCTCCAATGAGAGACATGAGTTACAGTGAAGTTACTTCCCATCGGCTTAGCGCCACCAGGTGGATACTCAGAAAACTGTAACTGATTTTGATCAAGCACAAAACGGCTTTGTGTGAGTCCTGCGGCAAGTGACGTTTCAGATTCTGATGACTGAAGCATCACCTGTGGTCGCAGTCGTTCTCCCCAATGTATCGACGAAAAGAAAGACATTGCAATTACATCTGATCATATCAGATGATTATTACTGATAAAGAAATGTGTATAAACATTGTTGTAATTGATCGAGGTACTATAATCATCATCGTTATTATTTTAAGACTTTGAACGACATCGTATTGTTGCCTTATTGTGCATCCCAAAAAATCGATATAAAGAAAATAGCACCACTAACCAAGTCAGAAGAAATATGAATCAATAATACAAACACAGACGAATTATGAAATTACTAATGCATCTAACCCTTATTATTATAGATTAATCCGGTTTGTCATGTGAGTTTATATGATATTTTAATCTCATCATATAATAGGTTGTACATTAAATCGAGCAACTATAACTAAACTGAAGTGGTCTTGTGAATTTTGGTGGATAAGAGCACTTCCGACGTGACATTGAATGAATATACTAAAGTGAAGTACTAATCACCTGAAGTTGGACTCAAGTGTTGAAGTAAATGTTTTTAGTTGTTTTCCACGAACAGAAACAGTTTCCTGTAGTTGGTATTTATGCAAATGAAGGGTTTACAAACCCTTGTAGAGAAGATATTAATGACAATTTTGCTGTTTTCATCGTGGTTGCCCGTAGCAATGTTGACATCAGGAAGAAGAGCAGCTGGCGTAACTGGAGGCATCGCCACAGCAACACGGACCCACAGCGTCTCTGGAGCAAAACATCTGTTCTGTCCAGGGGCGAGAGACCTAAAAAAATAAAGAGAGAGAGAAAGAGAGAGAGAGAGAGAGAGAGAGAGATACGTTGAATTTGAGGCCGAATTAAGAGAAAATCACACAAAGCTGTTAACTACCCAGAGGCCCTGAGACCAAGAGGGCCTCATAAAGCCCCAGGTTTGGTCCAATTTGATCAATCCCCAATTTACTACAAATTTGCACCAGTGAATATCAGCTGTGACATCTGGCAGCTCAAGAGGTTGTGGATGGAGACAAGGCAGCAAGGAAAAGAGGCAAAATGCAGCAGTAAGGCAGATGATTCAGATCATGAGTGACTGTTTTCATACTTTGAGGGTCCCTACTGACCCCTTTCCAGTAATTACGGATAGTAAAAAACCCAGACAATGTATTTTACACAATATGGGCCCTTTGATTCAGAAATACACTTGATTCAGTGTTTGTCCCTCAGATTAATTCCTGAACAAATTACTATCAGTAGACAGACAGGTGTTGACGTCTGTGGGCCTCTGGTAGACAGGTTGAGAATGAGGCTATTTAGGCCAGGAGTTGGTAGGAAATTGGAACAACCCATCTTAGGTAACTGTACTTACATGTTTCAAGTTTGTAACTGCCAATGCAAAAGATGAACACAAGGTGTTTTCAAAAAATGTATACATTTTGTCATAGTTGCTGCGAAACGGATTAATACACATGGACAGAAAAGTTCCAATTAATCAGCTGAGTCATGAGAGCTCACAGATAAACACAGAGGGATAAACACAGAGGTCAAATGTTAAGTATGAATCAGGAAAATCGGTGTGTGTGTGCGCGCGCACTCAGTAAGTCTTTGTGTACATAAATACCATTACTAATTCAAGTTTAAATTTATCCTTCCTGTTCGTAGTTCACATGGTGACCGTGGGAGAGACCATATCTTATGAGAGAGACAGTAGGGATCCGTAGGACAGGCCCCTTGATGTTCTGTAAATTGAGAATCAGCAATACGTTAATAGTGTGAATAAATAAAGCAAAGATATTTCGTTTGTTTTTACTTTTACTGTTTATATGAATTTTGTTTCTCTAAATATATATGAACCCTAAAAGCAGCTATAATCAATATGTTTAAGATAGATAGATAGATGGATAGATAGATAGATAGATAGATAGATAGGTAGATAGAAAGATAAATAGATAGATAAATAGATAGATAGATTGATAGAGATGGTCTGACAATGTGAATGTGGTCACTTGTAGTGAAAACGTTGTATTTGCAGGTTCACTTGGCTTCACAGAGGTTTATAATGAGTTTTATTGTGTGTGTCTGTGTGTTGGTAGTGTTCCAGCTCTATTGTTCTGTTTTGTCCCAGTTATGACAAAGCCAACTGTATTAATGATAAAGAGGCTAACACACACACACACACACACACACACACACACACACACACACATACACACAAACACACACACATACACACACATCCAGAGTTTAGTGTTTAGTTGTTGGACAGCAGAATGGAGCTCTGTTGTCACATCTGCAGCTCTGCACTTTCCTTCTTACAGAGGTCCAAGGTTATTCCACCACTGGGAGGTCACAGGTCACAGGTCACCTACTCCTCGTCCCACAGCCGCGCTTCAGTCTCTGACGTCTTAAAGCTTAAACTTTCTTAGAGTACCTGCACTTTATGTTCCTCTTTGTGAAGAAACCAGGAACCAAGCGCAGACGTCAGTAGATGATACTGAGCAGGATAAACAGTGTGTAACCATGACGACACATTAAATATACAGATGATGACACACACTCACTTCACTTATCATCTTCCTTTCCACTATTAATCAACTAATTCTTTAAATCTTGTAACAGAGTCGTCTTCCAGTGCCTTAAAAACACGCAGCACCACGTGAGCGCAACAGAAACAAGCTGTAAACACAATATTATCATCTTATAGGGTTGGTAAATAACAAAGTGTGAAATGAAAACACAACAAAATGAGGCACGAAATGAGAAAAAATAATAAACAACTAAAAAGATTAGAAAAAAGATTGAGATAAAATACTAAAAGGGAAATAATAAGGAAAAATACTAAAAAGATTTGTAAAAGGTTTAAATACTAATTAAGATCGTAAAAAATATGAAAAAAAGAGATATTTCTAGGTAAGACCAAAGATAGACAAAAGTAGGCATTAAAGAATAAACAATAAAAATCCTAATTAAGATTAAGATAAAGAGACATTTATTAGTACCAAACACACACACAGACATGCAAAGGTACACTCATGCAGGTAGGGAAATTTAATCTCTGCTTTTGACCCATCTGGTGCAGGACACACAGAGTGGTGAGCAACCATGTACGGCGCTCTGCAGCAGATGTTGGGGGAGTAAGGTGCCTTGCTCAGGGGCACTAGACAGGGTATAGGGAGACTCTGGGATTTTTTTGGACAGATCAATCCAGGCTCGTCTTTTGTTGTCTCTCTGTGGAGTCGAACCAGAGGCGAACCAGAGATATTCTCTGCCCATAGTCCAAGTTTCTGCCACTAGACCACCGCCTCTCCTGATTTCGACCCATCTGGTGAACATCGCAGGACACACAGAGCATTTGAACGTTAGTACAACATTTGCTCTCAACCAACTTCTGAGGGGAAAGAGTGTCTTTAGAGCTACACCAAAATATAATATATTCATTTAGGTCTCATCCTTCCACCAAGTTTTTGGAAATCCATTCAGTGGCTTATGTGTAACAAACAAACAAACAAATACCCCTGTCCAAACATACAACTGGACATGGGTGAAAATATAACCTCTGTGGTAGATGCATGTGACAACAAACTTTGATTTGATTTGATTTGATTTGATTCAATTTGACTTGATTTTTACATTACATTACATTACATTACATTTCATTTAGCTGATGCTTTTATCCAAAGTGACTTACAATAACTGCATTCAACCCCGAGGGTACAATCAATAACACCAAGAATCAAGAAAGTACAGTTCCTTTAAAAATAAAGCAAACCTACAAAGTGCTATAAGTAAGTTCCATTTAAGTGCTACTAAAGTGTTAGTTTCAAAAAGTTGTTAGTATATGTATATAAATTATTATAATTTTTTTTTATTTTTTATTTGAGATGTAACGACACAAAAACAACTGAAATCGAGTCTATAACCAAATATCGGCCTAAGTAAATAAATTGGAGAATCTGACTGAGATCTGGGTCTTCAAAGATTAAAAAAAGTATGTGGGTGTGTGTAAATAATAAAAAGAGTAAGGAGAGAAATGTGTAAGAACAAAGTGTAATGTATGTGTGCATGCATGTTATACCAATGGGACTGTCTAAAACAATGCAGCCTCATAATAACTGAACCACATATTTATCACCTGCGTTGTCAGCCGTGTGTGTGTGAGTCTGTGTTTGGCCTCTCATTAATCACAGCAGTGTTGCAGCTCCGGCGGGACACTCTGATCTCAGGAGGAAAACCATCTGTTGCTCAACACCGTTTCTTCTTCTCTGGTAAAATGACACACACACACACACACACACATACACACACACACATGCTTATAGAGAGACACACATACTCCAAGCTGAAATCATTAAACACCAGAGATAATACAGCTTCACCACACATCTTCAGGATTTGTTGTTTTGTAAATAATAAATGCATAAATGTAGTTTCTGATCCTTTTGGGTTTTAAAAATAATGACTAAATAACTTTTTTACTTTTTAGTCAAACTTAAAGTGACTCTGTTTGCCCTAACTTGAACATAAGGCAAACATTTGCTGTGAGCAGCACAGTTATCACATTTTTTTGCAGTATAAAAAAATTTATAAATCTTAATGGCTGCCTTCTCCATTTCAGTGGATTGGACGTTGACCAAAATAAAGGTCAAAGTTCAAATCAACATTTTTTTCTCAAAGATGTTTCTGTGGTTTGAGGTCATCTTAACAATTTGTTGTTTTCTGAAGATATATGTATCTATTTTTATCTTTGTTCTGTGATATTATTAAAATGTAAAATCTTTTATTTAATGAACCACATACTAATTTTGAGACTTGTATTCTGATTGATTGTTGAAATGCTACACAGCAGTGATGCTTCCCCAAAACGACATTGTCCTTCAGAAACCTTCATCCATCCCCGGTCGCTGCAAGAAAACTTAAAGGCTGAACTCAGATCAGTGGGTCTGCTTTAACACTGTGAAGGCCCCTCCTCTTTTAGTGGGACATTACTGCCATCTTTTGGAATTAGTTACTTCCTACAGTGTCTAGCTATTCAGTATTTTCCCGTCTGTCCTCTTCACTCTGGAGTCAGTATGAAAAGCCATTCCAGTGAAATCAGACCTGAAAATACTTTGGAAAGAAGGAACCAGGAGATTTCAAGTAATACATGATGTGCTACAACTCTGTGAAGTAGCTCTACCAAAACCACACACTTAATATTTTAGTTGTTGGGGCAAGTTCCTGCTAATTAACAGACAAACACTGATGAACATTTTAAATATGTCACGGCTCAAGACATTTTCGATGTTTTAAATAATAATGAAATAATACAAAAAATGATATGATAACATTGGCAGATGTTTTCCGTATCTATTTTCTTGGCGCAGTTTTATAATGAAGTGACTCAAATATAAATCACAGACTGTTTATATTTGAGTCTATATTCCTAAAGGAAAAATGCAGTTTGTTTACCTTATTTTTGTAAAACAAAAACAAGTCCCACTCCGGTGTTGTACATCTAGAAGTAGTTTTTAAAATATTGGTCTCCCTTAACAGGGCTTCTACTCGTTTGACTCCAACTCCCATCATGCCCCTCGGTAGTTTCTCCGGAAGAAAACCTGTGCTGTGCCTTTGCGCTTCCTCTTTCCGTCAGCGGAGTTTAGGTATGAACCGACATTCTGAATCTCTAATGCTAATCTGTGTTAAATCTTAGTTTCCTCGCATCATCCGCTACAAAAATTCACTTTTACATGTGCAGTAAATGAACCAGAATCAGATCCTCGCAGTATTTTAACCCGAGTTGTGTTAATGACGCGGTTATTTGTGAGGAGCAGGTTAGTGACATGGCGCAGCATCAGCGTTGTGAAGCGGCCACCGGCCCCAGAGCCGCTTCGCACCGGACATAGACTGTGAAAAGAGTCGAGTGAAGCTGGAGACAACTAAATCTACTGTGATTTTAATTTAACATCAGCTTTATCTATTCGGTGAATTTAACACTTCAAACCGAACGCGGTCCGTTACGTTTTATACCAAGCTAGGCTAGGCTATGCTAGCTTGGTAGGCTAACTATAGCTGGAAACGTACTATTTACTTTGAACATGTGGGTTCTACCTGAGTTTCATATCGTTTCCTAGTGAAGCGTCTGATGGCGGCTCTGTATTCAAATCGAGTAACAGTACTTGAAGTCCTGAATGTGAATTACACGCGTCAAACTGTCCCAAACGAGTCGCCTGCATGTCTGAAAGTGTGGAGCTACTGACACTACTCCCTTCACAGTACTTCAGAAGTAGCAGCCTTTCATTTCTAGTTTTTTCTGTACCCCAGTGTAGTAATCAATCATTGCTGTGGAATGTGGATGAATTCATGCTGTACGAATTAAATCTAGTTTTGAATTGTTATATAATGTGGGGAGGTCAGGGTAAACATCTTGAATTGTTGGTTCAGTCTCTAAAGTATTTAATGGTATTTAAGTTGTACATTTCACTTAAATGTCAAGCTACCTGAAGTCTGATTGGCTCTGAAGTTTATGTAGTATTTTAATCTTCATTCGGCTAGTGTAGAAGTATTATGTTTGCTATTTGAGCCTTGGTGCTTGCATTTGCTTCCATTACCTGCAGTTTGAGACTTTTGAATTGGACAATAGTTGTTAAATCGTGCTGGAAATAGTTTTTTAACAGTAATGCTGCTTTGAGATTCTTACTTCCTTGGCCCCCCAGAACACTAAAAGTAGACTGTAACATTATTGTTTCGGCAATATCAGCTTTGCCAGTAAGTGATAATCGTATAAATTATCAATTTGTGCACTTACGACCCAATTTTAGGCCTTATCTCACTGCCTTTGGCTCTATTGATGTGGTTTTAATGGGTGTAAAAGTCTTAAACATAACTTTGTGTTGTCTGGTTTCAGTACACGATGGGACGTGTGATCAGGGGACAGAGAAAAGGTGCGGGCTCCGTGTTCAAAGCCCATGTGAAGCACAGGAAGGGTGCCGCTAAACTCCGCCACATTGACTTCGCTGAACGTCATGGATACATCAAGGGGATTGTGAAGGTAAGTGAGGAGTCTTGTTACCTGTATCAGTGAGTTACTGTCGCTCTGGTTTTTGTTTGTGTGTACAAGCCTTGGTTTATTCTGGCGGTCTCCTCAGGATATCATCCATGACCCCGGCCGTGGTGCTCCCTTGGCCAAAGTGGCGTTCCGTGACCCGTACCGCTTCAAGAAGAGGACGGAGCTGTTCATCGCTGCTGAGGGCATCCACACTGGACAGTTCATCTACTGCGGCAAGAAGGGTAAGAGAAGTAGACTCTTAGATAATCTGGCGACGTGACACATTTTCAGATACAGTTTTTCATAACCTCCTAGATGTATTATACATAATGCAATTAAACATAGAACACCTTTTAGAGGCTAAAACTAGACGTTGTTAGTCTGTTTACCAAGCTCAGCTTAAAGCAATGCACTTGACTTTATCTTCTGACGTTGATGTGCATTTTGATAAAGGACACTATTACTGACCTTTTACCTGGTCTACCCTGACCTGTGAGTGGTTTTACTTCACCGGTCCTGTGAAGCGTGGCCTTTTTTTTTTAAATGCTGATTGGACTGATGCTTGGACAAAACATTTGGGGACATCACCCTTTGCACATGGATAGTATGATGGACTTTTCAGGGCATTATTAAATAGATAATCATCAGTTGAATGTCAATTTGGTTAATTTATAAACATGTCTGTCAATAAGAGGTGGCATCAAAAGCAGCAGGAGTGTCCGATTAATCCTAAGAAAGCAGCTTGCTCTTTAAGAATGTACTGGATAGTGTTTTATTGTGAAGCTTGATCCTCAACATGTTTTATCCCACAGCTCAGCTGAACATCGGGAATGTCCTGCCAGTCGGCACAATGCCTGAGGGAACCATCATCTGCTGCCTGGAGGAGAAACCCGGAGACAGAGGCAAACTGGCCCGCGCTTCAGGAAACTACGCCACAGTCATCTCCCACAACCCAGAGACCAAGAAGTCCAGAGTCAAGCTGCCATCAGGCTCCAAGAAAGTCATCCACTCTGCCAACAGAGCTGTTGTTGGTAAGAAGCTTGAGTGTCTGCTGGAGCTGATGTTTCCTCACAGCCACCACTGCCTTACTTAACATCTGTAGAGCGACGACTGTAGGGTTCAACAGTTTGAACTGTGGTATGCCATTTTACCAGAGAAGTCTGACCGGCCCTTCCGTGTGTTTCAGGTGTGGTTGCTGGAGGTGGTCGTATTGACAAACCCATCCTGAAGGCCGGTCGTGCCTACCACAAGTACAAGGCCAAGAGGAACTGCTGGCCTCGTGTCCGTGGTGTGGCCATGAACGTAAGTCAACGCGAGCACACAGAAACTCTAATTACCCATGATGCCAGGCAGTTGAAACAGATTCTGTCAACTGGAGATGAGGCACAGCTGAGTAGTGACTGTTGGGGTTAGAATTAGTTATAGGTCCTGTTTTGCCGTGTTTGCAGATTCTAGGGAAAAGCTTGGTAATGAGGGACCTGAATAATTGAGTATATTTAAGAAATGCAGGGAATTATTATAATGCAGTTGAAAATCAGCAGCTTCTGTACAGTGACACTGCAGGAAGGAGAGATGCAGATATGTTCAAGGAGCTAATAATACATTGTCTACATCTTGTTTCCACCTGGTACCTAACTAACCATCCTGAAATCGTTTGATGCTAACAAGTCAATCTCTTATCATGATACAGGATACATTATTCGATTTTAAGTTTAGACAAGCTATTGAAAATATTACAGTTTCAAATGATCAAATTATTTCAAAGTAGCTTTTTAATCTTAAACCGGTCACATGACTATTTTTGTCCAATGAGAAGTATTGATCCCACCAGCAGTACAAGTTGAACTTCTTTAATTTGCTCAGAACAGTGACTTTTCTTTTTGATCAGTTACTTAATCGAGTTTGACAATACAAGAGACGTATGACAAATAGTTCAGGGGGAAAATGGGATCTACCTCAATTTCAGAAATTTAATTAGTTGCAGCTGAGACAGACTATAATGGAAGAACAAGGGGTCCAAATGTTGTAAGAGGTTTTGTAAAATATTTTTCCTTTCCATCTTTAAAATGTGAAGGGTACTCGGGTTTGACATTTTTTTATATTGGTAGCTTGTTTGTGCGTCAGTAAATTCTGTATCCAGCAGGTCAGGCTTTATTTGTTCCTCCCAGGACACAGAGGGTGAAGGCTGGATCATGTTTCCAACGTACAGCTACACCTAACATAATGAGATTCCTCAGACTGATGCGCTCTCTCTCTTTCTCTCTCCCTGCAGCCTGTTGAGCATCCCTTCGGTGGTGGTAACCATCAACATATTGGTAAACCCTCAACTATCAGAAGAGACGCACCCGCTGGTCGCAAGGTCGGTCTTATTGCTGCCCGTCGTACAGGCAGACTGCGCGGAACAAAGACCGTCCAGGAGAAGGAGAACTAAATCTGAGTTTCTTGATAATAAAACGTGTTCCAAAAGAATCTGTTTCATTTTGATTCATTCATGGGTCACACACACATAGGACGTGTCTAATTTATTAATGGTATTTCCTGTGCTTTATTTCATGACACTGTAGCTTAGAGTTGCACAGTATCGATTTAATATAACTTAGTGGGTGTTGGACTGATGCTATCGGCCACCACTCGTGTTCCTTATATTCTGTACACATTGGTGACCATAGAAAACCTTAAAGCTGTAAATCCCTGTTATTAGGAACCTCATTTATGAGGTACAAATAAGTGTGGAGCATGTTTGAATGTAAAAAGCGTTTTCCACTCAGTCAAACATTCATACCGAACCTTTTCACATCAATCATTAGCAGCACAGTCGGTGGTAGTTTGGAGTTCAGTAAAACTACTGAAGTACATTGTTAAGCTGACGGGTTGAATCACTGGTGCCTGTAGTGTTGACTTATAGAACTCGCATAGTAAGACTATAAAGCAAAGGACAGCAATAGGCTTACAATTTCTGTAAAAGTTAGTTTATGAAGGAAATCAGACAGAATCAACAGTGAAAAATAAAGTGGCACATCTGAATAAAGGTAAAAAAAAAAATTCAGGTTCATTGCGTTTGTGAACTTGTCCATTGTGGACAGCAGTCACTGTAGTTTGTGAGGTGTGAATTTACTACTCAATATTAGAGAACTATCAGTTAAGTAAACAAAACAAAAAATAAAATGATTGAAAAACTGCATGAATGAGCAGGTGTTCCTAATGAAGTGCTCAGTGTATGTTTCCATGACTCATTACCAAGTTCACCTTTTCCCATTGGATCAAGCCCTTTCATCTTTTTCAGTGATGGACGCACAAACACCAAAAGGTATGGGAAGAAGAGTTTACTGCAGCAAAGAAGAGCTGCACTAGTTTTAACTGTCTTTCTAATAAACCTCAGGCTGAGTGTGTGAACACGGGGGGGAAGCTCATAAAATAAAATTGAATCCTGGATCTACTCAGACCGTGGTCCCCAACGTCATTAGGAGTTTTTGAGACATGAAGCAGCTAAAGAGATTTCACTGATAATGATTTGTGTAGCAGGAAAGCTGATTTCTTTCTTGTAGTTCAGGCTGTTAAAAGAAAAATCCAGTGATTTAATAAATTATTTCTGTAAAGTTAAGACATAAAAAAAAAGTACTGCTTGACTTTGAATCGTTTAGGTGTAATCCATAAATATGTGAATTACAGGATTTCTGGATTGAACTGGCACATTTCAAGAAATGCTCATTGTGTTTCATCCTTCGTTAAACCCTTATTTCAGACATCACATTTAATTTGCAGTTTATTGGGAACACTGGGCTCAAACTAATATCTAATACGATGGTGCTGCAGTTAATTCTATCTTCATGAAGGGATATGGTTCAGTTTATGTAAAATCACTTTTACGGACATTTGGGAGTCTGTGGTGCTGCTTAAATGACAGACAAAATAACAGTTCAACACCACCACCACAAACTGTAACCTCCAAAATGATCAGTCCCAACCAAAACATCAGCTGGATCCAGTCTAATAGTCCATCTAATAACAGAGCCTGAAACCTAGTTGCTGTCACAACAACCAGGTAAATATAAATTTAAATGTGGAGCCATGAGAGATAATCCACCGAGCTATTCAATCAGAGCTAAAATTGAACTGACAATATTTAACAAGTATTTTTGGTAGTTAGCAAGCCCAAAATAATACAAATTAAAGATGGTTGAAGCTTTTCAAACGAGAACATATTTTTCTCCCCTGGACCTTAACAATAACTTCAGATCTTTGGGTTTTGCACATACGTATATTAAATATGTCAACTTGAGCGATACAATAATAAACAATAATACAACATTTCACTTAAATAGCACTTTTCAAGGAATAAATCAGCAACTCCTCTTGTTGCACACACAATTTGACATTTGAAACTGAACAGCATTTTTCTTCATAACAACAATGACTCAGTAATGAAAAGAACCGTCAGCTGCTGCTTGTGTTTTATTATACAGTTGGTTGGTGGATTTCCACAAGTAAAAATGAGACACAGGCAAGATTCCATGTTCTTTATTTGCTAAGGGCGCAATGCTTTTTTTTGTTATATTTCTGTGCACAAAAAACCTCACAAAGTGAAAGTCCACATCGCGACTGTAGCTCCAGAATTCAACGTCACACCATGGCCAAAACAAAAGTCGGCAAAAAACAGGGCGCAGAACTCTGTACAGTCAATATCTTCTTTAAAAATAACACAAGGACAAAAATGTTCCTCTTAAATCAAATTCTATTTTTAGTGAAATACAACAAAATAAATTCTATAAAATAAGAGCAAAATATTTAAATATAATACGGTGGGCAGAATATTTTCATTTGCAGGAGTATTTGGTATGTTTTAGACAAAAAAGAAGAAAAAAAATTCAAAAAATACACGCATTCAAATTACCAATTAAATACAGTATTTACTGATGTTTACCTTTTACTCCTACAGAATTACAAGTTAGCTCGAGTTGAAACGTGACTAACCAGCTGCTATTCTTACATTACGGACCCCGCTGTGGAACCTAATCTCCATGGAGCGAGAGGACGAGGGTCTCGCTGGCGCTCAGGATCGGCCGCTTCATCCCGAACCGCAGCCAGACGGCGAAAAAGCCTGACCGGCTCCATGGCGGAGAGGAAGCCGATGGGCAACAAGTGTGTCTACAACTAGGCTCTATTGAAGAGACAGAAGCAAACCACACAGTCTATTATACACCAGATCAGTCCAGTGCAGCAATTCTGTTGCATATGTGTTTTCATTTGTCAGAATTCCTATAGATGAAAGCTAAGCGGTCTATCCCATCAAAACTGGCTGCCAAATGTAAAGTTGTAGGATTATGATGAGCAATTGAAAAGCCACTTATTCATACATTGGTTCAAAATATCGCCCTCATTGTAGATCGGGTAGATGAGTAGAAAAAAAAAATAACGCAAAAAACAAACCAAAAAAAAAGGAAAGAAAAAAAAGGGTAAGGACACCCCTCTGGAGATGTGGATTAAGAACAGCTTCAGGTTGTTATGATCACAAGTCTTCCCTTGGGCTACACTATTCTGGTGAGAAGCCATGCTAAATGTTACAGCATATTAACTAGAGCTTCAAAAAGGATTGAATTAATTACCAGAACAAAAGAAACTAAAACAAAGAAAAAAAAAAGAACAAGAAAGGCAATGAGTTTCAGAACAATGTTGCATCACCGCTTTTTCACATCAACCAAACACCGTAGAAGTCCACCCAACCATTCCATATCTCACAATAAAACCAACCACAGCTTGTGAGTTGATTTGGGACAGAAAGTCACCAAGGAGCTTAAGAATAATAATATTAATTATGATAATAACAATGCATCTTTCTACAGTTGAATGACCAGTAACCGTCCGATGGTAGAACAAACTTTACTGCCGAGCATGGGTGATAAAACAAAGAGGAGTTGTTGTCTTCTTACAGTTTTTTGGGGCTTTTTTCTTATTTATAATATCCATTTTTGTTTTTTATAATATCTGCAACATCTCCCAACAGCAAACCACACAGTTATGCTACTGGGGGACCTGAACAGTCAAAAACATTAAGATACTATGTACACCTTTTCGTCGTGTAGACAAGCGCATCAGCATCGTCAGCTCTGACTTTAATTTGTTTTTCTTTATTAGAACTCTTGTCCACTCCCTTGCCTCTGCAGCCAAACTGCCAGGGCCCTGTCACACGGTCAGGCAGCCCCAGGCCAGGGAAGAGCGCCTCCCTCAGGCTGACGGGAGCGAGACAGACACGCCCTGGAGTGGGTGGAGGGGGTGGGAGGCCCGGCTCTGCCCTGCCCTGGGGCCCAGAGAGAGAGAAAGAGAGAGAGAGGCCCGATGAGGAGCTCTGTCGACCAAAAGGATGAGAGGAAGGAGAGCGAGACGATGGAGGCTCGAGGCACAGCAGAGGAGGGGAGGGATTGTTACTCCTTAGGCGGGGCAGGTGCCGGGGTCGTGGAGGCAGGGGCTGGAGTGGGGGCGGGGGCAGGGGCGGGGGCAGGGGTGACCTCCTCAGTGCTCTCCCAGTTCTCTTGTGCTCTCGGGCCTGGGCCAGGACTGGGTCCAGGTCCAGATCCGGATCCAGGTACAGATCCTGTTCCAGGGCCTGGGCTTGGGCCAGGGCCGGTGGTGGGGGATGGGGTGGTGGTCTGGGTCGGGCCAGGGGTTGGGGCAGAGGCAGGACCAGGACGCTGGGGGTTGTTCATGTGCTGAGCAGCAGGTCCGGTATACGGCTGACCATGAGGATGGTTGTTCTGTGCGGGAGGAGAAAAGAAAATCAGCAACTAGAAACAACCAAACTGTAAATAGCATGTGAAACGCTGAGAAGCTGCAGAGTGCAGTGCATGTCTGAAAGCAGCTGTAAATTGATGTTGTGAAGCAGCGTGGGATCATGAGTTGTTATCTTCACCATTTCTGATGAAAATCTACCTGATATAACTCACCAATCACGTTCAAAGATGAGGTGATGCTTTATTTATACATAATCGACATACATAACATAGGTCTAGTAGTTTTAGACACTTTTATGTAGAATTGTCACATATTATATCACCAACCATAAACTGTAACAAGAGTTTGCATCAGAGCAGTTAATAGAAGAGTTTTACGTGTTGGCCGCCTAGGGACAGAAAATATGTGGCATCAGTTGATGCTCGTCCCTGAATAAATTAACATTATATAAAATTAGCAACTTATTCTTTATTAAAAACTGAACTTCATTAAAACACAAGAGTGGGTGACTCTTTCCTTCAATATTTAAAAGTTGATGTTGTGTGTCGTTTAACCACAAAATGACTTTGTGACGACTTGTGCACCAAATAACACTTCAGCATGAAGGAAAAGACCATTTGTTGCCATGGTTACTAGCACTATTCATGGTATATGTGAGACTGTCTACGGGAATAGACGCCACTTCCCATGTTCCTACTCGCTGCTGTTTTTCTGTGTGAGACACAAATGGTAAATACGACCGTCCCAGCGTCAGGACGCTACCTGCTGAAACTGGGTGGTTCCAGGAGAATGTGGGTACAGAGACGTGTCCTCGGGTGGGGAGGCGTCTTGATCATCAGGTGCTTCCTGTTCATCCGGCTCCTGGGGGAAGTTGGAAAAAATAACTCAATATAAGGTCAATGTTTAAAGGAAATAATTTTGAATGTGTAAAGTAGGAAATCCTCATCTATGTGATCAAGGCAGTGGGTATGATTTCAAGCTTCGTCATTTCAGTGAGCGTGGGATGGTCAAATTTGAAACTGTGTTGCTTTATCTAGTAAATGAGGCTTAAATGAGTGTGTGGGTGGATTCTACACCCGAGAGCTTCCTCTCAGCAGAGGGCTGCTGGTTATTTAGAAACTGAGCTAAACACAAATTGAACAGGAATCTCAACCGGAGATGTTCTTTCAGTTCAAATGATAACTTGTATTTTTAATGTTGTTTGAATTATAAAAGATCACAAAATTCAAGATGCTACTGATGCCTGATGCTACTTCTAATGTTAAGTTTATTTCTACATATATGTATGTGGTAACGTACACAGTATTGTGTGTCACATGGACTTTACAAAGCTCATGTTGTTTTACCTCTGTCCTCTAAATCTATTTAGCCTAAGATTGAATATGCTCACTTTATTGTTTTATCTCTTAGTGATTTGATCGAGAAAGGGGAAGGATATGTATTGTTAGTATTGCTTAAAGAAGAGACAGGATTACAACTAAAGGGTAGCAAGTTTTCAAAAAGTCATGTGCCATCGTTTCATCTATAATTGGTCTGATAAATCACCTGAAAACTGTAATTGACAGCTGAGGGTTGTATGACCTTCATGCTAACAAAATATGTTGATGTCCTATTTTGGTCCTCATTTCACCCCAATCACGAATATTCCAGGTTTTCAGTGAACCTTTAAAGTGTCAGAATGGTGCCCGGGACAGACACTTTTTAGAGCAGTCTGTGTAAATAGCCTCACTCTGACCTGCTGTTCTTAACTTTATATATATATATATATATAGATATTATTTGCATCCAAACTTATATAACATTTTTTTTCAGTAATTGTCATGTTGAGTTCTGGTAGTTTAACTTTGATCCACATGTTCCTTTTCTCTAGCACTGATGACCTGGAAGCCTAAACACTGGCCAACTGTTCACTGCAAATTATTTAATCAAATTTTATTTTTCATTTCCTTCCTTAATGTCGTGGTGCCTGGAATACTGACCTTCCCTGGGCTTTCCTGAGTACACTTGAGCTGTGTATAGAATATTACAGGAGAAGTGTGTCATTTGACTGGATTTGTCAACATAAAAATACAAGTAACTTCTTTTATGTTAAAACAAAACATAAAACTACAAATATTTGAATGCATAGTGAACTGCAGCTATGAATCAATACAACACATTTTTAGCATAGTTAACATGTCAATGGGTCCAAATAAATGTACCAATCAATCATTAAGTCTATTCATTAATCTATGTAAAATTTTTAAAATTTGGTTTATAAAAATCACATCAAACATTTCATTTCAAATGATACAAATATAAGATGATCATAAATAAATTTGTGATAATACACTTTCTGGTACAAGTCAATTCGTGCCCTCAGTGATACTTTATGTAAATGCTACCCAGTTAGGTACTGGTCATGTAATGTTGTGTGGTGACGTGATGCGTTTACATTATGTTCAGGCTGTTTAAGCTCATCAGCTCTGTCATTCAGTATTTCTATGGGATTTTTCTGTTACTGTCACCCATGTAAACGGTTGCTTACATTTTACCAAGCCAACATGGGTTACATTTTCCTGTGGTGTTTTTAAATCATGTTCAATATTCATGTGTCCTGTGGTTCTTTGCATGTAACAGAAAGACCCCTTCAATACAGATGTTTTTCACTGTACATCACGGTATACCTACTTAAGGGTTGGAAAATAGTCCCTTAGCTAGAAATAGCTAATAGTCCTTTAGCTTTAGATACTGCTGTAGATTGGTTCTTTAAGCACAATCGTAAACACCAACAGATAATGTGAAATCAGACATTGTGTAGGGTATGATGTCAATAGCTTTACCTCTTCAGGACAGAGTTCACAGGCCTTGGCCAGTGTCATGCGTGCACTGTGCGAACGCTCCAGGAAATATCCATTGGAGGTCTCGTTGCTCTGAACTGGAGGGGACCAGTTGTTGTAGGTGTACTGGGGGTTGCCTGTGTATGGTCTCCTCTCCAGCTCGTCCCCTAACCACTCGACTGCCCACGTCCACTTTCGCTTCAGGTCACCATTACTCTGTGTGAACACGGAGAACATTCTGATGAGTATATATGAAGCAGCAGGCAGTTTCTTGACAGTCTTATTGCTGGGCTGACATGAGGAGCCATGAGATCATTGGGTCTAATTTAGGGTGGAGATTCATGTAGTATAGGAAAATACAAAATGAATGGTGTTCAAGGAAAAACAATTGGTTCTAAAAACAGGATTGTTCCTAAATTATCTAGCAAATCTCAAATCAGACATTAATTTCCTGCCATATGTTAGTCTCATGACATGTCCATGTAAGAATTGTACCTGTAGGATCTGATAAGCGACAGAGCAGTTGCTGAACAGGGCCACCATGCACTTGATGCACTGGTAGGCCCGCTTCTGATAGTGGTTCTTGGAGCGCTGGATGGTGTCAAAAAGACCATCTCGATCATCCGGAATTCCCTTCAGCACATTGTGGATCCTGCACAAACCACAGAGAGAGAGGAAATTTAGAATTACAGCCTCACTTTCTCACCTTCTTGATAGATCAGGTTCACCAGACCAAGTTTTGTGAGGTCAGTGATCTTAACCTTTTGCAACTTAATCCTGATCAACTTTTCCTTGAGTCTAAGTAAACATTTTGCAGTGAGATTCATGTGGACGGACAATCTGAACCTAAACTATGACCGCAGTTGCAGCCGGTGTGGAGGCATTTCAACCCAGCACTAACAATGGACACACTGACCTATGTGTCTGCCACGAGTCCTCGATGAGCAGGATCTGTAGCAGCAAATCCAGGTAAGGCCTCAACTCATAGGTGTAGGAGTACGCAACCTGCACACAACACATGTATAACTCAACGTAGACTCATTGAAGAACATGCAAGTGAACTACCAAGAGAAATATTGATGGTTGTCATCAGAGCAAATGAGGCATTTACCTGCCAGAGCAGTTCACTGAGCACAGTGGAGGAGAACTGAGGATTCTCCCAGCAGCTGAAGCGAAGCAGCTTCACAGTCTCCTCAGAGTTGCTGCAGTCTTCAATGATCTTCTTCACGTAGCTGGTCCGCACAAAAAGGATCTCTGCCACCAGCTGCTGCACAGGCATCACTGGGGCAGTCAGGATGGTGTCCCCATATGGGTTAGGAAGAGGAGGGTTACCTAGCAAAGGTAGAGGAAAATAAATTTTGAGAAACTCAAATCTGAGATTTACAGCAAATTAGTTTCCTTCATTCTTCATTCCCAAGCCCTCAGCTCCAAGTTCTGGCAACACAACACAGAGGCTCAGAGTGGCTGGTTTGTCAGTCACTAGATCCTGAGCAAGGATGAGAATCGTCATTGGGCTCCAACTCTCAGCACCATTACCCAGATGCTGTTTCACACGTTATTACTGCCTCACATCAGCTGAGTTCATATCACAATTTTTGCTTCTGAAAACTCAGATAATCTCACCATTGATGGAGGACTGCATGCGCGAGGAGACATCACAGCAGCGGACCAGCTGGGAAACCACAGTATAGAGCTTGCCCAGCTCAGCATACTGGTATTTAATGGGAGGGCCGGGACCCTCGTCCAGAGCGACCAACATGAAAGTGGCAGGAACGTTAAGTTTCAGCAGCTGAGTCTTTTCTGCCAAACCTACGAGGGTATGAGTAGTGAGACAAAAAGTACCATTTTACGTCAAAGAACGATCAATTCTTTTTTTATATAAACTTTTCTTAGATAAATTCACAGAGGAACAGATGTACTTGACAGGTGGGTGATGAGTCTGTAGTCCTTACCCAGGTTGGCGTACATGACAAAGAGGTTGAAGTACTGCTGCAGGTGACGGCCGTGTTCAGACACCTCTCTTCTGAGCAGGTTGAGTACAGCTCTTAACAGGTGGTCACTTAGACTGAGGTTATCACAGCCCTGCTACACAAACACAAAAAACAAAAGAGAAACCACTCGTTGACAAACTGTGATTGAAATCTTATTCAAGACATTTTCCCCTCGGCTTTTAGTCTGACACCGACCTGAGTAGAGGGTCCAGGCGAGGCGGTGGGGGAGGGACAGGGGCCATCTTGCAGGGAGAAGTGAGCGATGAAGACGATGAGCTTGGCGAATGCTCCACGGACCTCAGCACTCGGGCACTCAAGCAGGTACTCGGAGAACCGGTTAGGGTAAGCAAACAGAACGTTGTGTGCAAACCAATAGCGTACATTCTTACTGTGTCTCAGCAGGATGCAGAGGGCATCATACCTACAGGGGGTTGGAGAATGAGGTGAATATTTTATTAGAGAGGGACACAACAAAGAGAAAAGGCCCCCGCCCCTCAAGTTAGACAGAGCTTACCAGTCACTGGCAGGACCCCGTACTACTTTCTTGGTGTGGAAACCTGTGCTAAAGAGAAACCTAGCAGCCAGCTGAGCACTTATCATAGCAATCTCCTCTGCCTCTGGCAGAAGATGGTCTTGTCCTGATAAAAAAAAAAAAATGTTAGAAAATTATTAAAATCTGAAAATTGTCTCCAGTGCAGTAACAGTAGTTGACAACACAGCATTGCACTCTGCATGCACTAAATAGGTGTTTTGGACGTGTACATGAGCACAGTGGACTGTGATCATTACAGTCCACTGTATATAATAAAATGATCATTATGAGTGATTACTAATTTAGGGACAACAAATAAGAAATGACCAGTTTCCAGATGGCTGCAAACATCCTCAAACTAAAGCTGATAACTGGAACGTTAACCTTACAGGCATTTAATATAAATCTCAGATTCAGAGAACAAAATGAATAATAATAATAATGTGAATGTCGGTTATAAATGATTTAAAATATATTAAACAGTCATTCCGCTTCTTTTTTAAACCATGTGTTATGTATAAAAGCATAAAGTAAGATAAACAACAACACAGCAGCTGTGGATTCATCTCAGGATCTGAGCCTGCAGCGTCAGGGCTTAGAGCAAGCTACAAAACAATGTGTCAACTGGTCTCACAAATGTATATTAAATCACAAATCCAGAATTTCTCAGACCCTGTTCATTTAAAAAAATGAATAAACGTTTTCCTGCTGCTGCAAGGAAAGAGTCAGAGAGTGAGACACTGGCTGTAAACAGAGTCACAAACAGACTAACACGATGTAATCATAATGATCTGAATCATTCAGTCAAGATCAAGTGCTTCATTGGTGATGAATTCACTAAAACTCTTTTTTTTAATTTCACTGTGAAACATTATTGGGCTCTGGCTGCATTAATAATTCATTGATGATATTTTACGACCAGCGCAGTTCTCGGCAGCCAGAGCGAAATGCTATCGACCACAAATTCTTTCCTGCTGTATATTAGCATTACTCTGAAATGTAATACTTTAGACAAGTGAGTCAGAAATCTGTAATAAAACTATGACGAAAGCTGCTATAACTTTGAGAAGCTAGAAATCAACAGTAGCGATACGAGGACTTCATCATCGTTTAAAAAGATAAAGAAATTTGATATTTAGCTATTAGTGGAGGGACAATATGATACTGTGCAGCATTAACTGATCAACCTACTCACATTACGTCACCACCAGTCATATATACACACCCAAAATCTATTATACATTATTTATCAGGTCATTGTTAATCCCAGACAACTTTCCCATGTTTGTAACAAAGGTTCACAAACATTAAACTACTAAATTGCTCATATTTGCATT
This sequence comes from Platichthys flesus, assembly GCF_949316205.1. Lineage (NCBI taxonomy): Eukaryota > Metazoa > Chordata > Actinopteri > Pleuronectiformes > Pleuronectidae > Platichthys > Platichthys flesus. Next base: position 18,656,081 of record NC_084957.1, on the reverse strand, counting down.
TTGTACATATTTATTTTGAACTTTACTTTTTTACGTTTTATTTTATTGTGTAGTTTTTTCAACTCATTGCTTTGGTTCTTTAAGTTCCTGTTTTTGTCTTCTAGTGAAAACCTACCTTGCCATAAATAAGTTTCCAATCATTTTACTGATTTATCTGTTGTCTGATTAGTTTTATCATGCATGAGTGTTGGAAAATTGGATCGTGTACATAAACAAAAATATATTTATCTATACAGTGCTTCAACACATACACCAAACATAGCGGACCTACCTAGAATAATTTAGTTTTTTCTATATTTAAACAAACAAGATTCGGTGAATTGGTTTAGAGCGGGTGACAGAAAGGATGCATACCTGGAGGAGGGTTTAAATAGACACTGTTACAGGTCAGAAGTTTCTTAATGAATTGGAAATATTCCAGGCTGTATTGCATTCTGTTGTGCATGAATTGGACGTTCTGCTTGCGGACACTGCACTCGATGACACCAGGCATCTTGACCTGATTTGGCTTGGTGGAGGAGATGGTGAGCTCTGAGATGTATTTGACAAGCTCGCTGTCCTTGTCCAGTGAGTCCATACGCTCATAGAATAGGATGTAGGCATTCCACCATCGCTTCTGCCTCCGGTAAGACATCCTTTTCATCATGTGATCGAATACCTCGCCCATGTATTCTCCTCCAAAGCACTGATTCTTCATCTCCTCCTCATCGTCCATTTTACACTCAGTCACGTCCCCATCGTCAAACTTATACCAGCGGTTCTTTTCACCATCACCCCCATTCCTTTGGATTATGTAGGAGTAGTAGTGTCCGCCGCTGGCCTGGCCTGAGTGGACCAGCACTCCAACCAGGCGATACTTGGAGCTGCCTGGGGGCGTGGGTTCAGAGGGCTCATTCTGTTGGATCACCTGGTTCTCTGGATTAACATCATCCCCCTCTAATTTGGCCACACCCGCTACCGTGTAAGGCTCCATGTCCAGCTCCCTGGGGAACTCAAAGTAGTCGTTGAACTTGATGGCACACTCCCGCTCCCAGTCGTAGTCAAAGCGCTTCAGCTGGATGGCGAGGACTGGCGGCAGCTTCTTAATCAGCAGGCGTTTAACCGTGTCCACCTGACAAGGAGAGCAAACATTAGATTGCTTTCCTTTTCTCATTTCTTTAAAATCAGCCCTGTTAGAGTCATTAATGTTGCCTCTACTTTTCTGTGGCACATTGACTGGCCACTAGGTGGGTTTTTTCATTCTTACCTTCTTATTACACTTTTCACAGTGGTAGGCGTTGGCTCCCTCCAGCAGGTCCCCTTTAACATACTGCTCCATGGAGTCCAGCAGGTTCTGGTGGTTTCTGATGTCGACGTTGAGTGTTGTGAATGACTCCTCACACTCATACCTGGTAACAGAAACAATTATTCAGAACAAAGAACCCAAAGGACAATAAAAGTTTTTTTTCTGAAAATATGTAATTGTTTTTAGTAACCAAGCACAGAGAAAAGTTCTAAATTCACCTGTGGGGGCATCCCTGACAGATCTTCTGGTCAGCAAAGGACCCTCCCAGCACCTTGCTGAGCATGGCAGGGTGACCCAGAGCTTTCAGAGCTTCATCCAGACTGTCCACCAAAGAGTTGAAAAACTCCAGAGCATCGTGTTGCTCTCTCAAGTTCACTGGCTCACCCCATAACCTAAAAACGATGTAAAATTTTAAAAAATCATCAGCTGCAAAACAAGTAAAAACCAGTGCAAATCAATGTTACAGTGAATCTCTAAATTACCTGAACTGTTTCCAGAATCCCCTAGGGACATAATACTGCAGTCTGGACGCAGCCAGATGGCCAAAGATGACCTGTAGGTGGCGCAGGACCCCAATGTTGTACTCTTTCCTGTCCTCTGACTTACTAGAGGGCTTATCATCAAACTGATGGTGGTAGCTGAAAACCTCATCACGAGGATCCACGTTACTCTGTAGAGACAAAACGCATAAGTGAGACAAATTACCACTTCTCCCAGCATCCACAACAGTTAAGCATTCTCTAGCTACCATGTCATGGTGCTATCAAAACTGGGGAAGGGAATTAAGTTAGATGTTAGGGTAAAATGTCTTCAGTCTATGAAGCAAAATATTATTACTTCAAACTTTTTTTGTAATTATGCCCTCAGCTCCAAGCCCAGCTTACACGGCATAACAGCCTGGAGTTGGCCATTTTGTCAGTCACTGGATGCTGAGAAAGGATGAAAATCTTCATCGGGCAAAAGCTTTAATGGAGCACAAACTCTTTCATTACCTCATTCTCCTGCTTCTCATCCCCTGACATGTCATCGTCCACATCAGTGCCTGTGCCCTCGATGGCCAGGATGCCATTGCGGATGGGAGGGATCATGTACAGCTGCTGAATGACAGAGTTCATGTAACAGGTGGCCCCAGCGTTCTTCAGTCCTACAAAGCCTTTGTTTGGCCGTGGCCCCACCGGAGGCAAGTACTCCCACTCTGTCAATGTTTCACAACCTGTAGAGAGAGGGAATGAAAAAACACTTGAATATACTGGACTGTAAATTTGACAGTGGAATCCAGCTGTAAAACTCGCCCTACCTAAGTAGTACATGTCAGTCAGAGTGTCGACTATCTGTTTGAGGTTGCGTACACAGCCGACCGCCAGTGCTACCAGGAGCTCAAAGCCTGCGTTGATGGAAGCAGGGGTGCTGCACACTGGGATGGCTTGTTCAGTAGGGAATTCCCCGCTTTTCATGTACTGAAGGTAAACATTAGATGCTGGGAAAATGAAGTCATCAATCAGCTCCTAAACAAGAAGAAAATTAGATAATTTAGTCAGACTACGAGAGAGAAAAACAAAGATTTTTATTTTACCTGTTTCATGTACGATCTGTTTATTGTACCTTAATGAGATTCGCTCCTCCCTTCTCACAGCCAATGTAATACTTCTTCTCTGGTGTCTGGAAGGCTAGAAGTTCTTTGGTGACCCCAAGGTGTCCCTCGAGGATCGTCTCCTCCACACCAGTCTCCCCTGTCCTCTTAACCTCATCCTAGAAAAGCAAACATTATGTACCATCAAATCTGCCCACAATCCCAATGAAAGAGAAACTATAGATAAACTTGTTGAGATATTACAAAATATGGGATTAAAATATAATCATGAATATAAGGTTAAATGGGAAGCTTTACCCTTATCCTCTTCAGCCAGTCGATCTCATTGTTGAGCAGCACCTCAGCATTTGGCAGGTTGATGTTACTGTTATAGGCATAGTTCAGCAGATGTCTGAGCAACGTGAAGTAGTCCCCAGCATGTTTGGCTCGCTCCTTGGCTGTACTCTGAACACAGACATAAGAAATTGAATGGAATTAAGATCCTGGTAGAGGGAAGAGACCAGTTATATTATTTAACGACACTTGGCATATAGTAACTAACCCCCAACACAGTAAAGAGGAGGGTGATGAAGAAGAGGAGGGGTCGATGGCCCATACAACACCGAGTTGCCATCAGGAAAAACTGCTCCTGAGCCATCTGACGAACAGATCTGTTAAAGTCAGATAACAACATCAGCATCATTATATTCACTCTAAACTGTAAAAATGCAGATGATGGGGCTGTTCCATCTGTTTCAGTCAGTTGGTGGAAATCATACGGATTTACTTACTTGCTGTGGCAGTGCAGCAGCAGGTCTATGATGAAGGTCTGCCAAGCCTTCTCCTTACTGAGTGTGTCCAGAGCCGTGGGCATGAGGGCAAAACACAGTGTCATCACTTCCAGAGCCTCGCAGCACACCTGCTCATCTTCCCCATCTGGCTCCTTAGCTGCATTTGTCTGATGAGAAACAGGAAAACAAATAACAGTGAGAAAACATATATACAGCATTGGAATTTTTAAACTCCTCGTCTAAGTTCACTGATTTGGTCTTTTCATTGTGCTTTGCGTTTAACATATGACCTTTTGAAGCATTTACCATCCCGCCTACAGAAGCCTGCATATCTATTATGAACTGATGTGCAGTAAGGGCTGTACAACCTTTACTCTAATGTACTCTTATTTTCTATTCAATGATGATAGCTTTTGATATTTAGTAAATATTTGGACTACAATCAAAATAACTCTTATAAAAATTTGCAAAAGAATGTTTACCTTCTCGTATATTTTGCTGATTTCTTCATTGGAGCTGAAGACGAGCTGCACCGTACCACAGCCTGATGCCCACACAATTTTCTGTACTGCTCGGATCACACAAATGTCTGGGATGTACTTTGATGCTTGGAAGAAATTCTGGTGGAAAAAGAAATTATCCCATAAAATCGACTATAACAAACGGCGCCACTGAACTTTGCGTACAACCAGTACATTAGTACTGGTCACAGAGTGTCTATAATAAGGATGATTATTATATCTTGTTTTTGTTACCTCATCAGAAATCTGCTGGGCCAGGCGGATGGCTACATTGCGCAGCATGCATTCTGAAGCAGGGTTGGGGATGTTTTGCAGGGCACTCTGGAGGACCAGGGCCTGGTCATGAGTGGCCTGGTTTATCTGTAAACAATGCAGTTAATAAGTGGGGCGAGAGATGCAGACATGTCAATAGATATGACAGCCACATACAGAGGAACTAGATATACAGGTATGGCTCAATGTGAGTTATGTGTCTGGCCTAACCGGAGAGACAGGAATATTTCCATCAGCATTGGGCTGGCAGGCCTCAGCCACAGCCTTCACATGACCAAAGCCCACAGAGGTCAGGAGGAGCTTGGCAATCTTAAGCGCGTTGAGGTACGCCCCACGCCTCGTCTCCATATCTGCTGCTGGTAGAAAGTTGTTCCTGGTGAGCATGCTCAGCACCAGGGGTAGCCCGCCACTCTTCAAGAAGTTGTACTGGAAGTCACTGGCATCCTCGCCAAGAGTGGCACTGGCAGGCATCAGTAAAGCATACACAACCTGGAACATGACCACATTGTATAAATTGAAACACAAAAGAAAAAACTCCATGATTCCATGTTTTGCTCTTAGTAGCTCCAGCTCAATGTTATGATTGCTACTTGGGACGTGGCATAGTTGCTCAGATCCTAATTATCACACAATGCTACATAAGAATTTCTTAGGCTAGTCAGGTTCAAAATGCAAAAATCGGGTTTTCAGGGCAGATAATAAATCACAGTTTCTGATGCAAAAGTATATCATCACTCACCTCAATGAGGTAGAGCACTTGTGAGGGGGAGGGGCCGAAGAAGCGGGAGTCCAGTGAGGGACTGAGGCTGTTCTCACCAAGTTTGGCGTGGTCCAGACACACAGCTCTCAGATTCTCTACTGTTGTATTATCTGAGGATACAAAAACATGGCACTGAGCTACCATTGCCTGTGTGTACTAGTGAAGGTTTATGTTTCAGTCAAATGAATTGGTTGAAAACAGCAGAGGTACATCTTTACCTGGCGGCATGAGTTTCATGAGAACTCGAGAGCCATCTCTAAGCAGAGGCATTTTGAGGTTGCAGCCCAGGTCAGCCACCTGCCACAGGAAGGAGATGTAGCGCAGATGCAGCGACATAATCTGTAGAATAATAATGTATTAAGTTATATTAATACATTGTAATAGTACTGCTTTTTAATCACTTCAACTCACAATGACAAACCTCATAAATTCAATGTAACATAAAGTGTTTTTATGGATTCAAACACTTACCCCACCCTTCCGTTGACATTGTGGTGATTAATAAATGAGGGAATTTTTCCTTTTTTGGGTGAATTATCCCTTTAATGCCGGGTGTGTACGGGGCCTCATATTAACCATTATCATAGCTGTTTGGAAGTAATGTCAACATATGAAGGTATTACATTATCTGTGCGGTAAACTCACCACACCAGGAAGACAGCCCTCAACCTCAGGGTTGGGCCCATCGCTGAAGTGGTTGCCGTGGTTACCAGGAGAGCCAGTGGATGAGTCAGATGAGCTGTCTGGGCTTGAAGGCATGTTGGCACTCACCTGTGTCAGCTTGGCCGTGATCAGCTATATAAAAAAAAAAAACACATGAGTTAATGTTCATGTAATGTGTGGAGAACCAAAGACACACACAGATCATTTCTGGCTTCAAGATCTGACTTTTAATATGCACAAAATGGTCAGGATTATCATTTGAATCCATTTTGAATTGTGAGTAAATCATTAATTATATTAACATAAAAGAGTACCATAGTACCAAAGCAGACAACATTTTTACCGTTTTGTCCTTCAAGTTGAGTTGTCCAATTAACTTCCTGTCATCCGCCGGATCGACCACCTCGCCACCAATAAAGAGCTCTATCTTGGTATGTGCAGCGTTTGCCTTGATCCGAGTCAGGATGCCACGGCGAACTGAGCCAATTGTGTCATTGGTGTGTGACCAGATATCCAGGTCGTCTACTTGACGACCCTGGTTGGGAAAACGCACGATCAACGTGATATGCTTCCCACGGAAAGCTCTGCAAGAGAAATTAAGAGATTAAGTGAAACAGTAAAATCATTGCACCTTTTTTTTTTATCTAACCGGGTATTGTGAATAAAGCAAGATAGCATGCACACTAAATATGGAAAACCTAGGTATTCATTCATGTTAAATTAATACCTTTAGACAATTTCTGTGTGATGTTTTAGAAACAGTGGGTAATGATTATTTTGCTTATTCTAGTCATTATATAATACAGAGTCATTAAACTGTAAAGTATATATATTGAATTGGACATGTGACAGCTTCAGCAAGGAGTTCAGCAGCAATATGGTTAAAATTTGTTATGATAAATGCAGTAAACTGTGTTTTCTTTATTGAAATTGTACCTGGACATGGGCAGTATAGTCCTTTCCTCGTGGTAGTCACTGTCACACTCATTGATGTACTCTTTGAGCACAGTAAGAACTCGCACCATGCGGATGGCTTCCTGACGGGCACAATTGATGCTGTCTTTGTCTCCGTCCAACACACACAGGGTGTCGTAGGAGGCCTTCAGACGGTCAAAACATGACTGGATGAAATCCTCATGAATTTCAACCTAAAGGGAGGAAACGGGTATAGCAATAAAGACAAACAAATTATTATTACACCAAATTATATTTGAATTAACCTCTCAACATTAAATATTCTCTAGGAAAGGGATGAGAAAAAATGTAATTCTCTATAAGTGAAACAGAAGAGTCATGTACCTGATTAACTTGTAGTTTTGGTCCGAGGTTGGTATAAATCTCTTTCAGAAGGTCTATTGCTCGGCTTGCGATATCATCACTTCCTTGAATCACCACCTGGGAGAGAAACGAATACAAATGTTTTTTCAAGCAGTAAGTATTTTCCAATCTATATTCTCGAAATTCCCCTCTGCTACCAGAGAAATTTTATTCTCAATATTGTCAATAGAATTTATTTGTCAACAAACAAATGGATAGGTATATCCCCTCATCGTTACAGTCGCACCAAACTAAACCCAGACCACTGAATAACTCCTCCTTTGTTGATAATTTAATTCTTAGATCAAGGCTACAATAGTAAAGGTTATTCCAAGCTGAGAGTGTCAGTAGAAAGAGAGATAACAAATTAAGGCTGGGAACAGTAACAAGGACCAACTGGTCATAAAGTGAGAACTTCACCTGACAACTTTCCAACACAGTGTCTGTCTTTCAGTTTCCAAGATTTGAGTGGCTCTTGAGGTAATAAAATGTGGATCCCATCCAGTCTTTAAAATAATTAGTTTTTGGAAAGGAAAGAATATAGGCTCTAAATCTGCCTCCCTCACGAATACACAAAAACTGTTGTTTTGATCAAATCTCCTCACCCTCCAGAGGTAGTCCAAGCCTATTAGTTCCAGGTCATCCATCATGTAGGCCCTGCGCTTTGCTACCAGCTTGCCCTCCCTGCAGTTGACAGCCTTGAAGAACCTCTCAAAGCACTTCATGCCATTCTCCGTCAGCAGAGACGGGTCCAACTGCAGGACGTTGTTCTCAAAGAAGTCCTTATTAATGTCCGGGTCCAGGTCTGGCTCATCACCCATCAGCTTGGAGTACCTATTGGGTGGCAGGAGAGTAACACAGCATTCAGACCAGACATGTCTGCTGATTAACAAAGGTAAGAGATTAAATTTATGCTAAAGGCGAGAAGAGATCAAATCGAACAGTACCATTTGAAGCAGGCCTCACGGTCACAAAGGAACACTGCATTCTCAGCCAGACACTTCCAGATCTGCTTGGCCTGAGGGGCACATAGCCACAACTGGCCATCCTTTAGCAAGAACCTGACAGAAAATTAACAAGAAAGAAAATCAATATTGGCCTGAACATAAAGGAAAAAGGTACTTGTGAAGGTCACAGAGTTGGTTCCAGACTTGTATCATAACTGCTGCTTGGCTGAAGTCACTGGATTCAGTGACTTTGCTTCTCCCTATTTATCCAAAATTGTCCTTAAACATAGCACTTCAACTGGGCAACAAAGTATAGGGATACTGTATGCCTAAATAAAACAAGCTGATTACTCTTAAGAGTTTGTTTTTGAATGGGTAGGATAGTAACTGGGTGGATGTAGTTGCAATACATCAGCAATTTATTATAGCTGATCCGAGCAGTAATTATTTCCCCACATGAACATAAATTGCAGCAATTTAAAAGGCAAGTTTTTACATTAGATTTCTTCTTTTCCCAGTTGTGGAATTAGATTTCAGGAAACTATACACCCTTGTTGATTAGATACATTCAGCGGTGAGATGGTTTAAGTTGTACCTCAGGAAGTTGAGCCGCTCCTGTACTTCCTGGACATGGCTGTAGCGGCTTCCTGGCCTGACAGTCTGAGGGTCAAACTCAGCTTGCTCTTCTGTAAAAGCACATACATGACCAGTCAGACTGCATATAGTCCACACCCCTGATTCAAATGTTGCATGTGTGGGAAATGAAATATCAGACTAATACAAGGAGCCATTTCTGGCTCCAACAAAGTACCTTTGGAGAACTGCCTCATGGTCTCCATGTAGGCTGAGAGATTCTCAGCCACTAGGGTCACCAGAGCGTGGTTGTGCTGCAGCTGGTTGATCAGGTCATGTCGGTAGAACACATGAGGACTTCTCTGGGTTTGACTGAGGAGAGAGTAGCAGGAGCAGTGGTGAATGTAAGGGGGACAAAAACAGACAGGAAGTCAGGAAGCAAAAGACTGAAAAACAAAGTGTGATGAAGCTGACATCAAATACCTTTAGTAATAATTTCTGGTAAAGAAAACTTAAATGACTGATTTCTAATTTGTTTCAGGGACATAAAGAAAGCAGCTCTTGGTGTTTTGCATGTGTGTGTAAATATATATGGGTCATAGAGTAACCAGCAGAAGAAGTCATATCAATAAAGGACATTTCCTGCCTTTCTCCACCATGAAATTATGTTTTGGGATTTTTGGGAACCAAACAATAGGAAAATAACCTCGATTTGATTTTTAACTATCATATTACAAAGAGCCACAAGGGAATCTGAAACATAAAAACAATGTTTTGGATTGCTGATGACAATTTAACGAAAGGAAAAGTAAAGTAAGTCATATTATGAGCCCAGTTGATAAATTAGCAGTGGCTACACAGTGCAACTGCCACTCACATTCGAGACTCATTTCTCATGTCCAAATTCGAAATATACGTTTGAATTAGTGGGTCGAAGGCATGAAATACCCCTGATATTGACTTGCATTGAATGATTTGAGCTGAAAGGAGCTGGCATCAGGAAGAGTGGGGCTCCATCTCAAAGACCTTTCACTTAGTTGTGTAATTGACATGATAAAAGGACCTTACTGTGTATGTACTTTAACTTTTATTCAGTACTGAGAAATTGTTATTTATAAGGGATGTAGCTACGGTTTCTACATTTTATTTGATCTAACCTGAAATGCATGCATGTATGTGTGAATCTTATTAAAAAAAAAATTCACAGTGAATCTCAATGCATTTTCTAAGTGATTGAGTCCACAAGACACTTCTGGAGTCTCAGGGGTAAACTTTGTTAGAGCAGAATCCAATACAGTTGAAGTCAATGGTGAGTACTTCTTCAGATGTAAAAAAAAAGAAAAACCGTAAACTTCCTCCATACTGGTCGTGTGGTATCATCCAAGTGTCTGGAAGCCCCGGCATTAAAATTTGTCTCGAAACAGAGTCGCTGCACCAAGTCTTAGGCCTAAAGTTCCGCTGATATCTTCTGACGAGGTGCATTCAGAGGTCGTCCGAAATGTCTGCTATCTTAGACACTTCTGGTGGAAATTTAGGCTCAAAACACAGTGGAAATGACTTTGTTTCGAGTAAAATTTGAATTGTCAGTGTTAGCAGACACTTGGATAACACCACACGAGCAGGATGGAGGCATGTACGTTTTTTATGATGGTTTACTACGTTTGAAGATAAGTCACTAATGTCTTCAATTATATGGGATCCAGGTGCTACACTGTTTACCCATGAGCTTCCAAAAGTGTTTTGTGGATTCAAACACTTGACCCAACCCCCATCAGCACAGTGGTGAGTAAAAAGTGAGTGAATTTTTATTTCTTGGTGAACTATCCCTTTAGGGAAAAAAGTTTTGTCTCATGCTTGACTAAGTCTCAAATGTTCAAGACATTTAAAAAGGGGCTTGACTGAGGAAGGAGTCATTTGAGATGAAACCCAAGAAAGAATTGCTTAGGCAGATTCATGGCAAAGGTTTTACATTTTGTATAGTGTTCATTATTAACATGTCAAAGAGAAAGTTAGACTTGACGTAACACAGAAATAGGTAGAACCCTGTAATTAGCGCTCAACTTACCCCACTAAGTTCGTTTGTATGTTAATTGGCATTTTCTTTCTGAAAAACAACAGGCATGTGTGCTACATATTTTCTACAGTGACTATAAGGAAAAACACTACTTTAAATCAAAACAATTTTATGATGCACAAAATGATCTCAAATAAATCTGAAACTAGTTTCACATATTTTCAAAGTAATGTTGAAATAAATGATGTATTTACTCAGGCTGTAAACCCTAGTTAAAATGTCTTGTGTTTAAGTATTCAGTAACCTGACAACTTTCAGTCCAGCTGACACAATTTCTCTGATATCTTTTCAAGTTACCATTGGGCTTTTCTTACTCTGGTGAAAAATCTGCTGTGAAATTACCTCAGAATAAAAGCTTGATAACTTCTTATATTCATTGAATTATTACTTAAGGCTAGCTACCTGTCGAGAAAAATAACTACTCTGATGTATAGGATCGAAGCTGAGTCCATCAACATACTCCAGCACCTTCTTTCAACTGTTTACAACGTTGTTTACTTTGTTTCAAAGCAAACAATGTATCTGCACCTTTCAGCTCCTTTCAATGTACTCAAATGAAATATGTACGTCCCTTGGGCCAAACAATCATAGCTAAAAAAACATTTCTTGTGGGTTACAATCTGTAATGTTTGGTTTAAGAGGTCTCATGACTACACTTAATGGGAGATTCTGTAAGAGTGTACCAAAACAAGTAAGTCTAGTAGTTAAGAGAAAAGTTTAATTCAGTGAGAGAAAATGTAGTAAATGTTTAGTGTGCTGCTCGGCCCTGTGGTTAGCACTGATGGTTAATTGTTTACTGTGAAAATTGGCTGATCTGTTGAGGACACTTAACTTCTCACATAACCTACTGTGCTGGACATAAAAACATAAAAAGTTGGCATGCCTCAGCCGCAAGTGTCATAAATGCAAGAAATGTCAGAAAGTTAAAACATGAGTGTCTTTATCATGGGTTTTCATGCATTATGTACAAAATAAATACAAAGAATTCTGAGTAAACACTTTGATCAAAAAAATTATGATAAAATAAATGCTTCATACTTGCCAACATGTGATAAACGTCCTGTATGTTTCTGCAGTATAAAATTGATTTCTATCATGAGCTTACCTAAGGTTTTGAGGAGCTTCACCAAAGAGGCTACAGATTTCTCTGATTTGCTTCAGGGCAGGGATCACCCATTTATCGTTGGTCCGTAGTTCCTCTATGAAGCGATCTATCCATTGGATTTTCTGTGTGTCTCTGTCCTGTAAGTGAAAATCAGTAATTGGAGTTCAATAAGCTCTCTGTTATTTTACATGCTTTTAAAAACACATTCACCAACATCACCCCCACATGTACCTGTGAGCAACTGTAATCCAATATCTTGATGTGAGCACTAAGAGCCTGGTCCATGATGTCTACAGGCACATCATCGCTGTGTGCCAGGTTCCACAGCAGGTTGAGGACCTTGTGGGCCATCACACCATCCTTATCATCCTCAGCCAAGCGCCGGATAAGTTCCAGCAGCTTTTCACGCTGCTTCTTGCTGGCATTGGTCCAGCTTGCCTGCACAAGACCAAGAGCCAAGTCCAAAAGTTAAAATAGAGGCTACAGCCGAATGCTGTCGTGATGTAAGAATTAAACTGCAATGTACTTAAACCAGAGTTCAGACAATCAGTGCACTGTGTACAAAAAGTCTTTATAATCTGTGACTGATAACAGCAACTCTTACTCACCTTGAAACAGTCAAAGAGGTGATCGAGCTGCTCAGGTGAGAAGTCCCATGCCAGCTTGGCCAGGAGGTCATGGACATTCTTCACAATAGCCTCATGCTTACCAGCCTGCAGATGCACAGACAACAACCACCATGCTGTGTTAATGAAATAGATCTAATATAAACACAACATTTCAGCCACGCAGGGTTAAGCTGTAGTTGCAATGTTGACAAATAGTGATTAGCAGAAGAAGTTGTGTTCGAAATTTACAATATGCAGTGTGTTTCAGTTACAAGAAATTCAACCATTTCCCATTAAATTTAATGTTCTCCTGCAAATCCCACTTTTTTTATGTGTATTCTATTCTATTTGAGGCTTTATCAAATTTAGCCTGTTTACAATTTAACATTAAATAAATACATGTATCAGGAAAAACAAGCATTTGCCTCTGTCAGGTCATTAAAATGTTACATATAAAATCTTACAACATTCTGAACGTTTGTCCTCAGTTCATTTTTAATGGGCATTTCCTACTTTATAGGCCGATCAATTGATCATTAGAATAACACTAAAACTGTTCACCCAATTACCTGTGCAGCCCAGATATTATCCAGATCCTGCATTGTAAGAGCTTTCTCTTTGATAACGAAGCGAAGGATCTTCTCCAGTTTCTCGACATACTGCGGCTGGTGCAAACTGTCCCTGAGCACAATGGACAGGATGTGGTTCTGCTGGATCCACTCCTGATGTAGAGTGAAGCGACATAAAGGAGAAATGGATTTTTAGGGAAAAATTGGTTGTTAAGATGCAATACAATAGTAAAGAGCTGTGGTGAGTTTACCGCCATGCGCTCTGCAGTCAGCCATTCCTCCTCCTCAGGGTTATGCCGATGAGTGTAGTAGGACACACTGGAGATCACCTTGTTAACTTCATTTAGTGCATTCATTTTGCCATTAAAAGAAGAAATTTGCAATAACCTGGTGATAAATGAGAGTTTGATAAAGTCAGAATAATAACTGTACATCAATTTGATGGAAAACCTTGATCAGATGAAAAGAATTTAGATGACTTTACTTACCTAAGAATCATTTTTAACCTAAAAATCTCTAAATTCTTAACGGTCTCCTCCTGCCCCGGTACACGAGAAGCCAGATTCTTCAGAGACTTGATTATCATGGACAGTGCGTCGTTTTTGGCTTCATTCTTTGCCTCTTTCTTCAGCTCCTCATCTGTGAGATTCTCTAGAAACTGAGGAACCATCTCAATGACTGGAAGGAAGTACTTCTTTACCGTGTGCAATGTGAGGAACTCATAACACTGGCCGAAAGGCCTGTAATGAAAAGAAGACAAAATCAGTTAACGAAAACTTGTAACGTGACCACTACACAAAAGCCAATCATTTTCATTCTCACTTGATAAGTGCAGCGATGATCTGGACGTTCAGTGCTTGGCCGCTCATGAAGCGATCGTGCAACATTTGAAACCCGTTTAACGTGCCAAATTTGTTTATTAGGTCCACTAACCATCCCTGTGAATAGGAAACAAGAGAGAAAAGGATTAGTTTTAAATAAGTAAAATAAATGATCAAGTCCCTCCCCCTAAAATGAGTCCATTCTGAGAATGAGAGTCCAGGCTTTTCGGAATAGATTGTTTTTTTTAAAAAGGGGACATTTTAAAAGGCCTGTTTTTTAGCTAATCAATGATGTAAAGTTTATAAAGTAGTTGCGTTGTAGTTACATGTTTAAGAGTGACTGGTTGGATGTCAAACTTATTAATAAAAAATAAAAGACACTCAGGTAAAATCTGCCCTAACACAGTGAGGCCCTATTTAGTCCTGGGCCCCCTGCCAGCAGAGGCAGACAGTGAGCAGTACTGCAGTACAGTTCATACTGACCCCATGCCCACGCTACATTCATCACTCTTTCACTGTAAAATTCCTAGTCTCTTGAGTATTCACCTCATTTATACAATATGCATGCATATTATAGACTTTTAGTTATTTTTTATCTTCTCACTTTTACACACAAGGACTGTCTTCATCTCTCAGGGCCCCAGAGGCTAAACTAAAATACTTCTCTACGGATTTAGCTAACAAGGAAGAGAGACTGGCTAACTGTCATTCAGATTAGGGAAACTGCTGTCGACACGCTGTCAATCCTCCTTTGACACACCGAAGAAGTGGGTATTTATCTCAAATTAATCAAGTAATAACGTGCACAATCTAGACTGTTAAGAGTGTATTTCAAACAATGGGATCATAATTTGTAAGACGAGGAGTTATGAGATACATTTTGGAGAGAAAAGTTCAGGAGTCAAAGTTCCATTCCTATCTTTGGGCATTTATCACAGTGATTCACCTTGGGAGATCGTGGGTCTGGTGGTCGGGCAAAGAGCTCGTCGTCAGCCAGCTGTGCTCCAGCGGGGACCGTCTCAGAGGGCCGTGTGCCATTATAGATGTGGAACTTGCAGTGAGGGTTGGCGGCCATGGCCAGAAGCTCTAGTAGAGGGAACCAGTCCTGAGAGAGCTTGGCCACACACAACTCCACCAATCGGTGTGTGTTATTGATAATACACCTCTGTAGCGGAAGATTTTTAGGTGGGAGAAAATGCACATATTGACTATTAGACAGAGAGAACCCCAAGGCTGGCAGGAAAATCTCCTTGCTGATGAAAACAACTTCGCAGTTTGATCTAATGACACATATGTTTTACACACAAGAAGAATTGCAATTAGGGATGTCATGATATCTACGATAATGGATGCTATAGAAGGAAAAATACACTATATAGCAAAAAAATATATAGTTTGGCGGAAAAATAAAGCAGAAGCTAAAGTATTTCCTGTCCTTATTATCTGTCAATATAGGTGAAGTAAACTCTCGGCTACATTTATAATGGGGGAAAGGGAGAGACAGAGAGACAAAAAAATGTGACTCGCGGGAGATTTCACAATTAGGCTCACACACAAATGATGTGACTCATGAGAGACATCCTGATTTTTGCAATTGTTTTGTACAGCTCATGTAGCAGCTCCTCTTGCCAATTAAAAAGATTGGCAGGACAATTATTTCTTCTTAAGATTCAAACAAATTGAAGAACAATAAGTTTGCCAAATAAAATCCTTTTTTTACTATATTTTTGGGGCGATATAATGCATAATTTTGTTAGTTAAACGCTTGATGTTTATAACGTACACGGTACCTGGGAAAATTAGATTCTTTATTATTCATGGTTCTGCCCTGCAGTTAAGCAGGTCTTGACAGAGACGCTGATACAGACTAGAACTCCTAAAATAGATTACCTGTCAAGTCTTATTTTGGTGCCTTAATTAACATCTGAAATCTTGGTGACATGTCAATAATACTTACTATTGAATATTCTAAATAGCACATTTTAACATTCAGAATAAAAGGTCATAGTTCAGATTGTTGATCATGATTGTTTGTTAAAACGTGTGTAATATTTGTGTAATATTTTTGGAAAGATCACCTACGCTTCAATTTACGATTTCCAGGGAAATTAATTTAAGTCTCTACCCAGTAACATTACAACTTAAATCAGCTGCTCCTCCTGTACGCCTCGAAGTAACCAGAAATGTGTAATCAATATGGGACCGGGTCATCGTCAAAAACCAGAGGGTCTTTTTCTTCCTTAACATTTGAGTCATTGATGAGAATAAATCAGATGACCTATGGTAAAGTAACAACCCTGTACAATGTACTAAAATAAAATTTGATAAAAACCTAATCATCATGATTTAAAGTGAAGGTGACAGGAGAAAAATCTGTATTTTGCTCTTTAACTTCCTTGTCTGTCTCACTGGTTTATCATGAAAAGGTTCCAGAGATCAATATCACTAATACAGCAGAAAAGACCAGCCTCAGCGACTTCTTACAAAAAACATAATTGATCACGGCTGCCTTTGCCTGTTTCTCTCAACTCCACATAACCTAAGCAGAAAACTCAATTCATAGGCAAGACCCCAATCTGAACAATATGCATCCAATAGGAAATAACATGTTAAATTACAACATTCTGACATTCTGCCAATGCCATCACACAAAAATATAGATTTATGTTGACCATTACAACTTTGATCGCTTGCATAATAACCCGTATTGAGTCGTAGTTGTGCTCTGTTGGAACAGAAATCAGGCCAAATTCGAAAGATTGTTATCCGTTTTCAGTCTTACCTCCAAAATAGAGATTGTGTGGGTTACATATGCAAAACATATCCATCTTATCTGTTGATGTAAGCTTCGTCAAAAGCCCATTAGGGTGGACCGTTAGAATGGATGCCATGGCTTAAAGAAACTTTTGTGTCATTGACCAAAATACAGAGCAAAAATGAGGACTCACATGAATCTCAAATTTCCAGCCACTGACTGCCTCGTCTGTCAGGATCTTTGTGAAAGAGATGGTCAGACCATCTCGGAAAAACCTCTGACATGCCTCACACTTCACATCCAGTCCTGCAAGGAAAGACATCCCTCATTTAGCATTCTTATAAAATCAGTAAAACATTCAGCCTGAAGAAATACGCCAAAACGCAAACATACACTTTACAAATCCAAAAGATAATGAAATTGTCAATTAAGATGTATCCCATCTAGATGCAGATGTCACCCATGTATGTGGGCCAAGGAGTCTGCTAAAAGATTCAATTCATTAACTTACAGTTGGAATGTGGCCTGAGATGAATACACGTTGTGACTGACAACAGTTTCTCCAGTGGCTGTTTGTCTTTTCAGGAAGTCAGAGTACCCTTTCCTTTGTAGAATGTCACAAGACCCAGTGTAGATAATAACCCTCATATTACATGGATGCGTAGAGAGAAAACTTGCAAAAGCCCTAGAGCTCTGTGACAGCTGCGTCAGCCATAGTTAGATTTTCAGTCTTTGCCATTCTTATATGCTTGATTATACGGGCAGCAGTACGACTAGTGCCCGGTTAATCAGTAGTAGCGTTAGCAATATTTCAGCTGTACCTCAGTCTAGGGTCTGTGGGCCATGTCTATATTAGTTCTGGTCATGTGCAGTAAGAAGTGTCATCAGGCAAGGCAGTTTTTTATGCTAAACAAGGCTAGCAACCAAGTCTTTGGTAAGGCTGTGAAAACAGTTGTGTACGAGAAGTAAATGTTTTTTGTCAAAACAAATCACGACGCAATTTTAAGACTAAATAAGCAAAAACTAAAAAAAAGATTTTTAATATCATTCATAAAGGTTTAAGTGGATAAATGACCTTGGTAGGAACTGTGTTCCTGTGATATTATATGGGGGGGGCTTTTTGATCGGTGATTATCAAAAATAATTGATGAGCCCTATTCAACACTTTTAAATAAATTCATGATGATTGCCAAGGACCCGATGGCATTAAAAAGCAATGCCTGTACTAGAAGACTGACGGAAAACATCTCAGACACGACAGATCATTCAGCACAGTCCTACCTTTTTTACTCAGGTCTATAGCAGCTTCCAAGAGGACTTCCAACTCTCCTTTTGGCAAAACTGGAACAACCCAACGAGGCCTGAAAGAAAAAATTTAAAGAATTTAAAGAAATGGCAACAATTATAAAAATAATAAAAGCGATACACCCCTCAAACTCTTCTCACATTGATAACAAGATTAAGAGAAGAAAACACCTTTGGAAAGAAATTATTTCAAAGACAGGTGTGTTTATTGGTTCCAAATAGGAATGAAAATTAGGCATTGACCTGGCCTACATGTGTTTTGGGAGGAGTAGCCTGCCCCATAATGTAGGTTAATTAGTAAGTATTGCGATTCATTGCTCACAGTTAGTAATAGCCATGGAAATGTTTTGAGCTGACAACTATACTGCTGAGAAACCTGGATCACAGAAATAATACTAATAACATTTGTGGGGAAACTGCTGTTTTTCACATTTGTTATCCTATTTATTCACCCATGAAATGAGTTTATCATCCAAACTGGGAATGACCTCGGACTCAAAAGATTTTACATCTTAAAAAGGAACCAGAACATCTCTAAATCCTTTAACATCTTGACCTACAATAACAACTTTTGTCAAAATGATTCCTGAACTCTACAATCAATGGACAATTTGACAAACTTTGAGTTCACAAAAACAGCAATTGGCCTCCATAATAAGAAACTGAAATACGCAAATTTCAAAATGAACCAACATTTTTATTATATTCCTCATAATAACATAAGCTCTGCAACTTATAGTTTTGTGCCAGTCAACAGTTTGCAGCTTTGCCCCACCTCTGCAGCACCAGGTAAAATCCCACAACATGGAAATTAGGGTTGAAACAACTTATTGATTTAATCGATTAGAATTGATAATAAAAAAGCTGGCAACTAATTTAGTCATCGATTACTCTGGTCTGTTATAATGCAAGGCACACAATGTGACAGCGTCTCCATCACTTGACCTAGTCATGTCCTCTGTGGAGTCAATGTTTGAAAATGGCGGAGACAAACATCGCTAAGAACGCAGAGACAAGTCGTCAAAAATGTGTGAAGACATTAATGCATTAAAGCCACCAGAGACTGTTTGCTGCAAACTGTGCTAAGGTGATTTCACATGGATCAGCGGGAAAAAACATTACCGTGGCATGAACCTAAAGAGAAAATATGTTGGAGCCATTATGCTTCTCCATTTCCCGGTTTACAGGATCAACTTAAGGTTCACACCATAACGATGTTGTGCTGCTGTGGGGATGGGAAATCAACTTTACACAAGTATTCTTTGATGTTTTAAAGTAACATTTTCACACACTTTTAAAGACTTGTCTCTTCCTGACTCAACAGACGAGAAAGAGGCAAAGAGAGACAGAAACAGGGGTCGAGAGACCTACATGCTGAATGAAGAGAGGGAGCACTGAAAACGAACACAAACAGGAAAACAAAAACCTTATTTTCTAAAGCGCAAAAAAAAAAACATTCTACCGTGTTGCAACCTGAATACTGCATTCCAATTTGGCGAACAAATTTATCGGTTGGCATTTGACATTCTCTGCTTACAAATGTGAATGTGTGATGCCAACATAATTAATTTGGTTTAGCATGCGGGTAAAATACCTGTTGATCATATCATCCAGCTTTGCTAGGTCAGTGTGAGGGAAAGCAGGCTCCTCCTCTTCCAGCTGTGGGGGCCCATCCTCCTGACCCTGCTCATCTGGTGGGCTCACTGGAGAGTTCTCATTAGATGAGTTAGGAGATGACGTCTACAAGGAAAAAGACAAATTCTAATAAAATATATTGATCACTGTGGATGTATCATATAAACAAAATCTGAAAAATACTTTTTCAAAACAAGTCCCAAGAAAATAACTTTAAAAAAACTATTCTATGAAGCAAACTTCACATAAAAATCATAAGATTCTTTTGTGCATCTCAAGCTTTTGTGAATCCTGTGCTCAGTGCATTGTTGTAACTAACATTAAACAATTAAACATATGAACAATGTGAAGTAATAAGTAGATATTTACTGATTGCTTTGATAGCAATATTCTTTAATCAATTCATAAATAAACAAGAGTTTATGGAGCAGCTAGAGGCCCCACTTAAGCTTAAATGCTCATTATACAGACTCAATACAATCCAGTTTGCTGTTAGTTTAATATGCATGCTCCACTGGTCATTTGTTATCAAGATTGTGTGATGGTACATTTTACTGGAGCATAGAGAGGCATTTTCATCATGGGTGTACCAAGAGCAAATAAACAAAAGGATCATATAGTGTTAGCTTTATGTATCTGATACCGATCCACCATTGTAAAACCGCCTGAATGGGCTAGATCTCAATGCATTAGACAGACTATTTAAATCCCTGAAAGATACAATATATTAAAAAAAAAAAAAAAAAACGTTTTAATGCAGTTGTATAAACTTCTTTCCATAGACATATGCCAGTGAAAAGGCAAGGCTCCCTTTTGTATGGGTGTAGAGTTTAAATTGTTCTAGTAGATAACTGAACATGCTTGCAGGTATAAAGAAGCAGGTGTGTCTCTCCAGACAGGCACATAAACAAATCCATTTATATTCTCATCTCTTACGGCTGGATATACAGAACAAAAAGTATAAAGAATAAATGTGTTAGTATGTGGGTGTATCTCTGTTACAACTGTCAAATAGAAGATTTGGATGCAAAAGCGTCCGAGAAACACACAAGCTGCATTTATGAATGTGTATTTTAGGACTGATGTGACCAATCCTTTCATTATTGCTGTCCTCATCTTGAACATCAGTGGTAGTGGGAGAGTAAAATAAGGATACACATAGTGAAAAGAGATGCACAACGGAGAAATATGAAATGTGGGGGTGTGTGGTGAAGACTCCTTCTGCTTGGCTGACCTACATAGGCAGCTTGCCTCTCACGTCTTACCACGGCTCATCTCTAACCAACACAGGCCTGCAAATGCACATGCACAAAGACACACACATATCCTTTATCCATCACTCAAGAGGCTCTGTTCATTGATGCCTCTCCTTCACTCTCTTACTCCCCCTTTTCCGCTCCCTCCTGCCCTCCCTTTGGGCACCTGTGAGCAGTTAGGTACGAGCAATAGATCTGTTAAATAACTGCGCTGCAGTCTCTGAACTGCCAGTGATTGTTTGATAAAATAATATTATATTAAATAATATCGAGTCATATACGAAGTGTAATGCACGGCTATTTCAAACAAATACAAGAGGACAGATTTAGATGAAAGCAATAAGAAGTTCACAGCATTTCAAAGAAGAGGCCAAGAAAACTATGGCTGCATTTTGAGTTTGAGCTCGGAAGAGGATGCAGACCTGGTTCTGTGGCAGTGGGGGTTGGCTTTGAGCATCAGGTGCCTGGCCCTGGCCCTGGCCCTGACTGTCATTGCCCCCCACCGGAGAGCCACGAGTGGTGGCCGTCATGCTCGCCACAGGGCAGATCTTGGCAATCTTGGCCTCTTAGGGAGCGCTGGCCAGGAGGGAAATCACAGCCACCTCAGCTGTAGAGCAGAGGGAAGAGAGCCCGAACACACGAGAGAGGGACACAAGCACCTGGAGATCTGGATGTGCCGCTGAGACCATTGCATAACCTGGAGATGGGAAAGGGAAAAAGGTCAGATTTGATCCAATGGCATATAAATGCAAAATAGGTTAACAGATGGTTATGATCTTGTATGGCAGATTTTACATTTAAATCAACTCATACTGACTTGGACTGATCCTGTTACTTAGGTACCTAACTAAAATTATGTAGTGTTACAAATTAGGATGTTGCAACCAGGCTTTGAAGTGGCTGATATGGATCACTGATTTCATTGCAATTGTATTCAGAATATCCAGTACCAATCAAACCTTTATTTCCTGCCTCATTACATCTTAATTACACCAAAATCAGCAACGGCAACACAATTACATTCTATATAGGTCTCCCACAACTGCATGCTTTAGTAAATTACCTTAGAGAAGGATCAAATGGCAAATTGTATTAGTAAAGCATCTTTCACAAATGTAGTGTAACCATGAACATTTCTAAACATGATATAAACGAGCTTTATGAGTGAGCACAAACGTCCGAATCAGTTGGACTGGAAATTAAAACTGACTTGACTAAAGCGCCCTTGTGAAAAGTCTGCATAAAGTCAGACTGAACCAGCGTGAAGAGAATAGGTATATATCCGGAGTATTCACAGAGCTGTATGAGTAGGCATTTTTGTGACATTTCTAGGCTCCCCCCTGCACACTTTACCCTGACCCCTTGTCTAAACTAAACAGTAACACAGATCTCACACAGACAATCTTTAGTTCTGTGCTGCATGTGTTAAAGGGCAACACTGGACATTGTCCAAAGTTCAAATGTGACAACAGCTTAACAGACATTTCTGCATCTCTTTCAGAGACAAAGTACATTAAACGACCTGGGGTCAAGACTGCAGCAGCTGGTGGCAATACCAGTCTCTCTCTACAATAACCAAGCGGCTCTAAACTTGTTGCATCCTTTGTCACAAATACATGTTGTCACAGCCAATGCAATTCTGGATAAGGTGCTTCAAGGCAGCACAATATCATCACTATTTTGTTTTCATTTTTTAAGGCTGTCATTATGTTGCTTCATGCTAACAGACCCACAACAGTAATACAGCATTATGTACCAGTACCCACATGAAACTGCCAACCTGAATTAATCTTAAATCCCACCACATCCAGTGCATGCTGTATAAGTTATGTGAAGTGAAAACACTGCTTTCCATTTATTTGTTGAATTTTTTCAGATAAGTATATTAGTTTAGTTATTAATAATGCACATCATTTGATTCTAACTAGCACACGATTCACTGATATATCTCTATTGATGGACTGAGCTAATTCATCACCATTATAATAATAATAATTACCAGCATTATAACAGGACACCTTGAATCAGTTATCTATTGTCAAGCCAGTTATATTTATATTGCTCAATGTGACAAATCTGCCTCATTGGCCCTATGATCTAATTGAATAACTTAGTCTTCACAGATTATGTTTATCAGACCCCGGATATTGTTTTTTTTGTTTTGGCCATAACTTTTATTGTTGACTATAAAATTGTGCTTGCCTAAGTAACTGCTGAGATCTGGAAAATGATGACCAGTTTTCTACCAGTGTTAAATTAATAAGATGAATTCCTCACCGTGTGAAAGAAAATGGGATCATACTTTTATGTGTAAGGCAACACTAGGCTTGATTTAAACATTGTTTGCGTTAACATGGAATATGCTTGGCCTTGTTATCAAAGACACCAATCAAAGCAGATTGAGTCAGGATAGGACCAAGGTAGGTAATTGGATTGATGCAACCCTATCCAGAACAAGTGGTCAAATTATCAGACTTTTAAAAGCAAAACTGCAGCAGTTTTGCCAGATTATCTAAACCACTTTATGTGATGTAATATTCCCCAATGGCACAGGAAAACTGGGTGTACATCCATGACCATGCTTAGTAATGCAGACCAAAGTTAACCCTCGCTGTGAAGGATGTCTGTCACAGGAGATTTAATTATTGTTGTTTGTATTTCAATTTCTAGGCTATAAACGTCTAAATCTGTCAGCCAACGTTTGCCTCTCAAAGATCATAACTGAAAAATAAAACTTAAAACAAAAAAATTAAGGATGCATGATCTGGTTGTTCTCGCCTTGTGTGACTTAATTTTTGTGATCGCTTGCCATCCCCAAATAACTTGGAAAGTGTAATGTAATCAAAACCAATGGCGATGAAGAAGAAAACCCAGAAGCTGCCCTTTAAATATCTGTATGACATTTGGTGAAATATGATACATCTTTCCTTGACTCCCTCATCAATCTCAAACCCTTAAGATAAATAAATCGTTTTTAATTAACCATATGGTGCATTTCAATCTTAAAGCTTCAGTTCCATAAAGTATTTTCATTCTTCAGCATCCAAAAAAGTGTCAAATTAAACTAATAGTCTATTAATATTGCGATTAAATAGGATTGTAGTACAATGATAGACCTATGGATAAGGAGCTATGACTTTTGGGGACAACTTATGAGCAGACATTTCTTAGTACCAACATAAGAAAAAGCCAAAGCTTAAAACTATTAAGAAAACATAAATTATGGGTTGTTAATTAGTTCCCATTTTCTTACAGAGCTCACCATTGGACATTTTAAAAACCACAATTATTACAAATCATGTGATTTGCTGGAAGCCACCAATTACATAAATGGAAATGTCACAATATGTTGCTTGCCGATTATATTGTCATGGTAATCAACACCACAACCTTCAGTCTTCCGGTCATCACAATTAACTAGAGTTGGCGCTGTTTCTGCAAATATCAGTTCAAGGTGGGATATGAATGCATTTTGTATAAACTGACATTGACACCAGAGCAAAAGAAATAAAACATTTGAAAGAAGATTAAGACATACTATATGCTATTTAACAAACTGGAAGCTTCAGTTGAAAATCACAATAATAATTTGACCTAAGTTTAAAGAGTCTATCTGATCTCAATTGCTAGTACTTCCCCCATCTTCACAATGTCTTCAGCCCAGAAAAATCGAGAGTTCACCTGATCAACAATTGACTGGTAATAAGAAGAGAACTGAAATAGACTTTGTGGATGCAGATTATGCAAAAGTTTGAGATATAAATAAGATAGTGCTAAACTGGACAGTCTGAATATGAGGAATAAATACTGCTGCTGATCTGTCCTTTGGGAGATTAATAATTGTTATTAACACTTAAGACAAACTGCAAGCATGTGTCTAACAGCAAGTTAACATGGGTGTACTGAATAAGCTTTATTGCAGAGAACTGAACGTCACAGTATGGAGCTACTATCAGTAAAACCACTCAGTAGCTAACTGTCTACTAGAGCAGGAAAGGGTGGATTACTTTTATGACGCACAAAAACATGTTATGTGTTATCAGTGTAAAAAGGTACACGCTAACTGCAGATGCCATTAGGACTAACGTACAACTGCGGCCTTTCAAACTGAACCGGCTTTGGAACGTTAACGTCAGTGTTATTTAAAAACCATTGTACAGACGGTGAAATCACCATCATTAAATAAAATGTGTGAAACCGTGAATCAGCCTCAATTCTCAGACAGTGCAGGTGCACATACAGTGCACGGTGACGGTACGGTTCATAACACAACGGCACGTTTACAGTCGTTAACAGCTGGTTTGGTTAGTTAGCGCTTGCAGCTAGCTAGCTGCGGCAACTATCGTTCGGTTAGCCTGCAAGGCGATCCGCCCAGACAGCGGTGAAGGCCTCGTCCACAGCCCGCTACGCTGAGGCCTCATTATTCGCTCGGGCCTGACATTATACTTGTCCAGCGAAGCTTATCTACATAACTGGTGAACTTAAGCACACACAGACATTGTGTGATGCCTTACATCATGATCGATTTAAAATCCCCTTCCACAAACGTTATTGTTGGCCAACCAAGCTGAGCATCGACCGTGCTAACGAGAAGCCATCCAGATAAACAGTGGTCGTTATGTAGCCGCTAGCTTACGTGCGAGTGAGCAGTCGAAGGTACATTCAGCTAACGTTTCTATTTTGACAAGCGGCTGCTTGATGTGACTCGACAACTTATTCATTTTCTCATCTATCAAACCAATAGTGCGATATTAAGATTAATATCGTTAAGCTGTCATCACAACGCTCAGGATAAGTTAACACAGATAGCCGTCTTAGATATCCATAAATATGCAAGTGACAGGGGAGTCGTCTATTTCCTGAAATGTAACAGAGTGTTCTGACCTGCATCGACTAACGCTAACTTATAACTTAGCTCAAACAAATCGAAAATAAAATATGGGAAGCCTGGGTGAAATAAAATGTTAACAGCAATGTATATTATGCAAAGCCATTATTCGTGAATTATAAAAATGGTGGCAAAGGGGGAAATAAATTGCAATAACTTGTAAACATACCAGGTTTAAAGGAAATGTTCCTCCTCTGTCTGTAGACAGTGCCGAGGACAATCTGCGGGTAGCTAGCGATAGCTTGGCTCCAGGGAATGTAGCTGGGCGAGCTAATGAAACCACACTGTTAATATCACGAAATGCCGTTTAGTAGCATTGACATTGTCAAAGACCCAGTGAACAGCAGCAAACAGAGAACAAACCACCATCGGCTGAATCACACAAGAAACCCAGACGCAGTTATGTTACCTTGCATCCACTCCCAGCTGACGCTAGCGGTAGCCAGCTAACAATCAGCAGGCAGCGCACCGAGCTAGTTAGCTAACAACTCACCAGGAATTTGATATGACTTCCCCCTCTATCCACGGGCTCCGTCCAGCCTTCAACGATGGTGTCGTCGTATATTACATAAACGTGGCCTATATCGGTGACAGTTTCGCAGGACACAAAGCTGTTACCAGAACGGTCTAATTCCTACGGGTTTTCCCTCTGCTTCTGGGTGTTTTTCCTGCGTCACCGGCGCGGTAACAGCCCCCCTAACTCTGTCTAGTCCGATTTCTAGGGCTTGTCACTTCGGTCCCAGCAGTCACTCACAACTTGACTCGGTTCAACATGGCGGAAGCGCAGTCAGACACAGATGCATCTCAGTAAAAGCGGGACTGACGAGTGTGTGAACTCCGGCGCGCTGCGTTGTCACTGAGCTCGTTTGCACCGCAACCGAGCGCAGTTGGGAAAACACAACGGCTGCTGAATGGAAAGGCTTAAAACCCTGAATTCCGATAAGTGACTCCGGCTCCAGCGGATAAGTTACATCCGTAGCTTGGATAAAACCAGGAGGAGAAAAGGCTGAGCGACCCGACGCACCTGGTTATATCGCCCCCTGTCGCCCTGGGTGGTCATAAAATACATGTGCAATATTTTATATAAACGTACTTCCTTCCGGGTCCAGAGACTGTTTCAGTTTGAGAGAGAGAGAGAGAGAAAGAAACACGTACTGGTTTAAGAGTGAGAAAGAGAAACACACAGACTGGCTGGTTTAAAAGAGAGTGAGAGAATGAAGCTATTCAAGAAAGTTGAAATCTTTCACCTCTTGCAGCTGTCTAATACATTGAAGATAAATTTGGCAAAATTCTGATGTATTTTTTGTGCATGTGCAACAAAAACTGCACGAGGAGTATTGGGACGAAATTTGATGCAGAAGAACGACTAATAATAATAATGATGATAAGCTGTATGGAGAATAATCCAGAGATAAAGAGACAGAGAACGAATTAGATACTAATGGGGCTACTGGCCCCATTGAAAAAGGTGAAATCTTTCACTTTTGCAACTGTTTAAGACAGGGGTCTTCAATGTTTTTCAGGCCAAGGACCCCCAAATGGATGAAGAGATGGAGCAGGGACCCAATGTTTAATATTAACCTGGGCCTAGTGCCATTTATATGAATAGCTACCCTGTTATTGTACATTCAATACTAAGCTATTCAAATAACACACAGGTTCATATATTCATGTTTTTATTTTAAACATGTGCAAGGTACTGGGTGGCAGTGCCACTGCCATTTATAAACATACATCTTGCATACAAAACTGAGCTATTCAAATAATTCACAGATTCATGTTTTTATTTTAAACATACATGTAGAAGGGACAGTGAATCCTCAAGCCATCTGTGGATGGCATACATACTCCCACATTAGGGAGATGTCTGACCCTGATGAGTAGTACACAACTTATCTGACCTTGGATGGATGGAGGTTGTCAGGCCGAGGGACATATCAGCCTCAGGCTGCAGTCTCTACCTGTATTTTTTTCAGGTAAGTGGGTGAGGAAAATTCACTTTCGCAAAGTTATGTGGTTGCAAATGGCAAAAGGCTCATCATAGATTATAGCGTCATATATGTTTCTGGACGTACTGTCAGTGGAAAGTTAGATGAGCTGATCCTCCTCTGTCAAAGTCAGACTTAATGGAAACTTAAGTCTGACTTTGTCAAGGACTCACGACCGAGTCCTTGACATCTGACAATTCAGTGCTCATATCTTTGATAAATCCAAACTTCAGACTATTATCTGTATATTTGCGGGTGACTGAAAGATAACATCTTCTTCCTCTATTTATCCATTCGCTACAATATGTTGTATTCATGTTAATGTTTATTTAAAGACATCTAAATTTGTGGACACTTTTGGAAGGTCTTTCTGGTAAGAGATCAATAATTGGATGAGTGGTTTAGTGTCACATACCTGCAGTACTTCCGCTGACCCCTAGGGGTTGACATCAACGATTCCTAAGATGGCCAGTAGACATGGTCTTCTGCCTTAAATTTTGTCCCCCTATACTCCTCCCTCAGTTTTTTTCACGCATGCACAAAAAAATTCATCATCGCTACTCGGTCGGGAATGGTGTGATCTGACTTTTCGAAGACTTTCGCCAGACAGTTTACTCATAAATTACGAAAAACGGCGGTAAAGAATTGAATGGGAGTCAATGGGAGCCTTCATCAGAGGAACGAGGGACAGTGTCAGTAGTCATAGATCAAAGGCATGCTTGATGTCTCAGACCAGAGGTCCTCAACAGGGGTACGCAGGGCGTCGCAACATATATTTTTGGTAATTTGTTTTTTCAACCAATTTTTCCCCCGAAAATTTAAATGTCTTTAAATAGACATTAACATGAATTCAACATATTGCGAACGGATGAATGGAGGAAGAATACATCATCTTTCAGTCAGCAATGCACACACTGCAGTTCCCATACCTTGCACATGTTTAAAATACAAACATAAATATATGACCCTGTGTATTTTTTGAATAGCTTAAGTGAATGCACCATAACAGGGTAGCTATGTTTATAGCACACAGGCCCAGTTTAATATAAAACACAATTTTGTACAATATAAAGTAGGGGTCCCTGCTCCATCTCTCCATCAGTTTGGGGGTTGCATATGTTTTCACTGCATTTTGCAACATCGAGTTACCAACTGATTGATAATGCATCCCTTAGGTTCATGTTCAAACAAGCACTAGGACTAAATATTGGCGTGGCATAATCAGACCATGCGCTGTAATATATAAATGGGAAAAAGCATAATTAGGGCCCAAGCACCAATATTGCGGAGGCCCTATCGCTTTTCGTTTGATTAAAAATCGCTCAACAGCAATTAATTCCATCTGGTTTAACCGATCATCACGAAATTTGGTACACAAGTGTATCATGACTATACGGGAAATAAGTCCCCAGTACTAATTTGAATAACGCAACAGGAAGTCTGCTGTTTGGGATTTTTGGCCATATTAGCTGTTTTACTTTTCCATGCCAAGGACCCCATATAGCCTAAGCCTCTGGCGGGGACCCTCCAGTTGCAAACTTTTTATAAATTACGTGTGCAATATGATGGCAAATATCCAAAATCAAACATACAGCTTCTTAATATATTTCCCTTAGTTTTATTAATAACTAATAATCTGTATTATATCTGTTACAAGCATTCCTTGTTAGTTCTGTACAGTATATAAATATACATATATATTCTAGTTTTTCTATTTAGTTATTTATTAATAACATCCAGTGTCTGACTTCCCTTATAAACAGTGTTTGTCATTTAAGAATCTTTGTCTCTGTGTATATACCTGGTCCCTCACTAGTGAGAGGGATGGGCTGGGTGGCTCCTACACAGTTTATCTATCCTAGGTTAAATGGCTGTCAGTGCCAGATGAATGTCATTCTCAGCTTGCATACATGCTCTCTGCTTAGTTTTCATTACTGTCAATGTAGAAAAGCCAGACTTGCCTAGGTATGTAATGGCAAATAGAAGAAGATATCTCATACCTCACAGTTTTAGATGCCAAAAGTGATCTGGTTGTCTGATGTTCTTTATTAGGTTTTTTTCTTTTTAAATGTGTCCATTTTTGCCTTTAGTAGGAGGTAGCCAGCTATTTCTAAGGCACACAGCAACTTTCTGAGGCAAACGCTGCTCGTTTCTGATTGGCCTGAGTGGTGTGTGGGTTTTTCCTAATTAAAAGATTGGCATTAGAAGAAAAAAAGAGTGGCATCCAAGGACATAGATTTCAATATGCAGTGATTGACATCTAAAAAAACATATTTAAGTTATATTATATATATCATTTTATTTTCATCATCACATTTCCTCCCCTCTTTTTCCCTTTCCCTTTCCCCTTTCCCACAGTTTCCACGACTCCCCCTGCCGACCCCACCTCCACTTTGTAAAGCAGTGTGCTAGACCAAACAGGAAGTCGTCCATTTTGAATTGGGAGGCCATCTTTCAACATTTACACATGTTGCATTTTAACTCCTTCTCCTAAAGCTTTCACCAGATCAACTTTAAATTCAGTGATTGTAATCTATACTCCATGGAGAAAAGTTATAGTAGGTGTCACACAGTGTTACGTTGCATGGCGTCTAAGGTTGATGATTGGTCTGTGCCGTGTCCAATGAACCTCAAACCTCTTTCCCACGATCACAGTCACACCTGATCAGGTCCATATGTCAATATTGACTCGTTATCACAGTTCCACCTTCTGGGGACAATAAGTGAATTTTTTTTTACTTTGATTCACTGCTCCTGGCTGCTTTACAATTGAAAACTAAAATGAGCTCCGACAAGCCATAAGACCATGTACAGAAAAATATTGATATACTATGAGTTTATGTAAGTAATATTTTCATTGCAATTCTTTTACTTTGATTGAGTATTTTTTAAGTGACAATCGTATTTGTTATTTAAGTGAATTAGCTTAATAGTTCCTCCATCACTGTGGTTACTATCTGCTGTCATCTGTTACCAGAGCAACAGATTAGATAGTGTTCATTTGAAAAAGTCCAGAATGATATAAACTAAGCCAGTAAACACTCTTGACTGTCTACATAAACCTGGAATGACATTTAACAAATATTTCACTTACCCTCTTCAGCCCGCTGGTAAAACAGCTCCTCGCTCCTCAGGGCTCCGGTCCGGGTTTTCTCTCTCCCACCGGATCTATGCTAATCACCCCCGATAGCAAAGATGGCGGCCGAGCGGCGTTGAGACTTCTCCGTTATGGTTCGCCACATTCGTTGCAAGCGTTGACTTTTCTGCTGCGCCGTGCAAACAAGTCCCTGCCGAGGAACTCAGAAAATGTTGTGAGACCTCGAAGAAAACCTTTTTTTCGCCCGGAGTCAAGCCACCGCAACCTGATAGTTTACCCCCGTTGCAGCGCTGGGCGTGCGTCGCCGTAGCTAACTCGCCTGTAGCGTCATTGTAAAATGGCTCCGGTGCAGATCGGGTCAGACGGGCAGCTCGTCCCGCTCGGAGGACCGGTGGTGTCGGGTCCGCAGCCGCCGCCGCCCGGGGCCCCGGCCACGCACGGCATCAGACTGAGCCTGCTGATCGAGTTCCTCATCCAGAGGACCTACCATGAAATCACCCTGCTGGCGGAGCTGTAAGTAGTATTTTAGCATTCTAGGCCTCTGAGCTAACCCGGGTAGCTGGCGGGCTAATGAGCTAACGTCAGTGAGCCCCGAGGATGCTCTTCATCCCGACACCAAAACAAACCTTAACGGGGGAAAAGTGCATAATTGCGGGGGGTGGGGGTGAAGCTGGAAGAGTGTGTTCACATGGGTGGTGTTTCCAAAGCAGATAGCACTGGTATCTAATGTGATGTGAGTGGGCGCACTGGTAAACAACATATCCCAGCTCCTAAAGTCAGCGGCAGCTCATGTTTATTAGTCACAGCTTAAGAGTTTGCGTTGGGTTGTTTATATGTGAGACACCAGATTGCCCTCATCTGTCTGTTTTCCAAAATCCAAAGCTTGTTTTTGTCCCTGCTGCAAACTGACTTATAATCTATTCAAACTCACTGCATGTTTATTTAGATAAGTCATATGATGGGTTGATCATCTTGTTTAATGATAATGACAGCAATTCAATGTTTTCTCTTGTTTTCTATGTTTTTCACAGACTCCCCAGAAAGACAGACATGGAGAGGTATGTGTCTTCAAATTTTATTCTGAAAGTTCTTTGCCACTCACTGCTATGGCCACACACTCTGACAATTTTCTGTTTTGGTTCATTTTGTCATGGTTGTGTTTAGGAAAATTGAGATTGTCCAGTTCGCCAGTCGAACCAGGCAGTTATTTGTGCGTCTGCTTTCCCTGGTGAAGTGGGCGAGCAATGCAGGGAAAGTTGAGAAGTGTGCGGTATGATGTTTTTATTTATTCTTCATCTATTACATCTTTAACAAATTTGCCTATATGTTGCTTTTACAATATAACTATAACATGGTGTTGTAATCATACACATTAACAGCAATCACATACGTTATTACACAAGTCTCGAGAGACAGGGAATGGATTAAACTCCAAATAAAAAAATTCTGAATGTGATTCTTGACATCTTATAGTGTTTTTAGACTATGTTCTCAAATATTTCTCAAAGTGTTCAGAGTAAGAAAACACTGCAACTTTCTCTTGGGAAACTTAAGACTATCCATCTAAATGGTCTCGTCTGGGATTTGCTAGAAACCCAGAGGAAATATTTAATGGCTATAAAATCAAAAAGCCATTATAATAATATATATATTCTACATTAGTAAACTGTGCTGTTTTAATTGTACCCCTCTTATATCAGCGGATTTTGACAGTACACTGCAAATATACTGACTTACCTCTCATGTTATCCATGGTAACAGATGATCTCCAGCTTCCTGGATCAGCAGACCATCTTGTTTGTGGACACAGCTGATAGGCTGGCATCACTGGCCAGAGATGCACTGGTTCATGCACGGTTGCCCAGCTTTGCTATCCCTTTTGCCATCGATGTGCTCACCACAGGATCATACCCACGCTTGCCCACATGCATAAGGGTAAGTTTGTTTAAATTGTGTGCTTGTTAATCAAGAGTCATTTTTGAAAAGATGTTCGGAGATGAAACTTAACACTCGTGTTTCTATGTCTGTGTCCATTTGTGTAGGATAAGATCATTCCTCCAGACCCCATTACTAAGGTTGAGAAGCAGACCACTCTGAACCAGCTTAATCAGATTCTCCGACACCGCCTTGTCACCACAGACTTACCACCCCAGCTAGCAAACCTCACAGTTGGTAAGCAGCTTGTGTGAACTGTCGATGGTATATTTAGACAGGTAGCCATTTTTGTAACTGAATTAGCAGTTCATTGGAAAAGAGAAGACCTCATAAGTATGATTGTGTCTTTATTTGTGTAGCTAATGGCCGTGTTAAGTTTCGAGTGGAAGGAGAATTTGAGGCTACTTTGACCGTGATGGGAGACGACCCAGATATTCCCTGGAGGCTGCTGAAGCTGGAGATTCTAGTGGAGGACAAAGAAACTGGAGGTAAGGCACTCACTCACGGTGGGTACCATAAGCAAGCAATTAGCTGGGAAATTTCAATGCTGACCTTTTTCCTTTCACTCAATTTGTTTGTCTGTCACCTCAATCCCACCCTCCATCTTTTCCTCCTCCCTGTCCATTTTGACAGATGGTCGAGCCTTGGTCCACAGTTTGCAGGTGAACTTCATCCATGAGTTGGTTCAGGCACGTCTTTGTGCTGATGAAAAACCCCTGCAGGACATGTACAACTGCTTGCGTATCCTTTCTTTGTCTGGATACATACACAGATTTTTTTGTGTATGTCTTGCCTGCAACCACTTGGATTTTGTCCCAGTCTGTGAACTACTGCAGTAGCGTAGGTGTGCGTGTGTATCAGAGCATATACCAGAGTATTGACTAGTCAAGCCGACGAGTGCAGCATTGCAATAAGAAACACAGCTGCAGAATGGCATCCTTTCGTAACCCTCTCTTTAATAATTCATTCTCAAATACTACAATGTCCAGTTTTACAGGCAGGGAATGTGCAGTGCTTTTTTTTTACTATGCGTTTCACCCAGCTATGTTATGCTATTTGTTCTGGTCAGACAGACGGAGGCCTAACACTCATCAGTCTGTGGTCAAATGTATAGACAAACAACAGCTTGTTAGCATTCATGCTAACATCAGAGACCCTAATCAAGCATGCAAGCTGTGCAAAGCCCCGCTAATCACAATGCAAATCAGCGCTCGCCTCTGACTTTCCCCGACCAATGCTAGCAGCGCAGTGTAATGTGTCAAAGAGCGGTCTGTGTGGGGCACAATTAGCCCTTTTACCAAGAAAGTGTATGCGTCTCAAGGATGTGAGTGTGTAGTGAATGTTAATGGGAAGATGTGTCTACTTGTATCTCTATTCACCTGGGCGCTGTTTTCTTTAACCACACTGTTTCCAGACTCCTTTTGTCTGTCACTGCAGCTAGAGGTACTTCACTCTCAGACTATGATGCTTATCAGAGAGCGATGGGGAGACCTGGTGCAGGAGGAGAGATATATGCCCGCGAAATACCTCACCCTCACTGTCTGGAAGTAAGACTCAGATTCCAGCACATCAATGGACATGTACACATGTATTCACTCTTATACCTGCCCTTTTTTAAATACTAATTCTTGAACTGATGTTTTCAAAAACATACCAGAATGTATTGACTGCTGCTAACCCTTCGTTTGGTTTCTCAGCCAACAGGTTCTGGGTAGAAAAACAGGCACAGCATCAGTACATAAAGTCACCATTAGGATTGATGAGTCCGATGGATCCAAGCCACTGCAAATTTCTCATGAACCTCCTCTCCCTGCCTGTGACCCCAGGTTAATGGAGAGAGCAATGAAGGTGAAGCAGACTTAATGTAAAAGTCAGTTTGGCTTATTATTCAAACATCTCGTCATTGAATGACGTTGGTTTTCTTTCACTCATTCTCTAGATTGACCATCTGTCCGTGGAGAAACTTTTGATTGACAGTGTGCATGCACGCTCTAATCAGAAGCTACAGGAACTGAAAGCCATTCTAAAGGCCAGCAATCCCAGTGACAACTGTATGTATTTCTCATTTCACTGTTAAACATATTTTTTAGGTATTTGAGCACAACCATAGAAATCAGTGTTATTTGCAACTGCAGCTGTACCCATGTGCCAATTAGTGAAACAATGTAAAATTAAGTCCATTGTTCACTATTTTAACTTTTAAGATTGGTTAATGGACTTAAAATATGGATTTGAACCATCTGCTGTATTGAAGATACTTACAAATGTGTGTTTCTTTCAGCATTCATCGAGACTGCTTTACCGACACTCGTTATTCCCATCCTGGAGCCCTGTGGTCGTTCAGAGTGCTTACACATCTTTGTAGACTTGCACTCTGGCATGTTCCAGCCCATGTTGTATGGACTAGGTAAGTAGGAGCAAATATTAAGTCATAGGGGTTTTAATCAATCATCAATCAATTTAGCTGGTTATTAATTTCGAATGATTTCCAGTCTTATGATTCCACTGCAACTGTTTTGCTTGCTCAGCTCATAAAACTGCTCCTTCTAAAGATCAGTCCATGCTGGACGACATTGAGAAGACCATCAACGACGATATGAAGCGCATCCTTTCTTGGCTGAAGCAGTTGAAGTAAGTCCACCTCCACACATAGAATATTATATATCACTGTTAACTTTTTTTAGCTTGTGAGAGTGGTAGCAGTTTGGTAAACAGCAGTGATTGAGAGCAAACTGTCAAAAGTAGGAGCCACAGTCTGACACCAGATTATAGCATGTCAAATTGACTAACTGCAGTCACTAGCAGGAGCTGTTAGAAGCAACACTTGGCTAAGCAGGTGGCAAAATGGGTGTTGAGATGAATTGCTAGGGCTGCAGTACTCAACTGTGTGAATCCTTTGTGCATTAGTATAATCTACGAACTCTGGACTTTTTGCAGTTTGACATTTTATTAGAGAGACTAACTCATCCTTGCTCTGGCCAGGTTCTGGTTGGGAGAGCAGCGCTGTCGACAGTCTGTGAAGCACCTTCCCACTGTGTGTACTGATGTCCTCCACCTCTCCAACTCAGCCTCTCACCCTGTTGGGAACTTGTCCAAACACAAACTCTTCATAAAGCTCACACGTCTTCCGCAGTACTACATTGTGAGTTCATAACCAAATATATCCCTGAAAAGAGCTGATCTAATATAACTTGAAGAAAATGGCACAGCAAAGTTTATTATGTCACTCTCATCCACCATCTTGTATTTTTTTATCTCTTCTTTGTAGGTGGTGGAAATGCTTGAAGTGCCTAGTAGTCCGACAGCCTTGCAGTACAAGTACTCCTTCCTTTCTGTGTCTCAGTTGGAAGGAGAGGATGGACCCATGTGTGCTCAACTATTGCAGCATTTCAAGCCCAACCTAGAACACCTTGTCCAGGACACTTCAGCAGTGAAAGGGGCCCGACCTGGGACTAAGAGAAAGGTAGTCATACATAATTGCATCATAATGTTTTTTCTGTTTTTTAATCTACATTGTGTTTATGTAGCTGTCAATTCTAGACAGGTTTGACCAGCTAAGACAATGTGGTTGGGAAAATGTAATAATAATGATATGTCCTCCCTCAATGCTGTCCACAAGGCACAGCTGACAAAGACAAACATTACAAAACGCTCTAGCGCTGGTGTAACTAAGGCAGCTATATGTGCAGGCCCCATTCCTACAGCAATGCAGCAACCCTCTTTAAATATATGTGCCCTGCTCGATATGGAAAAGTGTGTGTTCTGTTAATGTGTTTTTCTTTCATTCCTTGTCGCTGTTTAGACATCATGTGATCAGGGGGACCCAGAGCCCAAAAAGCCGAAGCGGTCCGGGGAAATGTGTGCGTTCAACAAGGAGCTGGCTCACCTGGTAGCAATGTGCGACACCAACATGCCTTTTATTGGCCTCAGAACAGAGGTAACCCACAGTGCTCAGACAGTGCAAATCATTCTGTGTTCCATGTCTGCTTTAAACCCATCAAGTATGGCAATCACAGTCATGGGTTTTCTGGTTAAATCGGCATGTCTCTGTCTGTCTTTGTTTGAGTAGCTGTCCAACATGGAAATTCCCAACCAGGGCGTCCAAGTGGAGGGAGACAGCAGCAGTCATGCAATACGTCTGCTAAAGTAATACTCACAGCCAAGAGTACATTTCTCAATATGATAAACCTTGTCGCAATGATTCCGACTATACAAAATATTGGTTTTATGTGGCAGGATTCCTCAATGTAAAGGAGTAGGAGAGGAGACCAGGAGGGCTTTAGAGCGTTCCTTACTGGACTGCACCTTCCGACTGCAGGGCAGGAACAACCGCACCTGGGTGGCTGAACTGATGCTGGCAAACTGTCCTCTCAACAGCACACACAGCAAGGAGCAAGGTACATAACACGTACACACAATTTTATTTATTTGACCTTTGTTTACCTAGGAAAATAGGATCAAGATTGAAAGTGTCCAAGGAACCTTTCAGATTAAAAGCTCAATAAAATAAAGTATATGATTGTTTAAGCTCCAATAGTAACCACACCCTGTATTGATGTTAAACGATGAGCCATGAGAGTTTTGCTAAACATATGGCTTAATGCGAATAAGGGAAGTCTGCATCCTCCTCTAATTGAACCCGTCTGTTTCCCTTTAGCGTCTACACGGCACGTATATCTGACCTATGAAAACCCTCTGTCAGAGCCGGTGGGTGGACGGAAGGTTGTAGAGATGTTCCTGAATGACTGGAACGCCATCAGTCAACTCTACCAGTGTGTTCTCAACTTTGCTCGTGCCCTGCCAGGTATAAACTTGCTCAACTGAAAAGCAGATTGCACTTCCATTTATAATCAATGACTGTGAGAATATGTTACTTTTGTTTAAAACAAACATTGGCATATAGACCATGTTTAATTTATCAGATTACAACACTACATATAGTAAAGGTGTAATCCCAGGCTTGGTGTCACCAGTGCTGACTTAATTCCTTGCAAAAGAACCACACCCATCTAATGCAGCTGCATGTTGTGACTTCTTCTTCCTTCCAGAGATGCCATCTTCCCTGAGCCTGTTTTCAGAGGTGCGGCTGTATAACTACCGCAAGCTGGTGCTGTGCTACGGCATCACCAAAGGAAGCTCTGTCACAGTCCAGTGGAACTCGAGCAGCCAACGTTTCCACCTTGCCCTGGGAACCGTGGGACCCAACTCTGGCTGCTCAAACTGCCACAATATCATCCTCCACCAGCTACAGGAGATGTTCAACAAGAGCCCCAATGTGATGCAGCTGCTGCAGGTGCTGAAGCAAAAGTGTGATCACAACATGCATTTGAACTCGTTAGATCTGGATCAACTAATCATTTCATAAGTTTTACGTTTACATTTTATTCTCTCTTCATGCTACTTTCAAACATTGCTTTGTTTCATGTTTGTTATTTTTACATCTGTACTTTTTCCTGTGTCATTTTCTGACCATCTTTCTATTTGATTGTCCTCCTCAGCTACTTTCTGACACACTGGCCCCTCTTAATGCAATCAACAAGCTGCCAACAGTGCCCATGCTGGGCCTGACCCAGCGCACCAACACTGCCTACCAGTGCTTCTCCATTCTACCCCAGTCACCAACACACATCCGCCTGGCTTTCCGAAACATGTACTGCATCGACATCTACTGTCGCAGCCGCGGAGTGGTGGCAATCAGAGATGGAGCCTACAGTCTCTTTGACAACACTAAGATTGTAGAGGGCTTCCATCCGGCTCCAGGACTCAAGGTATAACAAGCTCAGAGATATAGTCTTATTTCAACAGTAAATCTGTTTGATGTTCAACAATTTTAAAGTGTTTTACATCAACCACCGTCCTTCCACTCTTTCCCTCTTTCTAGACATTCCTTAACATGTTTGTGGACAGCAATCAGGATGCTCGCAGACGCTCCGTCAACGAAGACGATAACCCGCCCTCGCCGGTCGGTGTGGACGTGATGGACAGTCTAATGAACCAGCTGCAGGCTCAGCAGCAGCAACCACAGCCGATGAGAGGGGCTGCGGGAGGTGTCTATCCTCCTCTCACTTCACCGCCACCAAATTACCACGCTAATGTAACCTCTTCAGCATCCATGATGCCCACCCAGTCACCAGGTAATGGTACTTGCTTTGCGTGTGTGAGTGAGTGTGTGAGAGAAAGCGTGTGACTGATGAAGTGTTTGTGTAATCTTTGCTTCTCATGCTGCCATAGAGCGTTATGACCAACAACCCATTGTTTTGGTATATTTCACATTACTGCTTTTCTGGTGACGTGAGCTTTTGTTGTGTGTATGTCAGAGAGAATGAGGAAGCGCAACCATGTGTGCCCATTTTTCATTTTGTGAAACCATGAGATCTGCTGAGTTCTTCATGCAACATGCACACACTGCGCAGCCGAGAGGGAACAAAGCATGCATTCAGTTCTGCTCCTTCCATTCCTCGCCATCTCAGCCTGCCAGCCAGAGACTACGGCCCTTCCGCCCAGCTCTAGTGTGTGTGTGTGTGTGTGTGTGTGCGCGCTTGTGTGTATGTGTGTGTCAGTGTATGTATGTGTGTGTGTACGTGTATGTGTGTGTGTGAGGAGAACTTGTCAACCTTTGAGTCTGATGAGCCCTTTGGTGTGTGCATGTGTGTGTGTATGCAGGGAACATCCATGCCTCTGGCTCCCCTAGTGGGGCTCTGAGGGCCCCCTCTCCTTTTGGGCCCACCCCGTCTCCATCTTCCCTGGGTATAGCCATGAGCCAGACCAGCTTTGCGAGTCCCCACGGTAAGCAGGAGGTGGTCCTTTTACCCTGGCCCGGTGGAAATTTGGGTCTGCTGGGCAAGGGCTGGAACGGGCTGAACTTAACATCTTTTTAAGACACTAGGCTGCAAACATATCACAAATAGCCTGTAGGGTACGGGCATACAGTGGGCACACAGTGGTGTATTTGTCTGACTGCGTCACTGATAGCCGTCTCTGGTTCAATCTAGGCGCTCTGGACCCCAGCTCTCCATATGCCATGGTGTCTCCCAGCCATAGGGGTCAATGGCCAGGTTCCCCCCAGGTTTCAGGGCCCTCTCCTGGGGCAAGGATCCCTGGAATGTCTCCTGGTAACCCATCTCTGCACTCACCAATCCCTGATCCTCATTCTCCACGTGCTGCGACCAGTAAGATCTACTTTCTCAGTGTTGCCTCATATGAAATAATTTAACCAGTTCAGTTGCTATCCAGAACATGCTGTTTACTCATTAACAGCATCTCTTTTTCTTTTTTTTTAGGTTCCCAAATCATGCCCACCAGTATGCCTCCACCCCGCAAGCTACCTCAGCGCCCCTGGGCTGCCTCCATTCCTACCATTCTCACACACAATGCCTTGCATGTGCTTCTGCTACCCTCACCAACGCCCTGCCTGGTGCCAGGCCTGGCAGGAAGCTACCTCTGCTCACCGCTGGAGCGCTTCCTGGGTTCAGTGATCATGAGACGACACCTGCAGAGGATCATCCAGCAGGAAGCCAACGTGAGTGTTGCCATTTGATGATTACTCGTTTGTTTCCCCATATATTTCCATATCTGTTACACTCTCTTCTCACTTCTACTCTGTTAATTCTCCTCCAGTTGTCCATTGTGAACTCCAATGAGCCTGGAGTGATCATGTTCAAGACGGACGTGCTCAAGTGCCGGGTTGCTCTCAACCCAAAGAACTACCAAACGCTGCAGCTCAAAGTCACTCCAGAAAACGCAGGTCCCTGGTCGCAGGAGGAGCTTCAAGTGCTGGAGAAGTTCTTTGAGACACGGGTATGTAAAGGCAGCATGAACTTAGAGGTCCAAAAGTATATATATATATATATATATATATATATATATGTTTCTCTGCTACTCATAATTATTAAAGTTTTCTGTTAATCTCTCAGGGATATATGGTCCCCTTTGCATTTGATTTTAAAATAATGATAAAATCTACTCTTTTATATTCGTTTGATGAGCTGTGCCTTTAAGTTCACTGACGTAATAACAAATGCTCAGTCATTGTCTCACATATTACATTTTTCCATACTTTTCTTCTGTTGCCCTCTTTTTAGGTTGCTGGTCCTCCCTTTAAATACAACACTTTGAATGCCTTCACAAAGCTACTGGGGGCCCCAACTAACATCCTGCGGGACTGTGTGCGCATCATGAAGCTTGAATTGGTGGGTAGCAGTTTTTATATCAAAGGTTGATTCATGTATTCACATATTATGATTTGGTGCGAGACATGCTTGTTTATTTATCAATTAGTTTTATTAGCCGTTAAAATAGATTCTAGATATTACCACAAAATGTAGAACATGGAAAAAAAAACAATGGCATCCTCTTTTCAATGTCTGACTTCTTTTGTTGTTGTACTAAACTGTTAACTAAAGAAAAAATAAGCAAACATCAGTTACCTTTTGATGTATTTCTTCTTTGCTTTATGTGAACCCCTTTAAATTGCATCTGTGCTTTAAAAATGCCGGATTTATAAACGTTCCTGGTGTCTCTCTCCTCAGTACCCCGACCAGGCCGCTCAGCTGAAGTGGAACGTCCAGTTCTGTCTCACCATCCCTCCCAGTGCTCCTCCTATCGCTCCGCCAGGGACCATTGCTGTGGTGCTCAAGTCCAAGATGCTCTTCTTTGTAAGTCTCAGCAGCTAGCTCTCCAAAAGTAGGACACTTCTACCTGTGAAGCATCCTCTGAAACGCATTAACCGACCTTACCCCATGTCTGTTTTGGCTCACAGTTGCAGCTGACCCAGCGTATCCCAGTGTCTCAGGAGCCAGTGACCATTATTGTTCCCATTGTGTACGACATGGCCACAGGCCTCACTCAGCAGGCTGACATCCCCAGACAGCACAGCTCCTCTGGGGCTGCAGCACTCATGGTCTCTAGCATCCTGAAGAGGTTCAATGAGATGCACCCGGCAAGACAGGGTGAGAGGCGACACTCGCAGATAATGGACACTGAATGTGTAAAGCAGAATTTATCACATTGTTTTCTTTCCTCACAATTTCTCTTTTCTCTTATTTCAGGTGAGTGTACAATATTCGCTTCCGTTCACGAGCTGATGGCCAACCTGACGCTGCCGCCTGGCACTCGTCAGTAGTAACAACAAACTCAGAAACTGCACTGCAACTCAACTGGAATCCCTTTGAGACCGCGGGAGGGTCCATCCCTGAGCTGAAGAGTAACAGAGTAACAATTATGGTCCCGAGACGTAAAGAACCCCAGCATGCGTCCTCTCTGCTTCAGCCACTGGACTTCTGACCTGATGTGTTACCGCTGTCATGAAAGGGAGTACAATATGTACAGTCATGGAACACAGTCTTTATTCTTGAGAGAATCTTAGAAAGAAGATTTGCTGTTCAGGTGGATCCCAGAAGAGGATCATGCAAAGGGATATAAATGTTATTTTTTCCTCCAGGTGCACTTGTAAACAAGATTATCTATTGAAATTATGGTTGTTTACGAAAATATGTACATTATTGTATATTTCGGTGTTGAAATTAATCAGGTGAGTTAGAATTTTGCTAGAGCCTGTCTTCAGTTTTTCTTTTTTTACTACGCTATTCTGATATGATTGTAGTATCAGATATATTCCTCAGCACACTATTTAAATGCTTTCTTGCCTTTACACTGTCGAGACCTCTGGATTTTTATTTCAAACTCTCCCTTTGGATACTGTAAAACTGTGACAAACTTTATAAGCCAGTTGTATTTTATTAAGATGCATTTTGAGTCTCAATTGAAAGATTTGAGACTTCTTGTCTGACTTTGTTATTTAATAAACCAAGCCCACAGCTGGTTTGTGCTTTGAGGAGCTTCCACTGGCAGCAGTACTAAAATAATTTGATCATTTATTCAAGTAAAATATACCATACAACACAATAAAAACATGCAAATACATTAAAGTTCTGCTTTAGACAAAGTATAGAAGTTTTTTCCCAAAAAATGGAGATGATATAAAATCAAAGGTGAAACTACTCATGCACAATAAGTCCATTCTGAGTGTTATATATTTATATTATATCATGATTATTATACGACCGCCTGCAGACTGCTTTCGACACCTTGACTCTTCGACTCTTCTCAGCACAATTTGTTAGTGACCTGAACACTTAAATGTCAAGAGTAATTTTTTTTTTTTTATTATTGATGCATTAACATGTTAACATTTTTCTGTCAAGATGGAGACTTTTGGCTCTGTTATTACAGGATTTGGCAGTTTAATTTGTAACAATAACCATCATAGTTTATGAACCGATCTTAATTCTAAAAAAATTTAAATGATGCCACTATAATTACGTAATGAGTGGATTGAAAGAACAGTTATTTGTATGGGTAGTAATGTCATGTACAGACACAATCTTTTAAAGAAATATTCAAACATTTTCTACTTTGACTCTTAACCCTGTTTTATTACCTCCACCAAGGAGTTTATATATTCGTTGCAATGAAAAGTTTCCAAACCGATTTTAGTGAAACTAAGTATGATTGTGACATGGAACAAAGACGAACCTATTCAATTTAGATCCGGATCAACACATCTTTAAAGCTCATTATTTATTATGTCATGTGGATTTAACAAATAATGTGCTGAATAGAGAATGTGTTAAATGGGTTTTTATATATAAAGTAATAGGTAGAACTAGGGCTACGTTGTAGCACTTGCGGGCCCGAGCACCCGCACGTTGAAGCCTGTTGCGGTCGGTGGAGAGAGCGATCGATGACCAAGCGCACATCATCGATCGAGCATGCACTTCTCCACGTTGCATGCGTTTTGCGCTCTGCGGCAGTAGGTTTGCCAGTAGGTGGCGCCATCACTATTATTACGCACAGACATATATATCTGTTCATGTTGGCGCTCTGATGTAGCGTGAGCAATTTTGTGTCAATTGGACAATGTTAACACAACTTAATTTTCACACTGATCAGTAGGTGGCGCTATGACCCTGAACTAATATTTATATGTGG
Organism: Platichthys flesus; assembly: GCF_949316205.1. Taxonomy (NCBI): domain Eukaryota; kingdom Metazoa; phylum Chordata; class Actinopteri; order Pleuronectiformes; family Pleuronectidae; genus Platichthys; species Platichthys flesus. The sequence continues at coordinate 18,612,356 of NC_084957.1, read as the reverse complement.
AGCTGTTCAGATCAGTATTGTGATCATAGGTCAGTAGTTTGGAGCCGGTTGGATAATGCAGAGTGGATTAACAAAGTACTTCCTGTTTCCTGGCGAATCAGTAGGTGGCGCTATGACACTGAGGAAATATTGACACATAGAGCTGTTCAGGCTTGTACTCTGACCATGTGACAGAAGTTTTGTAGTGATAGGACAATGCACAGTGGAGTTATGATAACATCGTGTCCTTTGGCGAAGGAAAATCCTTCGCCGCACATCAATGTTTACACGGTTTGAGGAAACGTCACAATTCTGACCATGATCTAATGACTTGACTGATCTGATATGAGCTGTATATTGTAAATCAGCCAGGAGCAGTTCATCAAAGTATAAAACATGTCACTTCCTGTAGCCAGCAGGGGGCGCTGTAATTTCAAGTCATAATTTCTGTGTAGATGTCATCAGGATGGCACCCTTGTCTTACATGTCTAGTTTGGACTCGATTGGACAATGTATGTCCGAGATACAGAACCTCGTGTTTTGATGGCGTTTAATCAAACTCAAGACGCCACGCCACGGTCACACGGTGTGACGAAAGGTCAATCTCTTAATCACTTTTTATCTCCATCTTGTTATAAGGGCACTGATCTTAATTTGAAGTTAATCTGATGAAAGCCCTGGGACAAGTGCATCAAGTAAAAATGTGGAATATTGAAAAAAAATGGCCACTTAATCCAAAATGGCGGCCTCCCTGTTTGGTCAAGCATACCTATCCAAGATATTTTTTTGTTTGTTATGAAACGACACATGTCCCGATAGATTTGTATAAATGTCGGCCATCGTAGTGCCGGGGTTGCCCTATAGGGGGCGCTGGTCAGTTTTTTTGCCACGCCCATTTCTTAAAACCATATGAATATCTTCAGGGGGGGGCTGTTGTTACACACATGTAGTTTGAGAGAGATAGAATCATGAACACTGAAGTTACAGCAATTTCGTGTTTCACGGCGAGTTGATGAACTTTAATGCCACGCCATTCATATGGCGTTTGACGAAAAGTCACGGTAATCTTATGTCTTCATTGTCAATGTCTTGGGACCCATTTGATACAGTTTGACATGGTTGAGGTCAGTGGATGAGGAGAAATTCATCCAAGTGTAAGACAAGCAAAAAACAAGACCTTTCCTGTTGCCACCAGGGGGCGCTGCGGTTTTAAGTCATCATTTATGCATAGATGTCATCAGGCGGGGACTATTGTCTTACATGTCTAGTTTGGACTTGATTGGAACATGTATGTCCGAGATACAGATGCCCGTGTTTTGATGGCGTGTAACCAATTTTTAACGCCATGCCACGGTCACACGGTGTGATAAAAAAAAAATCCCTCAATCATTTTTTATCTCCATCTTGTTGTGATGACACTCATCTGAATTTGAAGTTGATCTGATGAAAGCCCTGGGACAAGTACGTAAAAGTAAAAATGTGGGATATTGCCAAAATGGCCACTAAAAGCAAAATGGCGGACTTCCTGTTGCGTTTTTCATAATGCTCCATGAGACTTTTTTTCATGACTGGTCACGATACACCTATATCCAGATTTTGATGAAAATCCGTTATGTGGAAACCTAGGGGCTGGTTCCAGGGGGCGCTGTAGAGCCATTTTGCCACGCCCAATTCCAATTACTCCAGAATACTAAAATATCCGCAGACCTTGAATTTCCTGCAAAGTTTCATAACTTTTTGAGCATGTCTAGACCCTGAAAAAGCCCCCCAAAGGGAAATAATAATAATAATAATAATAATAACTAGGGCTACGTTGTAGCACTAACGGGCCCGAGCACAGGCAATTTCAAGTCTGTTGCGGTCGGGGAAGAGAGAACGTTCGATGACCAAGCGCTCGTCTCCACATTGCCTGCGTTTGCCCTGTGCGGCAAGGAAGATCGCTCCACTTCTTCTGGCCAGCCGCTGGTGCTGAACTAGAGGTAAGTAACCTTGAAACTATCCAACATAACCTATTGCTTTATCTATCATCATATGCTTACATGCCTCAAGTTTTTTGTAATATGTAATTGTTATAAAAGTTACCGTTTATTTATCACGTCTAATGAACAGATTGAAGCAAGATAACTCGACAGTCTTGTTTTGGTTGTGACATTATTTTTTTTAATGAGTTACTATCAATACGCTACACGTGTACGTTTCATGTGATAGTAACTGTTTCACCAATATTCTGATACAGGATGGTATATCCGCCATTACTATTTTCACATTGTTTATTTAGTCTGTCATGGAGTTGTAGAGTGAATTAGACAGTAGTGATAACATTATAATGTCCACACATCAGTGTTGTAAACACTTCTCCAATTAATTATATAATTATGTTTTCACACTGAGGGAAGTGGAGAGACTTGATGTGGACTGTTATCAACAGCTCTGTGGGAGATCATCACCTTGAATATTACAGATGAGGTAGAAAGACATTTTATCTATGTGTACAATGTTGTATTTCTTTGTCACGTTTTATCAAAAGCGATTTAAGTATGTGCATTTAACCATTAGGATACAAACCCAGACCCTAGTACATCGGTTCTAGCTGAAATAAGTAGTGCTTCATAAACAACACAAAACATTCATAACAGTACGCTTCTGCTCCTCATTAATGCAGCTCCTGATGTCCCCAGCAGCAACATGGTGGAGATCTGCAGCTTCATGCTGGTCAACTGGAAGACAACTGATTAAGATTAAAAGATTAAGATTAAAATCCATTTATTCATCCCAAACACATGCACAGACATGCAAAGGCACACTCATGCAGGTAGGGAAATTTAATCGCTGCTTTTTACCCATCTGGTGCAGGACACACAGAGCAGTGAGCGACCATGTACGGCGCTCGGGGGAGCAGATGTTGGGGGAGTGAGGTGCCTTGCTCATGGGCACTAGAGAGGGTAGGGAGACTCTTGGATTTTTGGACAGATCAATCCAGGTTCGACTTTTGTTGTCTCTCCATGGAGTCGAACCAAAGACGAACCAGAGACCTTCTCTGCCCATAGTCCAAGTTTCTGCCACTCGACCACCGCCTCTCCTCATGCATCATCAAACTAGTAATCTACACATCACTCCATGCGTTGCTCCCTTAACTACAGATGGCCTGCGAATGTCATGGAGTTTTACAGTGAATTAGACAGTTTAGGTATGATTTTAATCTCCACACATCAGTGTTGTAAACAGTTCTCAAATTAATTATAGAATTATGTTTTCACACTGAGAGAAGTGGAAAGACTTGATTTGGACTGTTATCAATAGGTCTGTGGGAGATTATCACCTTGAATAGTACTGATGAGGTAGAAAGACATTTTATGTATTTGTACAATGTTGTATTTCTTTCAGCACTTTTATCAGAAGGGACTTAAAATATGTACATTTCACCATGAGGATATAAACCAAGACCACAGTACAACAGTTCTATCTGAAATCTGTTGTGCTTTATACACAACACAAAACATTCTTTAACCGTTTTTTCTCTTCATAGATGAAGAACTGCAGCACCTGATGTCCTCAGCAGCAACATGGTGGAGATCTGATTTGATACACTTTAGATAAGAACCCAGTGTTTTATATTTCTGCTTTGCCATAAGAGACAGAACATGGTCATCACAGCTGTGTCCTTCAGGCTCGTCTGTCCCTAATAAAATGATAGGAAACATGAAAGTGATCGTCATTATTGTAGAGGAAGAGTTACATATGAACAAAGTGTGTAATCTTATTTTCTGTGGATATTCAACTGTGTATTTGAATATGCTTTTGGATTAAAACGTGCACTACCATGACAATGAATGTTTTTAATGGAGCTATTTCACATTAAAAGTATTGCATTATAATTTAATACATTATGTATTATGTGCAATACTTTGATTGTTTTTAAGTAATGAAATCAGGTCTGTACCTGGAGTCAGTGTTCAGTCTGGTTGGATTCAAGTTGTGTGTCAAGTTGGACCTTCTAGAGGAACATGAAACCAATACACAGATATGTAAAGTCATACATGGGCCAGGTTAAGTAATTAACAGACTTTTAAATGGTAAAAATAAAATATTAGTTCAAAGTTAATCAGAGCATAATCATTTCAGATTAGGAAATAGGTAGTGCATATAAGCCCACAACTCTGTATGACACTGTCTGTTCTAGTAAAGGTACAAGGCTATGACTTACTCATATTTAACAAAAGAATTCAGTGAAGTCAGTCTGAGATTAACGATTTAAATACTGAAGGTGGGAGACACGGTTATTTTTCACTGTAACACGTGACAGGACATCAACACCGTGACTCTGAATAAAGAGCCTTAAAAGACGTAGTGCTCCTTTGAACAGCTGCTCTTACAATGTGTAGCAAGTGCTAAATCTCCATTAGTATAATAGTAACAAAAATCACCCTTTACATAATTGAACATATATTTTCCATGTGAACCCCTTTAACACAGTTCAATTCAGGAGCAAAATATAATTTATACAGTATTTATTAGAGCTAGTATTAGTAAACAGATCAAACAAATGCAGTACAACACATCACACATCCACAGTGTCTCTTTTGCTTATCATCACAGTCAGTCAGAAGTGTCCGTTTAACTTACGTAGCAGTTGAGAGATGCTTCGTTCGAGCTAGCAGGAGCTAGCTCATAGCCAGTGCTGCTGTTGAGAGCGGCAGAGTTCACACAGGAAAAGACACAACGGGAGAGGGGACAAAAACCTTTGAGTCCCACACTCTAACCTGCTGAGCGAACAACGTCCACAGTGACTCCGCCGCCGTCCTCTCATCCAGACTCGCCAACCGTTCTCCGGTTCTTCGTGATACACAGCTCCGCAGCTTGTGACGACGTAACTTCTTTCAGAGTCTCATGAGGCGTTCACTTGCAGCTGTGTTAAATGCAGCTTCGTTTGTCATGGCGAGTTGAAGAAGTCTGCTGCAAAGCTATGAATAATCCGCATGATGAAAACTCACAGCAATGTTATGCCTACATTATCAATATATTGAGACCCATGTGACACAGTTTGACATGGTTTAGCAAAGTGAATGAGGAGAAATTCATCCAAGTGTGAGACGTAACAAACCGAAAGCGGTCTCATGCTGCGTTCAGGGTAACTCTGTTAAAATGGGATTCATTGGTCATGGTGAGCTGATGAACTTTGATGCCACGCCATTAACAATCTGCATGATGAAAAGTCACAATAATGTTATGCCTACATTATCAATATCTTGAGACCAATTTGACACAGTTTGACATGGTTTAGTAAAGTGGCTGGAGGGAAATACATCAAAGAGTAAGATGACCAAAACAAGACATTTCCTGATGCCACCAGGGGGCGCTTTCCTTTTAAGTCATGATTTCTAGGTAGATGTCTTCCGGTCGCGACTCTTGTCTTATATGTGTAGTTTGGAGTCGATTGGACAAAATATGTCTACGTTACAGAAGCTCGCTTATATTGGCGTTTAGTCGAACTTTAAGACCTCACCACGGTCACACGGTATGATGAAAAGTTTAAATTCTGATAACTTTAGATCTTCATCTTGTTTTGTAGAGTCTCATCTAATTTTTAAGTTGATCTGATGAAAGCTGTCTGAGTAGTACATAAAAACATAACACGTACCAAAACAAGACATTTCGCGTTACCACCAGGGGGCGCTGTGATTGTAAGTCACAATTTCTGCACCCATGTCTTCTGGTGGCGACTCTTGTCGAATGTGTCTAGTTTGGACTCAATTGGACAAAATATGTCTGAAATATGGAAGCTTGTGTTTTGATGGCGTTTCATCAAACTTTAACGCCACACCACGGTCAGACGGTTTTGCTAAAACGTAATCCTTCAATAACTTTAGATCTCCAATTTGTTGTGATGACGATCGTCTAAATTTGAAGTTGATCTGATGAAAGCTGTACGACAAGTACATCAAAGAAAAAATATGGAATATGACCAAAATGGCCACTAAAGTCAAACTGGCGGGCTTCCTGTTGCGTTATTCATAATGCACTGATGGACTTTTTTGTGCATCTAGTCATGATACACAATAATCTTTGTTTTTTTTGAGGATCGGTGAATGCTAAATGAGGGGCTTTTCCGTAGGTGGCGCTCTTGAGCCATTTTGCCACGCCCTTTTCAAAATACTCCAGAATACGTAATTTTACGCCGCCTTCGAATTTACTGCAAACTCCTACAACTTTTTGAGCACATTAAAGCCCTCAAAAAGCCAATTCATTTAAGCTAAGAAAAATAATAATAACTAGGGCTACGTTGTAGCACTAACGGGCCCGAGCACAGGCAATTTCAAGTCTGTTGCGGTCGGGGAAGAAAGAACGTTCGATGCCCAAGCGCTCGTCTTCACATTGCCTGCGTTTGCCCTGTGCGGCAAGGAAGATCGCTCCACTTCTTCTGGCCAGCCGCTGGTGCTGAACTAGAGGTAAGTAACCTTCAAACTATCCAACATAACCTATTGCTTTATCTATCATCATATGCTTACATGCCTCACGTTTTTTGTAATATGTAATTGTTATAAAAGTTACCGTTTATTTATCACGTCTAATGAACAGATTGAAGCAAGATAACTCCACAGTCTTGTTTTGGTTGTGACATTATTATTATTTTTTAATGAGTTACTATCAATACGCTACACGTGTACGTTTCATGTGATAGTAACTGTTTCACCAATATTCTGATACAGGATGGTATATCCGCCATTACTATTTTCACATCGTTTATTTAGTCTGTCATGGAGTTGTAGAGTGAATTAGACAGTAGTGATAAGATTATAATGTCCACACATCAGTGTTGTAAACACTTCTCCAATTAATTATTATATAATTATGTTTTCACACTGAGGGAAGTGGAGAGACTTGATGTGGACTGTTATCAACAGCTCTGTGGGAGATCATCACCTTGAATATTACAGATGAGGTAGAAAGACATTTTATCTATGTGTACAATGTTGTATTTCTTTGTCACGTTTTATCAAAAGCGATTTAAAGTATGTGCATTTAACCATTAGGATACAAACCCAGACCCTAGTACATCGGTTCTAGCTGAAATAAGTAGTGCTTCATAAACAACACAAAACATTCATAACAGTACGCTTCTGCTCCTCATTAATGCAGCTCCTGATGTCCCCAGCAGCAACATGGTGGAGATCGGCAGCTTCATGCTGGTCAACTGGAAGACAACTGATTAAGATTAAAAGATTAAGATTAAAATCCATTTAGTCATCCGAAACACATGCACAGACATGCAAAGGCACACTCATGCAGGTAGGGAAATTTAATCGCTGCTTTTTACCCATCTGGTGCAGGACACACAGAGCAGTGAGCGACCATGTACGGCGCTCGGGGAGCAGATGTTGGGGGAGTGAGGTGCCTTGCTCATGGGCACTAGAGAGGGTAGGGAGACTCTTGGATTTTTGGACAGATCAATCCAGGTTCGACTTTTGTTGTCTCTCCATGGAGTCGAACCAAAGACGAACCAGAGACCTTCTCTGCCCATAGTCCAAGTTTCTGCCACTCGACCACCGCCTCTCCTCATGCATCATCAAACTAGTAATCTACACATCACTCCATGCGTTGCTCCCTTAACTACAGATGGCCTGCGAATGTCATGGAGTTTTACAGTGAATTAGACAGTTTAGGTATGATTTTAATCTCCACACATCAGTGTTGTAAACAGTTCTCAAATTAATTATAGAATTATGTTTTCACACTGAGAGAAGTGGAAAGACTTGATTTGGACTGTTATCAATAGGTCTGTGGGAGATTATCACCTTGAATAGTACTGATGAGGTAGAAAGACATTTTATGTATTTGTACAATGTTGTATTTCTTTCAGCACTTTTATCAGAAGGGACTTAAAATATGTACATTTCACCATGAGGATATAAACCAAGACCACAGTACAACAGTTCTATCTGAAATCTGTTGTGCTTTATACACAACACAAAACATTCTTTAACAGTGCGTTTTTTCTCTTCATAGATGAAGAACTGCAGCACCTGATGTCCTCAGCAGCAACATGGTGGAGATCTGATTTGATACACTTTAGATAAGAACCCAGTGTTTTATATTTCTGCTTTGCCATAAGAGACAGAACATGGTCATCACAGCTGTGTCCTTCAGGCTCGTCTGTCCCTAATAAAATGATAGGAAACATGAAAGTGATCGTCATTATTGTAGAGGAAGAGTTACATATGAACAAAGTGTGTAATCTTATTTTCTGTGGATATTCAACTGTGTATTTGAATATGCTTTTGGATTAAAACGTGCACTACCATGACAATGAATGTTTTTAATGGAGCTATTTCACATTAAAAGTATTGCATTATAATTTAATACATTATGTATTATGTGCAATACTTTGATTGCTTTTAAGTAATGAAATCAGGTCTGTACCTGGAGTCAGTGTTCAGTCTGGTTGGATTCAAGTTGTGTGTCAAGTTGGACCTTCTAGAGGAACATGAAACCAATACACAGATATGTAAAGTCATACATGGGCCAGGTTAAGTAATTAACAGACTTTTAAATGGTAAAAATAAATTATTAGTTCAAAGTTAATCAGAGCATAATCATTTCAGATTAGGAAATAGGTAGTGCATATAAGCCCACAACTCTGTATGACACTGTCTGTTCTAGTAAAGTTACAAGGCTATGACTTACTCATATTTAACAAAAGAATTCAGTGAAGTCTGTCTGAGATTAACGATTTAAATACTGAAGGTGGGAGACACGGTTATTTTTCACTGTAACACGTGACAGGACATCAACACCGTGACTCTGAATAAAGAGCCTTAAAAGACGTAGTGCTCCTTTGAACAGCTGCTCTTACAATGTGTAGCAAGTGCTAAATCTCCATTAGTATAATAGTAACAAAAATCACCCTTTACATAATTGAACATATATTTTCCATGTGAACCCCTTTAACACAGTTCAATTCAGGAGCAAAATATAATTTATACAGTATTTATTAGAGCTAGTATTAGTAAACAGATCAAACAAATGCAGTACAACACATCACACATCCACAGTGTCTCTTTTGCTTATCATCACAGTCAGTCAGAAGTGTCCGTTTAACTTACGTAGCAGTTGAGAGATGCTTCGTTTGAGCTAGCAGGAGCTAGCTCATAGCCAGTGCTGCTGTTGAGAGCGGCAGAGTTCACACAGGAAAAGACACGACGGACGGGGGAAAAAAGCTTTGAGTGCGTCCCACACTCTAACCTGCTGAGCTAACAACGTCCACAGTGACTCCGCCGCCGTCCTCTCATCCAGACTCGCCAACCGTTCTCCGGTTCTTCGTGATACACAGCTCCGCAGCTTGTGACGACGTAACTCATGAGGCGTTCACTTGCAGCTGTGTTAAATGCAGCTTCGTTTGTCATGGCGAGTTGAAGAAGTCTGCTGCAAAGCTATGAATAATCCGCATGATGAAAACTCACAGCAATGTTATGCCTACATTATCAATATATTGAGACCCATGTGACACAGTTTGACATGGTTTAGCAAAGTGAATGAGGAGAAATACATCCAAGTGTGAGACGTAACAAACCGAAAGCGGTCTCATGCTGCGTTCAGGGTAACTCTGTTAAAATGGGTTTCATAGGTCATGATGAGCTGATGAACTTTGATGCCACACCATTAACAATCTGCATGATGAAAAGTCACAATAATGTTATGCCTACATTATCAATATCTTGAGACCAATTTGACACAGTTTGACATGGTTTAGTAAAGTGGCTGGAGGGAAATACATCAAAGAGTAAGATGACCAAAACAAGACATTTCCTGATGCCACCAGGGGGCGCTTTCCTTTTAAGTCATGATTTCTAGGTAGATGTCTTCCGGTCGCGACTCTTGTCTTATATGTGTAGTTTGGAGTCGATTGGACAAAATATGTCTAAGTTACAGAAGCTCGCTTATATTGGCGTTTAGTCGAACTTTGAGACCTCACCACGGTCACACGGTATGATGAAAAGTTTAAATTCTGATAACTTTAGATCTTCATCTTGTTTTGTAGAGTCTCATCTAATTTTTAAGTTGATCTGATGAAAGCTGTCTGAGTAGTACATAAAAACATAACACGTACCAAAATAAGACATTTCGCGTTACCACCAGGGGGCGCTGTGATTGTAAGTCACAATTTCTGCACCCATGTCTTCTGGTGGCGACTCTTGTCGAATGTGTCTAGTTTGGACTCAATTGGACAAAATATGTCTGAAATATGGAAGCTTGTGTTTTGATGGCGTTTCATCAAACTTTAACGCCACACCACGGTCAGACGGTTTTGCTAAAACGTAATCCTTCAATAACTTTAGATCTCCAATTTGTTGTGATGACGATCGTCTAAATTTGAAGTTGATCTGATGAAAGCTGTACGACAAGTACATCAAAGAAAAAATATGGAATATGACCAAAATGGCCACTAAAGTCAAACTGGCGGGCTTCCTGTTGCGTTATTCATAATGCACTGATGGACTTTTTTGTGCATCTAGTCATGATACACAATAATCTTTGTTTTTTTTGAGGATCGGTGAATGCTAAATGAGGGGCTTTTCCGTAGGTGGCGCTCTTGAGCCATTTTGCCACGCCCTTTTCAAAATACTCCAGAATACGTAATTTTACGCCGCCTTCGAATTTACTGCAAACTCCTACAACTTTTTGAGCACATTAAAGCCCTCAAAAAGCCAATTCATTTAAGCTAAGAAAAATAATAATAATAATAATAATAATCATTTCAATTTCAATAGGGCCTCCCACCGATTTCGGTGCTCGGGCCCTAACTAGGGCTACGTTGTAGCACTAACGGGCCCGAGCACAGGCAATTTCAAGTCTGTTGCGGTCGGGGAAGAGAGAACGTTCGATGACCAAGCGCTCGTCTCCACATTGCCTGCGTTTGCCCTGTGCGGCAAGGAAGATCGCTCCACTTCTTCTGGCCAGCCGCTGGTGCTGAACTAGAGGTAAGTAACCTTGAAACTATCCAACATAACCTATTGCTTTATCTATCATCATATGCTTACATGCCTCAAGTTTTTTGTAATATGTAATTGTTATAAAAGTTACCGTTTATTTATCACGTCTAATGAACAGATTGAAGCAAGATAACTCGACAGTCTTGTTTTGGTTGTGACATTATTTTTTTTAATGAGTTACTATCAATACGCTACACGTGTACGTTTCATGTGATAGTAACTGTTTCAACAATATTCTGATACAGGATGGTATATCCGCCATTACTATTTTCACATTGTTTATTTAGTCTGTCATGGAGTTGTAGAGTGAATTAGACAGTAGTGATAACATTATAATGTCCACACATCAGTGTTGTAAACACTTCTCCAATTAATTATATAATTATGTTTTCACACTGAGGGAAGTGGAGAGACTTGATGTGGACTGTTATCAACAGCTCTGTGGGAGATCATCACCTTGAATATTACAGATGAGGTAGAAAGACATTTTATCTATGTGTACAATGTTGTATTTCTTTGTCACGTTTTATCAAAAGCGATTTAAAGTATGTGCATTTAACCATTAGGATACAAACCCAGACCCTAGTACATCGGTTCTAGCTGAAATAAGTAGTGCTTCATAAACAACACAAAACATTCATAACAGTACGCTTCTGCTCCTCATTAATGCAGCTCCTGATGTCCCCAGCAGCAACATGGTGGAGATCTGCAGCTTCATGCTGGTCAACTGGAAGACAACTGATTAAGATTAAAAGATTAAGATTAAAATCCATTTATTCATCCCAAACACATGCACAGACATGCAAAGGCACACTCATGCAGGTAGGGAAATTTAATCGCTGCTTTTTACCCATCTGGTGCAGGACACACAGAGCAGTGAGCGACCATGTACGGCGCTCGGGGGAGCAGATGTTGGGGGAGTGAGGTGCCTTGCTCATGGGCACTAGAGAGGGTAGGGAGACTCTTGGATTTTTGGACAGATCAATCCAGGTTCGACTTTTGTTGTCTCTCCATGGAGTCGAACCAAAGACGAACCAGAGACCTTCTCTGCCCATAGTCCAAGTTTCTGCCACTCGACCACCGCCTCTCCTCATGCATCATCAAACTAGTAATCTACACATCACTCCATGCGTTGCTCCCTTAACTACAGATGGCCTGCGAATGTCATGGAGTTTTACAGTGAATTAGACAGTTTAGGTATGATTTTAATCTCCACACATCAGTGTTGTAAACAGTTCTCAAATTAATTATAGAATTATGTTTTCACACTGAGAGAAGTGGAAAGACTTGATTTGGACTGTTATCAATAGGTCTGTGGGAGATTATCACCTTGAATAGTACTGATGAGGTAGAAAGACATTTTATGTATTTGTACAATGTTGTATTTCTTTCAGCACTTTTATCAGAAGGGACTTAAAATATGTACATTTCACCATGAGGATATAAACCAAGACCACAGTACAACACTTCTATCTGAAATCTGTTGTGCTTTATACACAACACAAAACATTCTTTAACAGTGCGTTTTTTCTCTTCATAGATGAAGAACTGCAGCACCTGATGTCCTCAGCAGCAACATGGTGGAGATCTGATTTGATACACTTTAGATAAGAACCCAGTGTTTTATATTTCTGCTTTGCCATAAGAGACAGAACATGGTCATCACAGCTGTGTCCTTCAGGCTCGTCTGTCCCTAATAAAATGATAGGAAACATGAAAGTGATCGTCATTATTGTAGAGGAAGAGTTACATATGAACAAAGTGTGTAATCTTATTTTCTGTGGATATTCAACTGTGTATTTGAATATGCTTTTGGATTAAAACGTGCACTACCATGACAATGAATGTTTTTAATGGAGCTATTTCACATTAAAAGTATTGCATTATAATTTAATACATTATGTATTATGTGCAATACTTTGATTGTTTTTAAGTAATGAAATCAGGTCTGTACCTGGAGTCAGTGTTCAGTCTGGTTGGATTCAAGTTGTGTGTCAAGTTGGACCTTCTAGAGGAACATGAAACCAATACACAGATATGTAAAGTCATACATGGGCCAGGTTAAGTAATTAACAGACTTTTAAATGGTAAAAATAAAATATTAGTTCAAAGTTAATCAGAGCATAATCATTTCAGATTAGGAAATAGGTAGTGCATATAAACCCACAACTCTGTATGACACTGTCTGTTCTAGTAAAGTTACAAGGCTATGACTTACTCATATTTAACAAAAGAATTCAGTGAAGTCTGTCTGAGATTAACGATTTAAATACTGGAGGTGGGAGACACGGTTATTTTTCACTGTAACACGTGACAGGACATCAACACCGTGACTCTGAATAAAGAGCCTTAAAAGACGTAGTGCTCCTTTGAACAGCTGCTCTTACAATGTGTAGCAAGTGCTAAATCTCCATTAGTATAATAGTAACAAAAATCACCCTTTACATAATTGAACATATATTTTCCATGTGAACCCCTTTAACACAGTTCAATTCAGGAGCAAAATATAATTTATACAGTATTTATTAGAGCTAGTATTAGTAAACAGATCAAACAAATGCAGTACAACACATCACACATCCACAGTGTCTCTTTTGCTTATCATCACAGTCAGTCAGAAGTGTCCGTTTAACTTACGTAGCAGTTGAGAGATGCTTCGTTGGAGGTAGCAGGAGCTAGCTCATAGCCAGTGCTGCTGTTGAGAGCGGCAGAGTTCACACAGGAAAAGACACGACGGACGGGGGAAAAAAGCTTTGAGTCCCACACTCTAACCTGCTGAGCGAACAACGTCCACAGTGACTCCGCCGCCGTCCTCTCATCCAGACTCGCCAACCGTTCTCCGGTTCTTCGTGATACACAGCTCCGCAGCTTGTGACGACGTAACTCATGAGGCGTTCACTTGCAGCTGTGTTAAATGCAGCTTCGTTTGTCATGGCGAGTTGAAGAAGTCTGCTGCAAAGCTATGAATAATCCGCATGATGAAAACTCACAGCAATGTTATGCCTACATTATCAATATATTGAGACCCATGTGACACAGTTTGACATGGTTTAGCAAAGTGAATGAGGAGAAATACATCCAAGTGTGAGACGTAACAAACCGAAAGCGGTCTCATGCTGCGTTCAGGGTAACTCTGTTAAAATGGGTTTCATAGGTCATGATGAGCTGATGAACTTTGATGCCACGCCATTAACAATCTGCATGATGAAAAGTCACAATAATGTTATGCCTACATTATCAATATCTTGAGACCAATTTGACACAGTTTGACATGGTTTAGTAAAGTGGCTGGAGGGAAATACATCAAAGAGTAAGATGACCAAAACAAGACATTTCCTGATGCCACCAGGGGGCGCTTTCCTTTTAAGTCATGATTTCTAGGTAGATGTCTTCCGGTCGCGACTCTTGTCTTATATGTGTAGTTTGGAGTCGATTGGACAAAATATGTCTAAGTTACAGAAGCTCGCTTATATTGGCGTTTAGTCGAACTTTGAGACCTCACCACGGTCACACGGTATGATGAAAAGTTTAAATTCTGATAACTTTAGATCTTCATCTTGTTTTGTAGAGTCTCATCTAATTTTTAAGTTGATCTGATGAAAGCTGTCTGAGTAGTACATAAAAACATAACACGTACCAAAATAAGACATTTCGCGTTACCACCAGGGGGCGCTGTGATTGTAAGTCACAATTTCTGCACCCATGTCTTCTGGTGGCGACTCTTGTCGAATGTGTCTAGTTTGGACTCAATTGGACAAAATATGTCTGAAATATGGAAGCTTGTGTTTTGATGGCGTTTCATCAAACTTTAACGCCACACCACGGTCAGACGGTTTTGCTAAAACGTAATCCTTCAATAACTTTAGATCTCCAATTTGTTGTGATGACGATCGTCTAAATTTGAAGTTGATCTGATGAAAGCTGTACGACAAGTACATCAAAGAAAAAATATGGAATATGACCAAAATGGCCACTAAAGTCAAACTGGCGGGCTTCCTGTTGCGTTATTCATAATGCACTGATGGACTTTTTTGTGCATCTAGTCATGATACACAATAATCTTTGTTTTTTTTGAGGATCGGTGAATGCTAAATGAGGGGCTTTTCCGTAGGTGGCGCTCTTGAGCCATTTTGCCACGCCCTTTTCAAAATACTCCAGAATACGTAATTTTACGCCGCCTTCGAATTTACTGCAAACTCCTACAACTTTTTGAGCACATTAAAGCCCTCAAAAAGCCAATTCATTTAAGCTAAGAAAAATAATAATAACTAGGGCTACGTTGTAGCACTAACGGGCCCGAGCACAGGCAATTTCAAGTCTGTTGCGGTCGGGGAAGAGAGAACGTTCGATGACCAAGCGCTCGTCTCCACATTGCCTGCGTTTGCCCTGTGCGGCAAGGAAGATCGCTCCACTTCTTCTGGCCAGCCGCTGGTGCTGAACTAGAGGTAAGTAACCTTGAAACTATCCAACATAACCTATTGCTTTATCTATCATCATATGCTTACATGCCTCAAGTTTTTTGTAATATGTAATTGTTATAAAAGTTACCGTTTATTTATCACGTCTAATGAACAGATTGAAGCAAGATAACTCCACAGTCTTGTTTTGGTTGTGACATTATTTTTTTTAATGAGTTACTATCAATACGCTACACGTGTACGTTTCATGTGATAGTAACTGTTTCACCAATATTCTGATACAGGATGGTACATCCGCCATTACTATTTTCACATCGTTTATTTAGTCTGTCATGGAGTTGTAGAGTGAATTAGACAGTAGTGATAACATTATAATGTCCACACATCAGTGTTGTAAACACTTCTCCAATTAATTATATAATTATGTTTTCACACTGAGGGAAGTGGAGAGACTTGATGTGGACTGTTATCAACAGCTCTGTGGGAGATCATCACCTTGAATATTACAGATGAGGTAGAAAGACATTTTATCTATGTGTACAATGTTGTATTTCTTTGTCACGTTTTATCAAAAGCGATTTAAAGTATGTGCATTTAACCATTAGGATACAAACCCAGACCCTAGTACATCGGTTCTAGCTGAAATAAGTAGTGCTTCATAAACAACACAAAACATTCATAACAGTACGCTTCTGCTCCTCATTAATGCAGCTCCTGATGTCCCCAGCAGCAACATGGTGGAGATCTGCAGCTTCATGCTGGTCAACTGGAAGACAACTGATTAAGATTAAAAGATTAAGATTAAAATCCATTTATTCATCCCAAACACATGCACAGACATGCAAAGGCACACTCATGCAGGTAGGGAAATTTAATCGCTGCTTTTTACCCATCTGGTGCAGGACACACAGAGCAGTGAGCGACCATGTACGGCGCTCGGGGGAGCAGATGTTGGGGGAGTGAGGTGCCTTGCTCATGGGCACTAGAGAGGGTAGGGAGACTCTTGGATTTTTGGACAGATCAATCCAGGTTCGACTTTTGTTGTCTCTCCATGGAGTCGAACCAAAGACGAACCAGAGACCTTCTCTGCCCATAGTCCAAGTTTCTGCCACTCGACCACCGCCTCTCCTCATGCATCATCAAACTAGTAATCTACACATCACTCCATGCGTTGCTCCCTTAACTACAGATGGCCTGCGAATGTCATGGAGTTTTACAGTGAATTAGACAGTTTAGGTATGATTTTAATCTCCACACATCAGTGTTGTAAACAGTTCTCAAATTAATTATAGAATTATGTTTTCACACTGAGAGAAGTGGAAAGACTTGATTTGGACTGTTATCAATAGGTCTGTGGGAGATTATCACCTTGAATAGTACTGATGAGGTAGAAAGACATTTTATGTATTTGTACAATGTTGTATTTCTTTCAGCACTTTTATCAGAAGGGACTTAAAATATGTACATTTCACCATGAGGATATAAACCAAGACCACAGTACAACAGTTCTATCTGAAATCTGTTGTGCTTTATACACAACACAAAACATTCTTTAACAGTGCGTTTTTTCTCTTCATAGATGAAGAACTGCAGCACCTGATGTCCTCAGCAGCAACATGGTGGAGATCTGATTTGATACACTTTAGATAAGAACCCAGTGTTTTATATTTCTGCTTTGCCATAAGAGACAGAACATGGTCATCACAGCTGTGTCCTTCAGGCTCGTCTGTCCCTAATAAAATGATAGGAAACATGAAAGTGATCGTCATTATTGTAGAGGAAGAGTTACATATGAACAAAGTGTGTAATCTTATTTTCTGTGGATATTCAACTGTGTATTTGAATATGCTTTTGGATTAAAACGTGCACTACCATGACAATGAATGTTTTTAATGGAGCTATTTCACATTAAAAGTATTGCATTATAATTTAATACATTATGTATTATGTGCAATACTTTGATTGTTTTTAAGTAATGAAATCAGGTCTGTACCTGGAGTCAGTGTTCAGTCTGGTTGGATTCAAGTTGTGTGTCAAGTTGGACCTTCTAGAGGAACATGAAACCAATACACAGATATGTAAAGTCATACATGGGCCAGGTTAAGTAATTAACAGACTTTTAAATGGTAAAAATAAAATATTAGTTCAAAGTTAATCAGAGCATAATCATTTCAGATTAGGAAATAGGTAGTGCATATAAGCCCACAACTCTGTATGACACTGTCTGTTGTAGTAAAGGTACAAGGCTATGACTTACTCATATTTAACAAAAGAATTCAGTGAAGTCTGTCTGAGATTAACGATTTAAATACTGAAGGTGGGAGACACGGTTATTTTTCACTGTAACACGTGACAGGACATCAACACCGTGACTCTGAATAAAGAGCCTTAAAAGACGTAGTGCTCCTTTGAACAGCTGCTCTTACAATGTGTAGCAAGTGCTAAATCTCCATTAGTATAATAGTAACAAAAATCACCCTTTACATAATTGAACATATATTTTCCATGTGAACCCCTTTAACACAGTTCAATTCAGGAGCAAAATATAATTTATACAGTATTTATTAGAGCTAGTATTAGTAAACAGATCAAACAAATGCAGTACAACACATCACACATCCACAGTGTCTCTTTTGCTTATCATCACAGTCAGTCAGAAGTGTCCGTTTAACTTACGTAGCAGTTGAGAGATGCTTCGTCGGAGCTAGCAGGAGCTAGCTCATAGCCAGTGCTGCTGTTGAGAGCGGCAGAGTTCACACAGGAAAAGACACAACGGGAGAGGGGACAAAAACCTTTGAGTCCCACACTCTAACCTGCTGAGCGAACAACGTCCACAGTTACTCCGCCGCCGTCCTCTCATCCAGACTCGCCAACCGTTCTCCGGTTCTTCGTGATACTCAGCTCCGCAGCTTGTGACGACGTAACTCATGAGGCGTTCACTTGCAGCTGTGTTAAATGCAGCTTCGTTTGTCATGGCGAGTTGAAGAAGTCTGCTGCAAAGCTATGAATAATCCGCATGATGAAAACTCACAGCAATGTTATGCCTACATTATCAATATATTGAGACCCATGTGACACAGTTTGACATGGTTTAGCAAAGTGAATGAGGAGAAATACATCCAAGTGTGAGACGTAACAAACCGAAAGCGGTCTCATGCTGCGTTCAGGGTAACTCTGTTAAAATGGGTTTCATAGGTCATGGTGAGCTGATGAACTTTGATGCCACGCCATTAACAATCTGCATGATGAAAAGTCACAATAATGTTATGCCTACATTATCAATATCTTGAGACCAATTTGACACAGTTTGACATGGTTTAGTAAAGTGGCTGGAGGGAAATACATCAAAGAGTAAGATGACCAAAACAAGACATTTCCTGATGCCACCAGGGGGCGCTTTCCTTTTAAGTCATGATTTCTAGGTAGATGTCTTCCGGTCGCGACTCTTGTCTTATATGTGTAGTTTGGAGTCGATTGGACAAAATATGTCTAAGTTACAGAAGCTCGCTTATATTGGCGTTTAGTCGAACTTTGAGACCTCACCACGGTCACACGGTATGATGAAAAGTTTAAATTCTGATAACTTTAGATCTTCATCTTGTTTTGTAGAGTCTCATCTAATTTTTAAGTTGATCTGATGAAAGCTGTCTGAGTAGTACATAAAAACATAACACGTACCAAAATAAGACATTTCGCGTTACCACCAGGGGGCGCTGTGATTGTAAGTCACAATTTCTGCACCCATGTCTTCTGGTGGCGACTCTTGTCGAATGTGTCTAGTTTGGACTCAATTGGACAAAATATGTCTGAAATATGGAAGCTTGTGTTTTGATGGCGTTTCATCAAACTTTAACGCCACACCACGGTCAGACGGTTTTGCTAAAACGTAATCCTTCAATAACTTTAGATCTCCAATTTGTTGTGATGACGATCGTCTAAATTTGAAGTTGATCTGATGAAAGCTGTACGACAAGTACATCAAAGAAAAAATATGGAATATGACCAAAATGGCCACTAAAGTCAAACTGGCGGGCTTCCTGTTGCGTTATTCATAATGCACTGATGGACTTTTTTGTGCATCTAGTCATGATACACAATAATCTTTGTTTTTTTTGAGGATCGGTGAATGCTAAATGAGGGGCTTTTCCGTAGGTGGCGCTCTTGAGCCATTTTGCCACGCCCTTTTCAAAATACTCCAGAATACGTAATTTTACGCCGCCTTCGAATTTACTGCAAACTCCTACAACTTTTTGAGCACATTAAAGCCCTCAAAAAGCCAATTCATTTAAGCTAAGAAAAATAATAATAATAATAATAATAATCATTTCAATTTCAATAGGGCCTCCCACCGATTTCGGTGCTCGGGCCCTAATAATAATAATAATCATTTCAATTTCAATAGGGCCTCCCACCGATTTCGGTGCTCGGGCCCTAATAATAATAATAACTAGGGCTACGTTGTAGCACTAACGGGCCCGAGCACAGGCAATTTCAAGTCTGTTGCGGTCGGGGAAGAGAGAACGTTCGATGACCAAGCGCTCGTCTCCACATTGCCTGCGTTTGCCCTGTGCGGCAAGGAAGATCGCTCCACTTCTTCTGGCCAGCCGCTGGTGCTGAACTAGAGGTAAGTAACCTTGAAACTATCCAACATAACATATTGCTTTATCTATCATCATATGCTTACATGCCTCAAGTTTTTTGTAATATGTAATTGTTATAAAAGTTACCGTTTATTTATCACGTCTAATGAACAGATTGAAGCAAGATAACTCGACAGTCTTGTTTTGGTTGTGACATTATTTTTTTTAATGAGTTACTATCAATACGCTACACGTGTACGTTTCATGTGATAGTAACTGTTTCACCAATATTCTGATACAGGATGGTATATCCGCCATTACTATTTTCACATCGTTTATTTAGTCTGTCATGGAGTTGTAGAGTGAATTAGACAGTAGTGATAACATTATAATGTCCACACATCAGTGTTGTAAACACTTCTCCAATTAATTATATAATTATGTTTTCACACTGAGGGAAGTGGAGAGACTTGATGTGGACTGTTATCAACAGCTCTGTGGGAGATCATCACCTTGAATATTACAGATGAGGTAGAAAGACATTTTATCTATGTGTACAATGTTGTATTTCTTTGTCACGTTTTATCAAAAGCGATTTAAAGTATGTGCATTTAACCATTAGGATACAAACCCAGACCCTAGTACATCGGTTCTAGCTGAAATAAGTAGTGCTTCATAAACAACACAAAACATTCATAACAGTACGCTTCTGCTCCTCATTAATGCAGCTCCTGATGTCCCCAGCAGCAACATGGTGGAGATCTGCAGCTTCATGCTGGTCAACTGGAAGACAACTGATTAAGATTAAAAGATTAAGATTAAAATCCATGTATTCATCCAAAACACATGCACAGACATGCAAAGGCACACTCATGCAGGTAGGGACATTTAATCGCTGCTTTTTACCCATCTGGTGCAGGACACACAGAGCAGTGAGCGACCATGTACGGCAATCGGGGGAGCAGATGTTGGGGGAGTGAGGTGCCTTGCTCATGGGCACTAGAGAGGGTAGGGAGACTCTTGGATTTTTGGACAGATCAATCCAGGTGCGACTTTTGTTGTCTCTCCATGGAGTCGAACCAAAGACGAACCAGAGACCTTCTCTGCCCATAGTCCAAGTTTCTGCCACTCGACCACCGCCTCTCCTCATGCATCATCAAACTAGTAATCTACACATCACTCCATGCGTTGCTCCCTTAACTACAGATGGCCTGCGAATGTCATGGAGTTTTACAGTGAATTAGACAGTTTAGGTATGATTTTAATCTCCACACATCAGTGTTGTAAACAGTTCTCAAATTAATTATAGAATTATGTTTTCACACTGAGAGAAGTGGAAAGACTTGATTTGGACTGTTATCAATAGGTCTGTGGGAGATTATCACCTTGAATAGTACTGATGAGGTAGAAAGACATTTTATGTATTTGTACAATGTTGTATTTCTTTCAGCACTTTTATCAGAAGGGACTTAAAATATGTACATTTCACCATGAGGATATAAACCAAGACCACAGTACAACAGTTCTATCTGAAATCTGTTGTGCTTTATACACAACACAAAACATTCTTTAACAGTGCGTTTTTTCTCTTCATAGATGAAGAACTGCAGCACCTGATGTCCTCAGCAGCAACATGGTGGAGATCTGATTTGATACACTTTAGATAAGAACCCAGTGTTTTATATTTCTGCTTTGCCATAAGAGACAGAACATGGTCATCACAGCTGTGTCCTTCAGGCTCGTCTGTCCCTAATAAAATGATAGGAAACATGAAAGTGATCGTCATTATTGTAGAGGAAGAGTTACATATGAACAAAGTGTGTAATCTTATTTTCTGTGGATATTCAACTGTGTATTTGAATATGCTTTTGGATTAAAACGTGCACTACCATGACAATGAATGTTTTTAATGGAGCTATTTCACATTAAAAGTATTGCATTATAATTTAATACATTATGTATTATGTGCAATACTTTGATTGTTTTTAAGTAATGAAATCAGGTCTGTACCTGGAGTCAGTGTTCAGTCTGGTTGGATTCAAGTTGTGTGTCAAGTTGGACCTTCTAGAGGAACATGAAACCAATACACAGATATGTAAAGTCATACATGGGCCAGGTTAAGTAATTAACAGACTTTTAAATGGTAAAAATAAAATATTAGTTCAAAGTTAATCAGAGCATAATCATTTCAGATTAGGAAATAGGTAGTGCATATAAACCCACAACTCTGTATGACACTGTCTGTTCTAGTAAAGTTACAAGGCTATGACTTACTCATATTTAACAAAAGAATTCAGTGAAGTCTGTCTGAGATTAACGATTTAAATACTGAAGGTGGGAGACACGGTTATTTTTCACTGTAACACGTGACAGGACATCAACACCGTGACTCTGAATAAAGAGCCTTAAAAGACGTAGTGCTCCTTTGAACAGCTGCTCTTACAATGTGTAGCAAGTGCTAAATCTCCATTAGTATAATAGTAACAAAAATCACCCTTTACATAATTGAACATATATTTTCCATGTGAACCCCTTTAACACAGTTCAATTCAGGAGCAAAATATAATTTATACAGTATTTATTAGAGCTAGTATTAGTAAACAGATCAAACAAATGCAGTACAACACATCACACATCCACAGTGTCTCTTTTGCTTATCATCACAGTCAGTCAGAAGTGTCCGTTTAACTTACGTAGCAGTTGAGAGATGCTTCGTTGGAGGTAGCAGGAGCTAGCTCATAGCCAGTGCTGCTGTTGAGAGCGGCAGAGTTCACACAGGAAAAGACACGACGGACGGGGGAAAAAAGCTTTGAGTCCCACACTCTAACCTGCTGAGCGAACAACGTCCACAGTGACTCCGCCGCCGTCCTCTCATCCAGACTCGCCAACCGTTCTCCGGTTCTTCGTGATACACAGCTCCGCAGCTTGTGACGACGTAACTCATGAGGCGTTCACTTGCAGCTGTGTTAAATGCAGCTTCGTTTGTCATGGCGAGTTGAAGAAGTCTGCTGCAAAGCTATGAATAATCCGCATGATGAAAACTCACAGCAATGTTATGCCTACATTATCAATATATTGAGACCCATGTGACACAGTTTGACATGGTTTAGCAAAGTGAATGAGGAGAAATACATCCAAGTGTGAGACGTAACAAACCGAAAGCGGTCTCATGCTGCGTTCAGGGTAACTCTGTTAAAATGGGTTTCATAGGTCATGATGAGCTGATGAACTTTGATGCCACGCCATTAACAATCTGCATGATGAAAAGTCACAATAATGTTATGCCTACATTATCAATATCTTGAGACCAATTTGACACAGTTTGACATGGTTTAGTAAAGTGGCTGGAGGGAAATACATCAAAGAGTAAGATGACCAAAACAAGACATTTCCTGATGCCACCAGGGGGCGCTTTCCTTTTAAGTCATGATTTCTAGGTAGATGTCTTCCGGTCGCGACTCTTGTCTTATATGTGTAGTTTGGAGTCGATTGGACAAAATATGTCTAAGTTACAGAAGCTCGCTTATATTGGCGTTTAGTCAAACTTTGAGACCTCACCACGGTCACACGGTATGATGAAAAGTTTAAATTCTGATAACTTTAGATCTTCATCTTGTTTTGTAGAGTCTCATCTAATTTTTAAGTTGATCTGATGAAAGCTGTCTGAGTAGTACATAAAAACATAACACGTACCAAAATAAGACATTTCGCGTTACCACCAGGGGGCGCTGTGATTGTAAGTCACAATTTCTGCACCCATGTCTTCTGGTGGCGACTCTTGTCGAATGTGTCTAGTTTGGACTCAATTGGACAAAATATGTCTGAAATATGGAAGCTTGTGTTTTGATGGCGTTTCATCAAACTTTAACGCCACACCACGGTCAGACGGTTTTGCTAAAACGTAATCCTTCAATAACTTTAGATCTCCAATTTGTTGTGATGACGATCGTCTAAATTTGAAGTTGATCTGATGAAAGCTGTACGACAAGTACATCAAAGAAAAAATATGGAATATGACCAAAATGGCCACTAAAGTCAAACTGGCGGGCTTCCTGTTGCGTTATTCATAATGCACTGATGGACTTTTTTGTGCATCTAGTCATGATACACAATAATCTTTGTTTTTTTTGAGGATCGGTGAATGCTAAATGAGGGGCTTTTCCGTAGGTGGCGCTCTTGAGCCATTTTGCCACGCCCTTTTCAAAATACTCCAGAATACGTAATTTTACGCCGCCTTCGAATTTACTGCAAACTCCTACAACTTTTTGAGCACATTAAAGCCCTCAAAAAGCCAATTCATTTAAGCTAAGAAAAATAATAATAATAATAATAATAATAATCATTTCAATTTCAATAGGGCCTCCCACCGATTTCGGTGCTCGGGCCCTAATAATAAAAATCCTTACAGATTCAATAGGGCCTCTCACCATTCGGTGCTCGGGCCCTAATAATAAAAATCCTTACAGATTCAATAGGGCCTCTCACCATTCGGTGCTCGGGCCCTAATAATAATAAAAATCCTTACAGATTCAATAGGGCCTCTCACCATTCGGTGCTCGGGCCCTAATAATAATAACTAGGGCTACGTTGTAGCACTTGCGGGCCCGAGCACCCGCACGTTGAAGCCTGTTGCGGTCGGTGGAGAGAGCGATCGATGACCAAGCGCACATCATCGATCGAGCATGCACTTCTCCACGTTGCATGCGTTTTGCGCTCTGCGGCAGTAGGTTTGCCAGTAGGTGGCGCCATCACTATTATTACGCACAGACATATAGATCTGTTCAAGTAGGCGCTCTGATGTAGCGTGAGAAATTTTGTGTCAATTGGACAATGTTTCCGCAACTTAATTTTCACACTGATCAATAGGTGGCGCTATGATCCTGAACTAATATTCATATATGGAGCTGTTCTATTCAGGATTGTGATCATAGGTCAGTAGTTTGGAGCCGGTTGGATAATGCAGAGTGGATTAACAAAGTACTTCCTGTTTCCTGGCGAATCAGTAGGTGGCGCTATGACACTGAGGAAATATTGACACATAGAGCTGTTCAGGCTTGGACTCTGACCATGTGACAGAAGTTTTGTAGTGATAGGACAATGCACAGTGGAGTTATGATAACATCGTGTCCTTTGGCGAAGGAAAATCCTTCGCCGCACATCAATGTTTACACGGTTTGAGGAAACGTCACAATTCTGACCATGATCTAATGACTTGACTGATCTGATTTGAGCTGTATATTGTAAATCAGCCAGGAGCAGTTCATCAAAGTATAAAACATGTCACTTCCTGTAGCCACCAGGGGGCGCTGTAATTTCAAGTCATAATTTCTGTGTAGATGTCATCAGGATGGCACCCTTGTCTTACATGTCTAGTTTGGACTCGATTGGACAATGTATGTCCGAGATACAGAACCTCGTGTTTTGATGGCGTTTAATCAAACTCAAGACGCCACGCCACGGTCACACGGTGTGACGAAAGGTCAATGTCTTAATCACTTTTTATCTCCATCTTGTTGTGATGGCACTGATCTTAATTTGAAGTTAATCTGATGAAAGCCCTGGGACAAGTGCATCAAGTAAAAATGTGGAATATGGAAAAAAAATGGCCACTTAATCCAAAATGGCGGCCTCCCTGTTTGGTCAAGCATACCTATCCAAGATATTTTTTGGTTTGTTATGAAACGACACATGTCCCGATAGATTTGTATAAATGTCGGCCATCGTAGTGCCGGGGTTGCCCTATAGGGGGCGCTGGTCAGTTTTTTTGCCACGCCCATTTCTTAAAACCATATGAATATCTTCAGGGGGGGGCTGTTGTTACACACATGTAGTTTGAGAGAGATAGAATCATGAACACTGAAGTTACAGCAATTTCGTGTTTCACGGCGAGTTGATGAACTTTAATGCCACGCCATTCATATGGCGTTTGACGAAAAGTCACGGTAATCTTACGTCTTCATTGTCAATGTCTTGGGACCCATTTGATACAGTTTGACATGGTTGAGGTCAGTGGATGAGGAGAAATTCATCCAAGTGTAAGACAAGCAAAAAACAAGACATTTCCTGTTGCCACCAGGGGGCGCTGCGGTTTTAAGTCATCATTTATGCATAGATGTCATCAGGCGGGGACTATTGTCTTACATGTCTAGTTTGGACTTGATTGGAACATGTATGTCCGAGATACAGATGCCCGTGTTTTGATGGCGTGTAACCAATTTTTAACGCCATGCCACGGTCACACGGTGTGATAAAAAAAAAATCCCTCAATCATTTTTTATCTCCATCTTGTTGTGATGACACTCATCTGAATTTGAAGTTGATCTGATGAAAGCCCTGGGACAAGTACGTAAAAGTAAAAATGTGGGATATTGCCAAAATGGGCACTAAAAGCAAAATGGCGGACTTCCTGTTGCGTTTTTCATAATGCTCCATGAGACTTTTTTTCATGACTGGTCACGATACACCTATATCCAGATTTTGATGAAAATCCGTTATGTGGAAACCTAGGGGCTGGTTCCAGGGGGCGCTGTAGAGCCATTTTGCCACGCCCAATTCCAATTACTCCAGAATACTAAAATATCCGCAGACCTTGAATTTCCTGCAAAGTTTCATAACTTTTTGAGCATGTCTAGACCCTGAAAAAGCCCCCCAAAGGGAAATAATAATAATAATAATAATAATAATAAAAATCCTTACAGATTCAATAGGGCCTCTCACCATTCGGTGCTCGGGCCCTAATAATAACTAGGGCTACGTTGTAGCACTAACGGGCCCGAGCACAGGCAATTTCAAGTCTGTTGCGGTCGGGGAAGAGAGAACGTTCGATGACCAAGCGCTCGTCTCCACATTGCCTGCGTTTGCCCTGTGCGGCAAGGAAGATCGCTCCACTTCTTCTGGCCAGCCGCTGGTGCTGAACTAGAGGTAAGTAACCTTGAAACTATCCAACATAACCTATTGCTTTATCTATCATCATATGCTTACATGCCTCAAGTTTTTTGTAATATGTAATTGTTATAAAAGTTACCGTTTATTTATCACGTCTAATGAACAGATTGAAGCAAGATAACTCCACAGTCTTGTTTTGGTTGTGACATTATTTTTTTTAATGAGTTACTATCAATACGCTACACGTGTACGTTTCATGTGATAGTAACTGTTTCACCAATATTCTGATACAGGATGGTACATCCGCCATTACTATTTTCACATCGTTTATTTAGTCTGTCATGGAGTTGTAGAGTGAATTAGACAGTAGTGATAACATTATAATGTCCACACATCAGTGTTGTAAACACTTCTCCAATTAATTATATAATTATGTTTTCACACTGAGGGAAGTGGAGAGACTTGATGTGGACTGTTATCAACAGCTCTGTGGGAGATCATCACCTTGAATATTACAGATGAGGTAGAAAGACATTTTATCTATGTGTACAATGTTGTATTTCTTTGTCACGTTTTATCAAAAGCGATTTAAAGTATGTGCATTTAACCATTAGGATACAAACCCAGACCCTAGTACATCGGTTCTAGCTGAAATAAGTAGTGCTTCATAAACAACACAAAACATTCATAACAGTACGCTTCTGCTCCTCATTAATGCAGCTCCTGATGTCCCCAGCAGCAACATGGTGGAGATCTGCAGCTTCATGCTGGTCAACTGGAAGACAACTGATTAAGATTAAAAGATTAAGATTAAAATCCATTTATTCATCCCAAACACATGCACAGACATGCAAAGGCACACTCATGCAGGTAGGGAAATTTAATCGCTGCTTTTTACCCATCTGGTG
Source organism: Platichthys flesus (assembly GCF_949316205.1). Taxonomy (NCBI): domain Eukaryota; kingdom Metazoa; phylum Chordata; class Actinopteri; order Pleuronectiformes; family Pleuronectidae; genus Platichthys; species Platichthys flesus. Next base: position 18,584,598 of record NC_084957.1, on the reverse strand, counting down.
CAGGACACACAGAGCAGTGAGCGACCATGTACGGCGCTCGGGGGAGCAGATGTTGGGGGAGTGAGGTGCCTTGCTCATGGGCACTAGAGAGGGTAGGGAGACTCTTGGATTTTTGGACAGATCAATCCAGGTTCGACTTTTGTTGTCTCTCCATGGAGTCGAACCAAAGACGAACCAGAGACCTTCTCTGCCCATAGTCCAAGTTTCTGCCACTCGACCACCGCCTCTCCTCATGCATCATCAAACTAGTAATCTACACATCACTCCATGCGTTGCTCCCTTAACTACAGATGGCCTGCGAATGTCATGGAGTTTTACAGTGAATTAGACAGTTTAGGTATGATTTTAATCTCCACACATCAGTGTTGTAAACAGTTCTCAAATTAATTATAGAATTATGTTTTCACACTGAGAGAAGTGGAAAGACTTGATTTGGACTGTTATCAATAGGTCTGTGGGAGATTATCACCTTGAATAGTACTGATGAGGTAGAAAGACATTTTATGTATTTGTACAATGTTGTATTTCTTTCAGCACTTTTATCAGAAGGGACTTAAAATATGTACATTTCACCATGAGGATATAAACCAAGACCACAGTACAACAGTTCTATCTGAAATCTGTTGTGCTTTATACACAACACAAAACATTCTTTAACAGTGCGTTTTTTCTCTTCATAGATGAAGAACTGCAGCACCTGATGTCCTCAGCAGCAACATGGTGGAGATCTGATTTGATACACTTTAGATAAGAACCCAGTGTTTTATATTTCTGCTTTGCCATAAGAGACAGAACATGGTCATCACAGCTGTGTCCTTCAGGCTCGTCTGTCCCTAATAAAATGATAGGAAACATGAAAGTGATCGTCATTATTGTAGAGGAAGAGTTACATATGAACAAAGTGTGTAATCTTATTTTCTGTGGATATTCAACTGTGTATTTGAATATGCTTTTGGATTAAAACGTGCACTACCATGACAATGAATGTTTTTAATGGAGCTATTTCACATTAAAAGTATTGCATTATAATTTAATACATTATGTATTATGTGCAATACTTTGATTGTTTTTAAGTAATGAAATCAGGTCTGTACCTGGAGTCAGTGTTCAGTCTGGTTGGATTCAAGTTGTGTGTCAAGTTGGACCTTCTAGAGGAACATGAAACCAATACACAGATATGTAAAGTCATACATGGGCCAGGTTAAGTAATTAACAGACTTTTAAATGGTAAAAATAAAATATTAGTTCAAAGTTAATCAGAGCATAATCATTTCAGATTAGGAAATAGGTAGTGCATATAAGCCCACAACTCTGTATGACACTGTCTGTTGTAGTAAAGGTACAAGGCTATGACTTACTCATATTTAACAAAAGAATTCAGTGAAGTCTGTCTGAGATTAACGATTTAAATACTGAAGGTGGGAGACACGGTTATTTTTCACTGTAACACGTGACAGGACATCAACACCGTGACTCTGAATAAAGAGCCTTAAAAGACGTAGTGCTCCTTTGAACAGCTGCTCTTACAATGTGTAGCAAGTGCTAAATCTCCATTAGTATAATAGTAACAAAAATCACCCTTTACATAATTGAACATATATTTTCCATGTGAACCCCTTTAACACAGTTCAATTCAGGAGCAAAATATAATTTATACAGTATTTATTAGAGCTAGTATTAGTAAACAGATCAAACAAATGCAGTACAACACATCACACATCCACAGTGTCTCTTTTGCTTATCATCACAGTCAGTCAGAAGTGTCCGTTTAACTTACGTAGCAGTTGAGAGATGCTTCGTCGGAGCTAGCAGGAGCTAGCTCATAGCCAGTGCTGCTGTTGAGAGCGGCAGAGTTCACACAGGAAAAGACACAACGGGAGAGGGGACAAAAACCTTTGAGTCCCACACTCTAACCTGCTGAGCGAACAACGTCCACAGTTACTCCGCCGCCGTCCTCTCATCCAGACTCGCCAACCGTTCTCCGGTTCTTCGTGATACACAGCTCCGCAGCTTGTGACGACGTAACTCATGAGGCGTTCACTTGCAGCTGTGTTAAATGCAGCTTCGTTTGTCATGGCGAGTTGAAGAAGTCTGCTGCAAAGCTATGAATAATCCGCATGATGAAAACTCACAGCAATGTTATGCCTACATTATCAATATATTGAGACCCATGTGACACAGTTTGACATGGTTTAGCAAAGTGAATGAGGAGAAATACATCCAAGTGTGAGACGTAACAAACCGAAAGCGGTCTCATGCTGCGTTCAGGGTAACTCTGTTAAAATGGGATTCATAGGTCATGGTGAGCTGATGAACTTTGATGCCACGCCATTAACAATCTGCATGATGAAAAGTCACAATAATGTTATGCCTACATTATCAATATCTTGAGACCAATTTGACACAGTTTGACATGGTTTAGTAAAGTGGCTGGAGGGAAATACATCAAAGAGTAAGATGACCAAAACAAGACATTTCCTGATGCCACCAGGGGGCGCTTTCCTTTTAAGTCATGATTTCTAGGTAGATGTCTTCCGGTCGCGACTCTTGTCTTATATGTGTAGTTTGGAGTCGATTGGACAAAATATGTCTAAGTTACAGAAGCTCGCTTATATTGGCGTTTAGTCGAACTTTGAGACCTCACCACGGTCACACGGTATGATGAAAAGTTTAAATTCTGATAACTTTAGATCTTCATCTTGTTTTGTAGAGTCTCATCTAATTTTTAAGTTGATCTGATGAAAGCTGTCTGAGTAGTACATAAAAACATAACACGTACCAAAATAAGACATTTCGTGTTACCACCAGGGGGCGCTGTGATTGTAAGTCACAATTTCTGCACCCATGTCTTCTGGTGGCGACTCTTGTCGAATGTGTCTAGTTTGGACTCAATTGGACAAAATATGTCTGAAATATGGAAGCTTGTGTTTTGATGGCGTTTCATCAAACTTTAACGCCACACCACGGTCAGACGGTTTTGCTAAAACGTAATCCTTCAATAACTTTAGATCTCCAATTTGTTGTGATGACGATCGTCTAAATTTGAAGTTGATCTGATGAAAGCTGTACGACAAGTACATCAAAGAAAAAATATGGAATATGACCAAAATGGCCACTAAAGTCAAACTGGCGGGCTTCCTGTTGCGTTATTCATAATGCACTGATGGACTTTTTTGTGCATCTAGTCATGATACACAATAATCTTTGTTTTTTTTGAGGATCGGTGAATGCTAAATGAGGGGCTTTTCCGTAGGTGGCGCTCTTGAGCCATTTTGCCACGCCCTTTTCAAAATACTCCAGAATACGTAATTTTACGCCGCCTTCGAATTTACTGCAAACTCCTACAACTTTTTGAGCACATTAAAGCCCTCAAAAAGCCAATTCATTTAAGCTAAGAAAAATAATAATAATAATAATAACTAGGGCTACGTTGTAGCACTAACGGGCCCGAGCACAGGCAATTTCAAGTCTGTTGCGGTCGGGGAAGAGAGAACGTTCGATGACCAAGCGCTCGTCTCCACATTGCCTGCGTTTGCCCTGTGCGGCAAGGAAGATCGCTCCACTTCTTCTGGCCAGCCGCTGGTGCTGAACTAGAGGTAAGTAACCTTGAAACTATCCAACATAACCTATTGCTTTATCTATCATCATATGCTTACATGCCTCAAGTTTTTTGTAATATGTAATTGTTATAAAAGTTACCGTTTATTTATCACGTCTAATGAACAGATTGAAGCAAGATAACTCCACAGTCTTTTTTTGGTTGTGACATTATTTTTTTTAATGAGTTACTATCAATACGCTACACGTGTACGTTTCATGTGATAGTAACTGTTTCACCAATATTCTGATACAGGATGGTACATCCGCCATTACTATTTTCACATCGTTTATTTAGTCTGTCATGGAGTTGTAGAGTGAATTAGACAGTAGTGATAACATTATAATGTCCACACATCAGTGTTGTAAACACTTCTCCAATTAATTATATAATTATGTTTTCACACTGAGGGAAGTGGAGAGACTTGATGTGGACTGTTATCAACAGCTCTGTGGGAGATCATCACCTTGAATATTACAGATGAGGTAGAAAGACATTTTATCTATGTGTACAATGTTGTATTTCTTTGTCACGTTTTATCAAAAGCGATTTAAAGTATGTGCATTTAACCATTAGGATACAAACCCAGACCCTAGTACATCGGTTCTAGCTGAAATAAGTAGTGCTTCATAAACAACACAAAACATTCATAACAGTACGCTTCTGCTCCTCATTAATGCAGCTCCTGATGTCCCCAGCAGCAACATGGTGGAGATCTGCAGCTTCATGCTGGTCAACTGGAAGACAACTGATTAAGATTAAAAGATTAAGATTAAAATCCATTTATTCATCCCAAACACATGCACAGACATGCAAAGGCACACTCATGCAGGTAGGGAAATTTAATCGCTGCTTTTTACCCATCTGGTGCAGGACACACAGAGCAGTGAGCGACCATGTACGGCGCTCGGGGGAGCAGATGTTGGGGGAGTGAGGTGCCTTGCTCATGGGCACTAGAGAGGGTAGGGAGACTCTTGGATTTTTGGACAGATCAATCCAGGTTCGACTTTTGTTGTCTCTCCATGGAGTCGAACCAAAGACGAACCAGAGACCTTCTCTGCCCATAGTCCAAGTTTCTGCCACTCGACCACCGCCTCTCCTCATGCATCATCAAACTAGTAATCTACACATCACTCCATGCGTTGCTCCCTTAACTACAGATGGCCTGCGAATGTCATGGAGTTTTACAGTGAATTAGACAGTTTAGGTATGATTTTAATCTCCACACATCAGTGTTGTAAACAGTTCTCAAATTAATTATAGAATTATGTTTTCACACTGAGAGAAGTGGAAAGACTTGATTTGGACTGTTATCAATAGGTCTGTGGGAGATTATCACCTTGAATAGTACTGATGAGGTAGAAAGACATTTTATGTATTTGTACAATGTTGTATTTCTTTCAGCACTTTTATCAGAAGGGACTTAAAATATGTACATTTCACCATGAGGATATAAACCAAGACCACAGTACAACAGTTCTATCTGAAATCTGTTGTGCTTTATACACAACACAAAACATTCTTTAACAGTGCGTTTTTTCTCTTCATAGATGAAGAACTGCAGCACCTGATGTCCTCAGCAGCAACATGGTGGAGATCTGATTTGATACACTTTAGATAAGAACCCAGTGTTTTATATTTCTGCTTTGCCATAAGAGACAGAACATGGTCATCACAGCTGTGTCCTTCAGGCTCGTCTGTCCCTAATAAAATGATAGGAAACATGAAAGTGATCGTCATTATTGTAGAGGAAGAGTTACATATGAACAAAGTGTGTAATCTTATTTTCTGTGGATATTCAACTGTGTATTTGAATATGCTTTTGGATTAAAACGTGCACTACCATGACAATGAATGTTTTTAATGGAGCTATTTCACATTAAAAGTATTGCATTATAATTTAATACATTATGTATTATGTGCAATACTTTGATTGTTTTTAAGTAATGAAATCAGGTCTGTACCTGGAGTCAGTGTTCAGTCTGGTTGGATTCAAGTTGTGTGTCAAGTTGGACCTTCTAGAGGAACATGAAACCAATACACAGATATGTAAAGTCATACATGGGCCAGGTTAAGTAATTAACAGACTTTTAAATGGTAAAAATAAAATATTAGTTCAAAGTTAATCAGAGCATAATCATTTCAGATTAGGAAATAGGTAGTGCATATAAGCCCACAACTCTGTATGACACTGTCTGTTGTAGTAAAGGTACAAGGCTATGACTTACTCATATTTAACAAAAGAATTCAGTGAAGTCTGTCTGAGATTAACGATTTAAATACTGAAGGTGGGAGACACGGTTATTTTTCACTGTAACACGTGACAGGACATCAACACCGTGACTCTGAATAAAGAGCCTTAAAAGACGTAGTGCTCCTTTGAACAGCTGCTCTTACAATGTGTAGCAAGTGCTAAATCTCCATTAGTATAATAGTAACAAAAATCACCCTTTACATAATTGAACATATATTTTCCATGTGAACCCCTTTAACACAGTTCAATTCAGGAGCAAAATATAATTTATACAGTATTTATTAGAGCTAGTATTAGTAAACAGATCAAAACAATGCAGTACAACACATCACACATCCACAGTGTCTCTTTTGCTTATCATCACAGTCAGTCAGAAGTGTCCGTTTAACTTACGTAGCAGTTGAGAGATGCTTCGTCGGAGCTAGCAGGAGCTAGCTCATAGCCAGTGCTGCTGTTGAGAGCGGCAGAGTTCACACAGGAAAAGACACAACGGGAGAGGGGACAAAAACCTTTGAGTCCCACACTCTAACCTGCTGAGCGAACAACGTCCACAGTTACTCCGCCGCCGTCCTCTCATCCAGACTCGCCAACCGTTCTCCGGTTCTTCGTGATACACAGCTCCGCAGCTTGTGACGACGTAACTCATGAGGCGTTCACTTGCAGCTGTGTTAAATGCAGCTTCGTTTGTCATGGCGAGTTGAAGAAGTCTGCTGCAAAGCTATGAATAATCCGCATGATGAAAACTCACAGCAATGTTATGCCTACATTATCAATATATTGAGACCCATGTGACACAGTTTGACATGGTTTAGCAAAGTGAATGAGGAGAAATACATCCAAGTGTGAGACGTAACAAACCGAAAGCGGTCTCATGCTGCGTTCAGGGTAACTCTGTTAAAATGGGTTTCATAGGTCATGGTGAGCTGATGAACTTTGATGCCACGCCATTAACAATCTGCATGATGAAAAGTCACAATAATGTTATGCCTACATTATCAATATCTTGAGACCAATTTGACACAGTTTGACATGGTTTAGTAAAGTGGCTGGAGGGAAATACATCAAAGAGTAAGATGACCAAAACAAGACATTTCCTGATGCCACCAGGGGGCGCTTTCCTTTTAAGTCATGATTTCTAGGTAGATGTCTTCCGGTCGCGACTCTTGTCTTATATGTGTAGTTTGGAGTCGATTGGACAAAATATGTCTAAGTTACAGAAGCTCGCTTATATTGGCGTTTAGTCGAACTTTGAGACCTCACCACGGTCACACGGTATGATGAAAAGTTTAAATTCTGATAACTTTAGATCTTCATCTTGTTTTGTAGAGTCTCATCTAATTTTTAAGTTGATCTGATGAAAGCTGTCTGAGTAGTACATAAAAACATAACACGTACCAAAATAAGACATTTTGCGTTACCACCAGGGGGCGCTGTGATTGTAAGTCACAATTTCTGCACCCATGTCTTCTGGTGGCGACTCTTGTCGAATGTGTCTAGTTTGGACTCAATTGGACAAAATATGTCTGAAATATGGAAGCTTGTGTTTTGATGGCGTTTCATCAAACTTTAACGCCACACCACGGTCAGACTGTTTTGCTAAAACGTAATCCTTCAATAACTTTAGATCTCCAATTTGTTGTGATGACGATCGTCTAAATTTGAAGTTGATCTGATGAAAGCTGTACGACAAGTACATCAAAGAAAAAATATGGAATATGACCAAAATGGCCACTAAAGTCAAACTGGCGGGCTTCCTGTTGCGTTATTCATAATGCACTGATGGACTTTTTTGTGCATCTAGTCATGATACACAATAATCTTTGTTTTTTTTGAGGATCGGTGAATGCTAAATGAGGGGCTTTTCCGTAGGTGGCGCTCTTGAGCCATTTTGCCACGCCCTTTTCAAAATACTCCAGAATACGTAATTTTACGCCGCCTTCGAATTTACTGCAAACTCCTACAACTTTTTGAGCACATTAAAGCCCTCAAAAAGCCAATTCATTTAAGCTAAGAAAAATAATAATAATAATAATAACTAGGGCTACGTTGTAGCACTAACGGGCCCGAGCACAGGCAATTTCAAGTCTGTTGCGGTCGGGGAAGAGAGAACGTTCGATGACCAAGCGCTCGTCTCCACATTGCCTGCGTTTGCCCTGTGCGGCAAGGAAGATCGCTCCACTTCTTCTGGCCAGCCGCTGGTGCTGAACTAGAGGTAAGTAACCTTGAAACTATCCAACATAACCTATTGCTTTATCTATCATCATATGCTTACATGCCTCAAGTTTTTTGTAATATGTAATTGTTATAAAAGTTACCGTTTATTTATCACGTCTAATGAACAGATTGAAGCAAGATAACTCGACAGTCTTGTTTTGGTTTTGACATTATTTTTTTTAATGAGTTACTATCAATACGCTACACGTTTACGTTTCATGTGATAGTAACTGTTTCACCAATATTCTGATACAGGATGGTATATCCGCCATTACTATTTTCACATTGTTTATTTAGTCTGTCATGGAGTTGTAGAGTGAATTAGACAGTAGTGATAACATTATAATGTCCACACATCAGTGTTGTAAACACTTCTCCAATTAATTATATAATTATGTTTTCACACTGAGGGAAGTGGAGAGACTTGATGTGGACTGTTATCAACAGCTCTGTGGGAGATCATCACCTTGAATATTACAGATGAGGTAGAAAGACATTTTATCTATGTGTACAATGTTGTATTTCTTTGTCACGTTTTATCAAAAGCGATTTAAAGTATGTGCATTTAACCATTAGGACACAAACCCAGACCCTAGTACATCGGTTCTAGCTGAAATAAGTAGTGCTTCATAAACAACACAAAACATTCATAACAGTACGCTTCTGCTCCTCATTAATGCAGCTCCTGATGTCCCCAGCAGCAACATGGTGGAGATCTGCAGCTTCATGCTGGTCAACTGGAAGACAACTGATTAAGATTAAAAGATTAAGATTAAAATCCATTTATTCATCCCAAACACATGCACAGACATGCAAAGGCACACTCATGCAGGTAGGGAAATTTAATCGCTGCTTTTTACCCATCTGGTGCAGGACACACAGAGCAGTGAGCGACCATGTACAGCGCTCGGGGGAGCAGATGTTGGGGGAGTGAGGTGCCTTGCTCATGGGCACTAGAGAGGGTAGGGAGACTCTTGGATTTTTGGACAGATCAATCCAGGTTCGACTTTTGTTGTCTCTCCATGGAGTCGAACCAAAGACGAACCAGAGACCTTCTCTGCCCATAGTCCAAGTTTCTGCCACTCGACCACCGCCTCTCCTCATGCATCATCAAACTAGTAATCTACACATCATTCCATGCGTTGCTCCCTTAACTACAGATGGCCTGCGAATGTCATGGAGTTTTACAGTGAATTAGACAGTTTAGGTATGATTTTAATCTCCACACATCAGTGTTGTAAACAGTTCTCAAATTAATTATAGAATTATGTTTTCACACTGAGAGAAGTGGAAAGACTTGATTTGGACTGTTATCAATAGGTCTGTGGGAGATTATCACCTTGAATAGTACTGATGAGGTAGAAAGACATTTTATGTATTTGTACAATGTTGTATTTCTTTCAGCACTTTTATCAGAAGGGACTTAAAATATGTACATTTCACCATGAGGATATAAACCAAGACCACAGTACAACAGTTCTATCAGAAATCTGTTGTGCTTTATACACAACACAAAACATTCTTTAACAGTGCGTTTTTTCTCTTCATAGATGAAGAACTGCAGCACCTGATGTCCTCAGCAGCAACATGGTGGAGATCTGATTTGATACACTTTAGATAAGAACCCAGTGTTTTATATTTCTGCTTTGCCATAAGAGACAGAACATGGTCATCACAGCTGTGTCCTTCAGGCTTGTCTGTCCCTAATAAAATGATAGGAAACATGAAAGTGATCGTCATTATTGTAGAGGAAGAGTTACATATGAACAAAGTGTGTAATCTTATTTTCTGTGGATATTCAACTGTGTATTTGAATATGCTTTTGGATTAAAACGTGCACTACCATGACAATGAATGTACAGTATGGAGTTATTTCACATTCAAAGTATTGCATATATTATTTAATACACAATGTATTATGTGCAGTACTTTGCCATGGTTGTTTGTAATTAATGAAAAGAGGTCTGTACCTGAAGTCGGTGTTCAATGTGGTTGAATTCCAGTTGTCTCATGCTGGACATGCTAGAGAAAATTTCAACATAAATATACAAATGTGTAAAGTCATACATGTGCCAGGTTAAGTCCTTAACACACTTTAAATGGTAAAAAAGGAAGTGTATTACTTCAAAGTTAAACAGATCATAATCATTTCAGCTTAGGAAATAGTTAGTGTACATCAGCATCAAATTCTCTATTACACTGTCTGTTCTAATAAAGATACAAGGCTATAATTTATTTATATTTAACAGAACAATTCAGTGAAATCTGCCTGAGATTACAATGTAAACAGTGCAGGCAGCAGAACGTTTAGCTTTCTCTGTAAGACATCATAACAATACTCTGAATAAAGAGCTTTGGAAGTTGAATTCCCCTTTAAACATCTGCTCTTAAAATACAGATGTGACTTTAAATACGCACGTTTCAATTGATCACTGTAAGTCTGTTTCAGTAGAATAACTAACTGTGTAACATTGTCAAGTCAAATGCCTTGGCGAGTGAAACCATTTTATAGCAATAGATATCCTGATGGAGCTAATTCACCGGACACACACAGTCTCCTGTCTCAGATTTAACCTCATAAACTAACGCATGCCACTGCTGGGCGGACCTACTCATGTCGGTTCATATCGGTGTGTGTCGGTAATAGTGCCGTTCGCATTAAACAGGAGTTAATGCCCCAGATCGGAGTTCGTATTTAGCCTCCATGCTAACGGACGTTAGCTCGAATGCATGGTACTAAAACACCCTGCGAATCACTTCTACACATCTAAATAAAATACTGAGCTTGACTTACCACAGAAACGGGAGCGCAGACGTCTTTAACGTGTCCGTCAGCAGAACAAGCAAAACATCAAACTGTGTTATTCATCCGATACTGAGTGTGAGGTTTCGAAAGTCTCGAGTTGTGTTCAATGACACAGGAAAAAGTAAGGAGAAGGGAGGGCGCAGCTCACTGTGACGTCACGTAAATTTCAAACCACTATATCGCTTATTATAGCGATATAGAGGTAGTTACGAAAAAGTTCACCCCCTCAGAGTTTTAATGAAGGAAGAACATAGCGATTGAGACTAAAACCAAAGTTTGAATAATGCTGTAAACAGGTTTAATTCTACTCTAAAATTGGGCATTTTAACATGGGATTCAATGGGACTCTCTCCGACGAGCTGATGAACTTTCAAGCCATGCCATTAATAAACCGCATGATAAAAAGTCACAATAATCTTATGGCTACATTATCAATGTCTTGAGACCCATTAAACAAAGTTTGACATGGTTTTGCATATTGGATGAGCAGGAATACATCAGAGTGTCAGCTATACATTTCCTGCTGCCACCAGGGGGCGCTGTCATTTTAAGTCACGATTTCTGTATAGATGTCTTCATATCGCAACTATTGTCTTATGTGTCTAGTTTGGACTTGATTAGACAAAATATGTCCAAGATACAGAAGCTCGTGTTTTAGTGCGTTTCACCGAAGTCTCATCAAACTTTAGCGCCACGCCACAATCACACGGTTTGACGAAAAGTCGATCTTTCAATAACTTTAGATCTTCATTTTGTTGTAATGACAGTCGTCTAAATATTAAGTTGATTTGATAAAAGCTGTACGACTAGTATATAAAAACATAAAACGTGACAAAAACAAGACTTTTCCTGCTGTCACCAGGGGGCGCTGTCACTTTAAGTCACGATTTCTGTATAGATGTCTTCATATCTCTACTCTTGTCTTATGTGTGTAGTTTGGACTCGATAGGACAAAATAAGTCTGAGATATAGAAGCCCGTGTTTTGATGGCGTTTAATCAAACTTTAACGCCACACCACGGTCAGACGGTTTTGCTAAAACGTAATCCTTCAATAACTTTAGATCTCCAATTTGTTGTGATGACGATCGTCTAAATTTGAAGTTGATCTGATGAAAGCTGTACGACAAGTACATCAAAGAAAAAATATGGAATATGACCAAAATGGCCACTAAAGTCAAACTGGCGGGCTTCCTGTTGCGTTATTCATAATGCACTGATGGACTTTTTTGTGCATCTAGTCATGATACACAATAATCTTTGTTTTTTTTGAGGATCGGTGAATGCTAAATGAGGGGCTTTTCCGTAGGTGGCGCTCTTTAGCCATTTTGCCACGCCCTTTTCAAAATACTCCAGAATACGTAATTTTACGCCGCCTTCGAATTTACTGCAAACTCCTACAACTTTTTGAGCACATTAAAGCCCTCAAAAAGCCAATTCATTTAAGCTAAGAAAAATAATAATAATAATAATAATAATAATCATTTCAATTTCAATAGGGCCTCCCACCGATTTCGGTGCTCGGGCCCTAATAATCATTTCAATTTCAATAGGGCCTCCCACCGATTTCGGTGCTCGGGCCCTAATAATCATTTCAATTTCAATAGGGCCTCCCACCGATTTCGGTGCTCGGGCCCTAATAATCATTTCAATTTCAATAGGGCCTCCCACCGATTTCGGTGCTCGGGCCCTAACTAGGGCTACGTTGTAGCACTAACGGGCCCGAGCACAGGCAATTTCAAGTCTGTTGCGGTCGGGGAAGAGAGAACGTTCGATGACCAAGCGCTCGTCTCCACATTGCCTGCGTTTGCCCTGTGCGGCAAGGAAGATCGCTCCACTTCTTCTGGCCAGCCGCTGGTGCTGAACTAGAGGTAAGTAACCTTGAAACTATCCAACATAACATATTGCTTTATCTATCATCATATGCTTACATGCCTCAAGTTTTGTGTAATATGTAATTGTTATAAAAGTTACCGTTTATTTATCACGTCTAATGAACAGATTGAAGCAAGATAACTCGACAGTCTTGTTTTGGTTGTGACATTATTTTTTTTAATGAGTTACTATCAATACGCTACACGTGTACGTTTCATGTGATAGTAACTGTTTCACCAATATTCTGATACAGGATGGTATATCCGCCATTACTATTTTCACATCGTTTATTTAGTCTGTCATGGAGTTGTAGAGTGAATTAGACAGTAGTGATAACATTATAATGTCCACACATCAGTGTTGTAAACACTTCTCCAATTAATTATATAATTATGTTTTCACACTGAGGGAAGTGGAGAGACTTGATGTGGACTGTTATCAACAGCTCTGTGGGAGATCATCACCTTGAATATTACAGATGAGGTAGAAAGACATTTTATCTATGTGTACAATGTTGTATTTCTTTGTCACGTTTTATCAAAAGCGATTTAAAGTATGTGCATTTAACCATTAGGATACAAACCCAGACCCTAGTACATCGGTTCTAGCTGAAATAAGTAGTGCTTCATAAACAACACAAAACATTCATAACAGTACGCTTCTGCTCCTCATTAATGCAGCTCCTGATGTCCCCAGCAGCAACATGGTGGAGATCTGCAGCTTCATGCTGGTCAACTGGAAGACAACTGATTAAGATTAAAAGATTAAGATTAAAATCCATGTATTCATCCAAAACACATGCACAGACATGCAAAGGCACACTCATGCAGGTAGGGACATTTAATCGCTGCTTTTTACCCATCTGGTGCAGGACACACAGAGCAGTGAGCGACCATGTACGGCACTCGGGGGAGCAGATGTTGGGGGAGTGAGGTGCCTTGCTCATGGGCACTAGAGAGGGTAGGGAGACTCTTGGATTTTTGGACAGATCAATCCAGGTGCGACTTTTGTTGTCTCTCCATGGAGTCGAACCAAAGACGAACCAGAGACCTTCTCTGCCCATAGTCCAAGTTTCTGCCACTCGACCACCGCCTCTCCTCATGCATCATCAAACTAGTAATCTACACATCACTCCATGCGTTGCTCCCTTAACTACAGATGGCCTGCGAATGTCATGGAGTTTTACAGTGAATTAGACAGTTTAGGTATGATTTTAATCTCCACACATCAGTGTTGTAAACAGTTCTCAAATTAATTATAGAATTATGTTTTCACACTGAGAGAAGTGGAAAGACTTGATTTGGACTGTTATCAATAGGTCTGTGGGAGATTATCACCTTGAATAGTACTGATGAGGTAGAAAGACATTTTATGTATTTGTACAATGTTGTATTTCTTTCAGCACTTTTATCAGAAGGGACTTAAAATATGTACATTTCACCATGAGGATATAAACCAAGACCACAGTACAACAGTTCTATCTGAAATCTGTTGTGCTTTATACACAACACAAAACATTCTTTAACAGTGCGTTTTTTCTCTTCATAGATGAAGAACTGCAGCACCTGATGTCCTCAGCAGCAACATGGTGGAGATCTGATTTGATACACTTTAGATAAGAACCCAGTGTTTTATATTTCTGCTTTGCCATAAGAGACAGAACATGGTCATCACAGCTGTGTCCTTCAGGCTCGTCTGTCCCTAATAAAATGATAGGAAACATGAAAGTGATCGTCATTATTGTAGAGGAAGAGTTACATATGAACAAAGTGTGTAATCTTATTTTCTGTGGATATTCAACTGTGTATTTGAATATGCTTTTGGATTAAAACGTGCACTACCATGACAATGAATGTTTTTAATGGAGCTATTTCACATTAAAAGTATTGCATTATAATTTAATACATTATGTATTATGTGCAATACTTTGATTGTTTTTAAGTAATGAAATCAGGTCTGTACCTGGAGTCAGTGTTCAGTCTGGTTGGATTCAAGTTGTGTGTCAAGTTGGACCTTCTAGAGGAACATGAAACCAATACACAGATATGTAAAGTCATACATGGGCCAGGTTAAGTAATTAACAGACTTTTAAATGGTAAAAATAAAATATTAGTTCAAAGTTAATCAGAGCATAATCATTTCAGATTAGGAAATAGGTAGTGCATATAAACCCACAACTCTGTATGACACTGTCTGTTCTAGTAAAGTTACAAGGCTATGACTTACTCATATTTAACAAAAGAATTCAGTGAAGTCTGTCTGAGATTAACGATTTAAATACTGAAGGTGGGAGACACGGTTATTTTTCACTGTAACACGTGACAGGACATCAACACCGTGACTCTGAATAAAGAGCCTTAAAAGACGTAGTGCTCCTTTGAACAGCTGCTCTTACAATGTGTAGCAAGTGCTAAATCTCCATTAGTATAATAGTAACAAAAATCACCCTTTACATAATTGAACATATATTTTCCATGTGAACCCCTTTAACACAGTTCAATTCAGGAGCAAAATATAATTTATACAGTATTTATTAGAGCTAGTATTAGTAAACAGATCAAACAAATGCAGTACAACACATCACACATCCACAGTGTCTCTTTTGCTTATCATCACAGTCAGTCAGAAGTGTCCGTTTAACTTACGTAGCAGTTGAGAGATGCTTCGTTGGAGGTAGCAGGAGCTAGCTCATAGCCAGTGCTGCTGTTGAGAGCGGCAGAGTTCACACAGGAAAAGACACGACGGACGGGGGAAAAAAGCTTTGAGTCCCACACTCTAACCTGCTGAGCGAACAACGTCCACAGTGACTCCGCCGCCGTCCTCTCATCCAGACTCGCCAACCGTTCTCCGGTTCTTCGTGATACACAGCTCCGCAGCTTGTGACGACGTAACTCATGAGGCGTTCACTTGCAGCTGTGTTAAATGCAGCTTCGTTTGTCATGGCGAGTTGAAGAAGTCTGCTGCAAAGCTATGAATAATCCGCATGATGAAAACTCACAGCAATGTTATGCCTACATTATCAATATATTGAGACCCATGTGACACAGTTTGACATGGTTTAGCAAAGTGAGTGAGGAGAAATACATCCAAGTGTGAGACGTAACAAACCGAAAGCGGTCTCATGCTGCGTTCAGGGTAACTCTGTTAAAATGGGTTTCATAGGTCATGGTGAGCTGATGAACTTTGATGCCACGCCATTAACAATCTGCATGATGAAAAGTCACAATAATGTTATGCCTACATTATCAATATCTTGAGACCAATTTGACACAGTTTGACATGGTTTAGTAAAGTGGCTGGAGGGAAATACATCAAAGAGTAAGATGACCAAAACAAGACATTTCCTGATGCCACCAGGGGGCGCTTTCCTTTTAAGTCATGATTTCTAGGTAGATGTCTTCCGGTCGCGACTCTTGTCTTATATGTGTAGTTTGGAGTCGATTGGACAAAATATGTCTAAGTTACAGAAGCTCGCTTATATTGGCGTTTAGTCGAACTTTGAGACCTCACCACGGTCACACAGTATGATGAAAAGTTTAAATTCTGATAACTTTAGATCTTCATCTTGTTTTGTAGAGTCTCATCTAATTTTTAAGTTGATCTGATGAAAGCTGTCTGAGTAGTACATAAAAACATAACACGTACCAAAACAAGACATTTCGTGTTATCACCAGGGGGCGCTGTGATTGTAAGTCACAATTTCTGCACCCATGTCTTCTGGTGGCGACTCTTGTCGAATGTGTCTAGTTTGGACTCAATTGGACAAAATATGTCTGAAATATGGAAGCTTGTGTTTTGATGGCGTTTCATCAAACTTTAACGCCACACAACGGTCAGACGGTTTTGCTAAAACGTAATCCTTCAATAACTTTAGATCTCCAATTTGTTGTGATGACGATCGTCTAAATTTGAAGTTGATCTGATGAAAGCTGTACGACAAGTACATCAAAGAAAAAATATGGAATATGACCAAAATGGCCACTAAAGTCAAACTGGCGGGCTTCCTGTTGCGTTATTCATAATGCACTGATGGACTTTTTTGTGCATCTAGTCATGATACACAATAATCTTTGTTTTTTTTGAGGATCGGTGAATGCTAAATGAGGGGCTTTTCCGTAGGTGGCGCTCTTGAGCCATTTTGCCACGCCCTTTTCAAAATACTCCAGAATACGTAATTTTACGCCGCCTTTGAATTTACTGCAAACTCCTACAACTTTTTGAGCACATTAAAGCCCTCAAAAAGCCAATTCATTTAAGCTAAGAAAAATAATAATAACTAGGGCTACGTTGTAGCACTAACGGGCCCGAGCACAGGCAGTTTCAAGTCTGTTGCGGTCGGGGAAGAGAGAACGTTCGATGACCAAGCGCTCGTCTCCACATTGCCTGCGTTTGCCCTGTGCGGCAAGGAAGATCGCTCCACTTCTTCTGGCCAGCCGCTGGTGCTGAACTAGAGGTAAGTAACCTTGAAACTATCCAACATAACCTATTGCTTTATCTATCATCATATGCTTACATGCCTCAAGTTTTTTGTAATATGTAATTGTTATAAAAGTTACCGTTTATTTATCACGTCTAATGAACAGATTGAAGCAAGATAACTCGACAGTCTTGTTTTGGTTTTGACATTATTTTTTTTAATGAGTTACTATCAATACGCTACACGTTTACGTTTCATGTGATAGTAACTGTTTCACCAATATTCTGATACAGGATGGTATATCCGCCATTACTATTTTCACATTGTTTATTTAGTCTGTCATGGAGTTGTAGAGTGAATTAGACAGTAGTGATAACATTATAATGTCCACACATCAGTGTTGTAAACACTTCTCCAATTAATTATATAATTATGTTTTCACACTGAGGGAAGTGGAGAGACTTGATGTGGACTGTTATCAACAGCTCTGTGGGAGATCATCACCTTGAATATTACAGATGAGGTAGAAAGACATTTTATCTATGTGTACAATGTTGTATTTCTTTGTCACGTTTTATCAAAAGCGATTTAAAGTATGTGCATTTAACCATTAGGATACAAACCCAGACCCTAGTACATCGGTTCTAGCTGAAATAAGTAGTGCTTCATAAACAACACAAAACATTCATAACAGTACGCTTCTGCTCCTCATTAATGCAGCTCCTGATGTCCCCAGCAGCAACATGGTGGAGATCTGCAGCTTCATGCTGGTCAACTGGAAGACAACTGATTAAGATTAAAAGATTAAGATTAAAATCCATTTATTCATCCCAAACACATGCACAGACATGCAAAGGCACACTCATGCAGGTAGGGAAATTTAATCGCTGCTTTTTACCCATCTGGTGCAGGACACACAGAGCAGTGAGCGACCATGTACGGCGCTCGGGGGAGCAGATGTTGGGGGAGTGAGGTGCCTTGCTCATGGGCACTAGAGAGGGTAGGGAGACTCTTGGATTTTTGGACAGATCAATCCAGGTTCGACTTTTGTTGTCTCTCCATGGAGTCGAACCAAAGACGAACCAGAGACCTTCTCTGCCCATAGTCCAAGTGTCTGCCACTCGACCACTGCCTCTCCTCATGCATCATCAAACTAGTAATCTACACATCATTCCATGCGTTGCTCCCTTAACTACAGATGGCCTGCGAATGTCATGGAGTTTTACAGTGAATTAGACAGTTTAGGTATGATTTTAATCTCCACACATCAGTGTTGTAAACAGTTCTCAAATTAATTATAGAATTATGTTTTCACACTGAGAGAAGTGGAAAGACTTGATTTGGACTGTTATCAATAGGTCTGTGGGAGATTATCACCTTGAATAGTACTGATGAGGTAGAAAGACATTTTATGTATTTGTACAATGTTGTATTTCTTTCAGCACTTTTATCAGAAGGGACTTAAAATATGTACATTTCACCATGAGGATATAAACCAAGACCACAGTACAACAGTTCTATCAGAAATCTGTTGTGCTTTATACACAACACAAAACATTCTTTAACAGTGCGTTTTTTCTCTTCATAGATGAAGAACTGCAGCACCTGATGTCCTCAGCAGCAACATGGTGGAGATCTGATTTGATACACTTTAGATAAGAACCCAGTGTTTTATATTTCTGCTTTGCCATAAGAGACAGAACATGGTCATCACAGCTGTGTCCTTCAGGCTCGTCTGTCCCTAATAAAATGATAGGAAACATGAAAGTGATCGTCATTATTGTAGAGGAAGAGTTACATATGAACAAAGTGTGTAATCTTATTTTCTGTGGATATTCAACTGTGTATTTGAATATGCTTTTGGATTAAAACGTGCACTACCATGACAATGAATGTACAGTATGGAGTTATTTCACATTCAAAGTATTGCATATATTATTTAATACACAATGTATTATGTGCAGTACTTTGCCATGGTTGTTTGTAATTAATGAAAAGAGGTCTGTACCTGAAGTCGGTGTTCAATGTGGTTGAATTCCAGTTGTCTCATGCTGGACATGCTAGAGAAAATTTCAACATAAATATACAAATGTGTAAAGTCATACATGTGCCAGGTTAAGTCCTTAACACACTTTAAATGGTAAAAAAGGAAGTGTATTACTTCAAAGTTAAACAGATCATAATCATTTCAGCTTAGGAAATAGTTAGTGTACATCAGCATCAAATTCTCTATTACACTGTCTGTTCTAATAAAGATACAAGGCTATAATTTATTTATATTTAACAGAACAATTCAGTGAAATCTGCCTGAGATTACAATGTAAACAGTGCAGGCAGCAGAACGTTTAGCTTTCTCTGTAAGACATCATAACAATACTCTGAATAAAGAGCTTTGGAAGTTGAATTCCCCTTTAAACATCTGCTCTTAAAATACAGATGTGACTTTAAATACGCACGTTTCAATTGATCACTGTAAGTCTGTTTCAGTAGAATAACTAACTGTGTAACATTGTCAAGTCAAATGCCTTGGCGAGTGAAACCATTTTATAGCAATAGATATCCTGATGGAGCTAATTCACCGGACACACACAGTCTCCTGTCTCAGATTTAACCTCATAAACTAACGCATGCCACTGCTGGGCGGACCTACTCATGTCGGTTCATATCGGTGTGTGTCGGTAATAGTGCCGTTCGCATTAAACAGGAGTTAATGCCCCAGATCGGAGTTCGTATTTAGCCTCCATGCTAACGGACGTTAGCTCGAATGCATGGTACTAAAACACCCTGCGAATCACTTCTACACATCTAAATAAAATACTGAGCTTGACTTACCACAGAAACGGGAGCGCAGACGTCTTTAACGTGTCCGTCAGCAGAACAAGCAAAACATCAAACTGTGTTATTCATCCGATACTGAGTGGGAGGTTCCAAAATCTCGAGTTGTGTTCAATGACACAGGAAAAAGTAAGGAGAAGGGAGGGCGCAGCTCACTGTGACGTCACGTAAATTTCAAACCACTATATCGCTTATTATAGCGATATAGAGGTAGTTACGAAAAAGTTCACCCCCTCAGAGTTTTAATGAAGGAAGAACATAGCGATTGAGACTAAAACCAAAGTTTGAATAATGCTGTAAACAGGTTTAATTCTACTCTAAAATTGGGCATTTTAACATGGGATTCAATGGGACTCTCTCCGACGAGCTGATGAACTTTCAAGCCATGCCATTAATAAACCGCATGATAAAAAGTCACAATAATCTTATGGCTACATTATCAATGTCTTGAGACCCATTAAACAAAGTTTGACATGGTTTTGCATATTGGATGAGCAGGAATACATCAGAGTGTCAGCTATACATTTCCTGCTGCCACCAGGGGGCGCTGTCATTTTAAGTCACGATTTCTGTATAGATGTCTTCATATCGCAACTATTGTCTTATGTGTCTAGTTTGGACTTGATTAGACAAAATATGTCAAAGATACAGAAGCTCGTGTTTTAGTGCGTTTCACCGAAGTCTCATCAAACTTTAGCGCCACGCCACAATCACACGGTTTGACGAAAAGTCGATCTTTCAATAACTTTAGATCTTCATTTTGTTGTGATGACAGTCGTCTAAATATTAAGTTGATTTGATAAAAGCTGTACGACTAGTATATAAAAACATAAAACGTGACAAAAACAAGACTTTTCCTGCTGTCACCAGGGGGCGCTGTCACTTTAAGTCACGATTTCTGTATAGATGTCTTCATATCTCTACTCTTGTCTTATGTGTGTAGTTTGGACTCGATAGGACAAAATAAGTCTGAGATATAGAAGCCCGTGTTTTGATGGCGTTTAATCAAACTTTAACGCCACACCACGGTCAGACGGTTTTGCTAAAACGTAATCCTTCAATAACTTTAGATCTCCAATTTGTTGTGATGACGATCGTCTAAATTTGAAGTTGATCTGATGAAAGCTGTACGACAAGTACATCAAAGAAAAAATATGGAATATGACCAAAATGGCCACTAAAGTCAAACTGGCGGGCTTCCTGTTGCGTTATTCATAATGCACTGATGGACTTTTTTGTGCATCTAGTCATGATACACAATAATCTTTGTTTTTTTTGAGGATCGGTGAATGCTAAATGAGGGGCTTTTCCGTAGGTGGCGCTCTTGAGCCATTTTGCCACGCCCTTTTCAAAATACTCCAGAATACGTAATTTTACGCCGCCTTCGAATTTACTGCAAACTCCTACAACTTTTTGAGCACATTAAAGCCCTCAAAAAGCCAATTCATTTAAGCTAAGAAAAATAATAATAATAATAATAATAATCATTTCAATTTCAATAGGGCCTCCCACCGATTTCGGTGCTCGGGCCCTAACTAGGGCTACGTTGTAGCACTAACGGGCCCGAGCACAGGCAATTTCAAGTCTGTTGCGGTCGGGGAAGAGAGAACGTTCGATGACCAAGCGCTCGTCTCCACATTGCCTGCGTTTGCCCTGTGCGGCAAGGAAGATCGCTCCACTTCTTCTGGCCAGCCGCTGGTGCTGAACTAGAGGTAAGTAACCTTGAAACTATCCAACATAACCTATTGCTTTATCTATCATCATATGCTTACATGCCTCAAGTTTTTTGTAATATGTAATTGTTATAAAAGTTACCGTTTATTTATCACGTCTAATGAACAGATTGAAGCAAGATAACTCGACAGTCTTGTTTTGGTTGTGACATTATTTTTTTTAATGAGTTACTATCAATACGCTACACGTGTACGTTTCATGTGATAGTAACTGTTTCACCAATATTCTGATACAGGATGGTATATCCGCCATTACTATTTTCACATCGTTTATTTAGTCTGTCATGGAGTTGTAGAGTGAATTAGACAGTAGTGATAACATTATAATGTCCACACATCAGTGTTGTAAACACTTCTCCAATTAATTATATAATTATGTTTTCACACTGAGGGAAGTGGAGAGACTTGATGTGGACTGTTATCAACAGCTCTGTGGGAGATCATCACCTTGAATATTACAGATGAGGTAGAAAGACATTTTATCTATGTGTACAATGTTGTATTTCTTTGTCACGTTTTATCAAAAGCGATTTAAAGTATGTGCATTTAACCATTAGGATACAAACCCAGACCCTAGTACATCGGTTCTAGCTGAAATAAGTAGTGCTTCATAAACAACACAAAACATTCATAACAGTACGCTTCTGCTCCTCATTAATGCAGCTCCTGATGTCCCCAGCAGCAACATGGTGGAGATCTGCAGCTTCATGCTGGTCAACTGGAAGACAACTGATTAAGATTAAAAGATTAAGATTAAAATCCATTTATTCATCCCAAACACATGCACAGACATGCAAAGGCACACTCATGCAGGTAGGGAAATTTAATCGCTGCTTTTTACCCATCTGGTGCAGGACACACAGAGCAGTGAGCGACCATGTACGGCGCTCGGGGGAGCAGATGTTGGGGGAGTGAGGTGCCTTGCTCATGGGCACTAGAGAGGGTAGGGAGACTCTTGGATTTTTGGACAGATCAATCCAGGTTCGACTTTTGTTGTCTCTCCATGGAGTCGAACCAAAGACGAACCAGAGACCTTCTCTGCCCATAGTCCAAGTTTCTGCCACTCGACCACCGCCTCTCCTCATGCATCATCAAACTAGTAATCTACACATCACTCCATGCGTTGCTCCCTTAACTACAGATGGCCTGCGAATGTCATGGAGTTTTACAGTGAATTAGACAGTTTAGGTATGATTTTAATCTCCACACATCAGTGTTGTAAACAGTTCTCAAATTAATTATAGAATTATGTTTTCACACTGAGAGAAGTGGAAAGACTTGATTTGGACTGTTATCAATAGGTCTGTGGGAGATTATCACCTTGAATAGTACTGATGAGGTAGAAAGACATTTTATGTATTTGTACAATGTTGTATTTCTTTCAGCACTTTTATCAGAAGGGACTTAAAATATGTACATTTCACCATGAGGATATAAACCAAGACCACAGTACAACAGTTCTATCTGAAATCTGTTGTGCTTTATACACAACACAAAACATTCTTTAACAGTGCGTTTTTTCTCTTCATAGATGAAGAACTGCAGCACCTGATGTCCTCAGCAGCAACATGGTGGAGATCTGATTTGATACACTTTAGATAAGAACCCAGTGTTTTATATTTCTGCTTTGCCATAAGAGACAGAACATGGTCATCACAGCTGTGTCCTTCAGGCTCGTCTGTCCCTAATAAAATGATAGGAAACATGAAAGTGATCGTCATTATTGTAGAGGAAGAGTTACATATGAACAAAGTGTGTAATCTTATTTTCTGTGGATATTCAACTGTGTATTTGAATATGCTTTTGGATTAAAACGTGCACTACCATGACAATGAATGTTTTTAATGGAGCTATTTCACATTAAAAGTATTGCATTATAATTTAATACATTATGTATTATGTGCAATACTTTGATTGTTTTTAAGTAATGAAATCAGGTCTGTACCTGGAGTCAGTGTTCAGTCTGGTTGGATTCAAGTTGTGTGTCAAGTTGGACCTTCTAGAGGAACATGAAACCAATACACAGATATGTAAAGTCATACATGGGCCAGGTTAAGTAATTAACAGACTTTTAAATGGTAAAAATAAAATATTAGTTCAAAGTTAATCAGAGCATAATCATTTCAGATTAGGAAATAGGTAGTGCATATAAACCCACAACTCTGTATGACACTGTCTGTTCTAGTAAAGTTACAAGGCTATGACTTACTCATATTTAACAAAAGAATTCAGTGAAGTCTGTCTGAGATTAACGATTTAAATACTGAAGGTGGGAGACACGGTTATTTTTCACTGTAACACGTGACAGGACATCAACACCGTTACTCTGAATAAAGAGCCTTAAAAGACGTAGTGCTCCTTTGAACAGCTGCTCTTACAATGTGTAGCAAGTGCTAAATCTCCATTAGTATAATAGTAACAAAAATCACCCTTTACATAATTGAACATATATTTTCCATGTGAACCCCTTTAACACAGTTCAATTCAGGAGCAAAATATAATTTATACAGTATTTATTAGAGCTAGTATTAGTAAACAGATCAAACAAATGCAGTACAACACATCACACATCCACAGTGTCTCTTTTGCTTATCATCACAGTCAGTCAGAAGTGTCCGTTTAACTTACGTAGCAGTTGAGAGATGCTTCGTTGGAGGTAGCAGGAGCTAGCTCATAGCCAGTGCTGCTGTTGAGAGCGGCAGAGTTCACACAGGAAAAGACACGACGGACGGGGGAAAAAAGCTTTGAGTCCCACACTCTAACCTGCTGAGCGAACAACGTCCACAGTGACTCCGCCGCCGTCCTCTCATCCAGACTCGCCAACCGTTCTCCGGTTCTTCGTGATACACAGCTCCGCAGCTTGTGACGACGTAACTCATGAGGCGTTCACTTGCAGCTGTGTTAAATGCAGCTTCGTTTGTCATGGCGAGTTGAAGAAGTCTGCTGCAAAGCTATGAATAATCCGCATGATGAAAACTCACAGCAATGTTATGCCTACATTATCAATATATTGAGACCCATGTGACACAGTTTGACATGGTTTAGCAAAGTGAATGAGGAGAAATACATCCAAGTGTGAGACGTAACAAACCGAAAGCGGTCTCATGCTGCGTTCAGGGTAACTCTGTTAAAATGGGTTTCATAGGTCATGATGAGCTGATGAACTTTGATGCCACGCCATTAACAATCTGCATGATGAAAAGTCACAATAATGTTATGCCTACATTATCAATATCTTGAGACCAATTTGACACAGTTTGACATGGTTTAGTAAAGTGGCTGGAGGGAAATACATCAAAGAGTAAGATGACCAAAACAAGACATTTCCTGATGCCACCAGGGGGCGCTTTCCTTTTAAGTCATGATTTCTAGGTAGATGTCTTCCGGTCGCGACTCTTGTCTTATATGTGTAGTTTGGAGCCGATTGGACAAAATATGTCTAAGTTACAGAAGCTTGCTTATATTGGCGTTTAGTCGAACTTTGAGACCTCACCACGGTCACACGGTGTGATGAAAAGTTTAAATATTGATAACTTTAGATCTTCATCTTGTTTTG
The DNA here is from genome assembly GCF_949316205.1 of Platichthys flesus. Classification (NCBI taxonomy): domain Eukaryota; kingdom Metazoa; phylum Chordata; class Actinopteri; order Pleuronectiformes; family Pleuronectidae; genus Platichthys; species Platichthys flesus. The sequence goes on along the minus strand of NC_084957.1, from coordinate 18,559,312 downwards.
TAGAGTCTCATCTAATTTTTAAGTTGATCTGATGAAAGCTCTTCGAGTAGTACATAAAAACATAACACGTCTTAAAAACAAGACATTTCCTGTTGCCCCCAGGGGGCGCTGTGATTGTAAGTCACAATTTCTGCACCGATGTCTTCTGGTCGCGATTCTTGTCGTATGTGTCTAGTTTGGACTCAATTGGACAAAATATGTCTGAAATATGGAAGCTTGTGTTTTGATGGCGTTTCATCAAACTCTAACGCCACACCACGGTCAGACGGTTTTGCTAAAACGTAATCCTTCAATAACTTTAGATCTCCAATTTGTTGTGATGACGATCGTCTAAATTTGAAGTTGATCTGATGAAAGCTGTACGACAAGTACATCAAAGAAAAAATATGGAATATGACCGAAATGGCCACTAAAGTCAAACTGGCGGGCTTCCTGCTGCGTTATTCATAATGCACTGATGGACTTTTTTGTGCATCTTGTCATGAGACACAATAGTCTATGTTTTTTTTGAGGATCGGTGAATGCTAAATGAGGGGCTTTTCCGTAGGTGGCGCTCTTGAGCCATTTTGCCACGCCCTTTTCAAAATACTTCAGAAAACGTAAACTTGCGCACATTTGTAATTTACTGTACACTTTAGAAACTTTTTGAGCATGTTAAAGCCCTCAAAAAGCCAATTCACTGAGCGAAGAAAAATAATAATAACTAGGGCTACGTTGTAGCACTTGCGGGCCCGAGCACCCGCACGTTGAAGCCTGTTGCGGTCGGTGGAGAGAGCGATCGATGACCAAGCGCACATCATCGATCGAGCATGCACTTCTCCACGTTGCATGCGTTTTGCGCTCTGCGGCAGTAGGTTTGCCAGTAGGTGGCGCCATCACTATTATTACGCAAAGACATATATATCTGTTCATGTAGGCGCTCTGATGTAGTGTGAGCAATTTTGTGTCAATTGGACAATGTTAACACAACTTAATTTTCACACTGATCAGTAGGTGGCGCTATGACCCTGAACTAATATTTATATGTGGAGCTGTTCAGATCAGTATTGTGATCATAGGTCAGTAGTTTGGAGCCGGTTGGATAATGCAGAGTGGATTAACAAAGTACTTCCTGTTTCCTGGCGAATCAGTAGGTGGCGCTATGACACTGAGGAAATATTGACACATAGATCTGTTCAGGCTTGGACTCTGACCATGTGACAGAAGTTTTGTAGTGATAGGACAATGCACAGTGGAGTTATGATAACATCGTGTCCTTTGGCGAAGGAAAATCCTTCGCCGCACATCAATGTTTACACGGTTTGAGGAAACGTCACAATTCTGACCATGATCTAATGACTTGACTGATCTGATTTGAGCTGTATATTGTAAATCAGCCAGGAGCAGTTCATCAAAGTATAAAACATGTCACTTCCTGTAGCCACCAGGGGGCGCTGTAATTTCAAGTCATAATTTCTGTGTAGATGTCATCAGGATGGCACCCTTGTCTTACATGTCTAGTTTGGACTCGATTGGACAATGTATGTCCGAGATACAGAACCTCGTGTTTTGATGGCGTTTAATCAAACTCAAGACGCCACGCCACGGTCACACGGTGTGACGAAAGGTCAATCTCTTAATCACTTTTTATCTCCATCTTGTTGTGATGGCACTGATCTTAATTTGAAGTTAATCTGATGAAAGCCCTGGGACAAGTGCATCAAGTAAAAATGTGGAATATGGAAAAAAAATGGCCACTTAATCCAAAATGGCGGCCTCCCTGTTTGGTCAAGCATACCTATCCAAGATATTTTTTTGTTTGTTATGAAACGACACATGTCCCGATAGATTTGTATAAATGTCGGCCATCGTAGTGCCGGGGTTGCCCTATAGGGGGCGCTGGTCAGTTTTTTTGCCACGCCCATTTCTTAATACCATATGAATATCTTCAGGGGGGGGCTGTTGTTACACACATGTAGTTTGAGAGAGATAGAATCATGAACACTGAAGTTACAGCAATTTCGTGTTTCACGGCGAGTTGATGAACTTTAATGCCACGCCATTCATATGGCGTTTGACGAAAAGTCACGGTAATCTTATGTCTTCATTGTCAATGTCTTGGGACCCATTTGATACAGTTTGACATGGTTGAGGTCAGTGGATGAGGAGAAATTCATCCAAGTGTAAGACAAGCAAAAAACAAGACATTTCCTGTTGCCACCAGGGGGCGCTGCGGTTTTAAGTCATCATTTATGCATAGATGTCATCAGGCGGGGACTATTGTCTTACATGTCTAGTTTGGACTTGATTGGAACATGTATGTCCGAGATACAGATGCCCGTGTTTTGATGGCGTGTAACCAATTTTTAACGCCATGCCACGGTCACACGGTGTGATAAAAAAAAAATCCCTCAATCATTTTTTATCTCCATCTTGTTGTGATGACACTCATCTGAATTTGAAGTTGATCTGATGAAAGCCCTGGGACAAGTACGTAAAAGTAAAAATGTGGGATATTGCCAAAATGGCCACTAAAAGCAAAATGGCGGACTTCCTGTTGCGTTTTTCATAATGCTCCTTGAGACTTTTTTTCATGACTGGTCACGATACACCTATATCCAGATTTTGATGAAAATCCGTTATGTGGAAACCTAGGGGCTGGTTCCAGGGGGCGCTGTAGAGCCATTTTGCCACGCCCAATTCCAATTACTCCAGAATACTAAAATATCCGCAGACCTTGAATTTCCTGCAAAGTTTCATAACTTTTTGAGCATGTCTAGACCCTGAAAAAGCCCCCCAAAGGGAAATAATAATAACGAGCACCCGCACGTTGAAGCCTGTTGCGGTCGGTGGAGAGAGCGATCGATGACCAAGCGCACATCATCGATCGAGCATGCACTTCTCCACGTTGCATGCGTTTTGCGCTCTGCGGCAGTAGGTTTGCCAGTAGGTGGCGCCATCACTATTATTACGCACAGACATATAGATCTGTTCAAGTAGGCGCTCTGATGTAGCGTGAGAAATTTTGTGTCAATTGGACAATGTTTCCGCAACTTAATTTTCACACTGATCAATAGGTGGCGCTATGATCCTGAACTAATATTCATATATGGAGCTGTTCTGTTCAGGATTGTGATCATAGGTCAGTAGTTTGGAGCCGGTTGGATAATGCAGAGTGGATTAACAAAGTACTTCCTGTTTCCTGGCGAATCAGTAGGTGGCGCTATGACACTGAGGAAATATTGACACATAGAGCTGTTCAGGCTTGGACTCTTATCATGTGACAGAAGTTTTGTAGTGATAGGACAATGCACAGTGGAGTTATGATAACATCGTGTCCTTTGGCGAAGGAAAATCCTTCGCCGCACATCAATGTTTACACGGTTTGAGGAAACGTCACAATTCTGACCATGATCTAATGACTTGACTGATCTGATTTGAGCTGTATATTGTAAATCAGCCAGGAGCAGTTCATCAAAGTATAAAACATGTCACTTCCTGTAGCCACCAGGGGGCGCTGTAATTTCAAGTCATAATTTCTGTGTAGATGTCATCAGGATGGCACCCTTGTCTTACATGTCTAGTTTGGACTCGATTGGACAATGTATGTCCGAGATACAGAACCTCGTGTTTTGATGGCGTTTAATCAAACTCAAGACGCCACGCCACGGTCACACGGTGTGACGAAAGGTCAATCTCTTAATCACTTTTTATCTCCATCTTGTTGTGATGGCACTGATCTTAATTTGAAGTTAATCTGATGAAAGCCCTGGGACAAGTGCATCAAGTAAAAATGTGGAATATGGGAAAAAAATGGCCACTTAATCCAAAATGGCGGCCTCCCTGTTTGGTCAAGCATACCTATCCAAGATATTTTTTTGTTTGTTATGAAACGACACATGTCCCGATAGATTTGTATAAATGTCGGCCATCGTAGTGCCGGGGTTGCCCTATAGGGGGCGCTGGTCAGTTTTTTTGCCACGCCCATTTCTTAAAACCATATGAATATCTTCAGGGGGGGGCTGTTGTTACACAGATGTAGTTTGAGAGAGATAGAATCATGAACACTGAAGTTACAGCAATTTCGTGTTTCACGGCGAGTTGATGAACTTTAATGCCACGCCATTCATATGGCGTTTGACGAAAAGTCACGGTAATCTTATGTCTTCATTGTCAATGTCTTGGGACCCATTTGATACAGTTTGACATGGTTGAGGTCAGTGGATGAGGAGAAATTCATCCAAGTGTAAGACAAGCAAAAAACAAGACATTTCCTGTTGCCACCAGGGGGCGCTGCGGTTTTAAGTCATCATTTATGCATAGATGTCATCAGGCGGGGACTATTGTCTTACATGTCTAGTTTGGACTTGATTGGAACATGTATGTCCGAGATACAGATGCCCGTGTTTTGATGGCGTGTAACCAATTTTTAACGCCATGCCACGGTCACATGGTGTGATAAAAAAAAAATCCCTCAATCATTTTTTATCTCCATCTTGTTGTGATGACACTCATCTGAATTTGAAGTTGATCTGATGAAAGCCCTGGGACAAGTACGTAAAAGTAAAAATGTGGGATATTGCCAAAATGGCCACTAAAAGCAAAATGGCGGACTTCCTGTTGCGTTTTTCATAATGCTCCATGAGACTTTTTTTCATGACTGGTCACGATACACCTATATCCAGATTTTGATGAAAATCCGTTATGTGGAAACCTAGGGGCTGGTTCCAGGGGGCGCTGTAGAGCCATTTTGCCACGCCCAATTCCAATTACTCCAGAATACTAAAATATCCGCAGACCTTGAATTTCCTGCAAAGTTTCATAACTTTTTGAGCATGTCTAGACCCTGAAAAAGCCCCCCAAAGGGAAATAATAATAACTAGGGCTACGTTGTAGCACTTGCGGGCCCGAGCACCCGCACGTTGAAGCCTGTTGCGGTCGGTGGAGAGAGCGATCGATGAGCAAGCGCACATCATCGATCGAGCATGCACTTCTCCACGTTGCATGCGTTTTGCGCTCTGCGGCAGTAGGTTTGCCAGTAGGTGGCGCCATCACTATTATTACGCACAGACATATATATCTGTTCATGTAGGCGCTCTGATGTAGCGTGAGAAATTTTGTGTCAATTGGACAATGTTTCCGCAACTTAATTTTCACACTGATCAATAGGTGGCGCTATGATCCTGAACTAATATTCATATATGGAGCTGTTCTATTCAGGATTGTGATCATAGGTCAGTAGTTTGGAGCCGGTTGGATAATGCAGAGTGGATTAACAAAGTACTTCCTGTTTCCTGGCGAATCAGTAGGTGGCGCTATGACACTGAGGAAATATTGACACATAGAGCTGTTCAGGCTTGGACTCTGACCGTGTGACAGAAGTTTTGTAGTGATAGGACAATGCACAGTGGAGTTATGATAACATCGTGTCCTTTGGCGAAGGAAAATCCTTCGCCGCACATCAATGTTTACACGGTTTGAGGAAACGTCACAATTCTGACCATGATCTAATGACTTGACTGATCTGATTTGAGCTGTATATTGTAAATCAGCCAGGAGCAGTTCATCAAAGTATAAAACATGTCACTTCCTGTAGCCACCAGGGGGTGCTGTAATTTCAAGTCATAATTTCTGTGTAGATGTCATCAGGATGGCACCCTTGTCTTACATGTCTAGTTTGGACTCGATTGGACAATGTATGTCCGAGATACAGAACCTCGTGTTTTGATGGCGTTTAATCAAACTCAAGACGCCACGCCACGGTCACACGGTGTGACGAAAGGTCAATCTCTTAATCACTTTTTATCTCCATCTTGTTGTGATGGCACTGATCTTAATTTGAAGTTAATCTGATGAAAGCCCTGGGACAAGTGCATCCAGTAAAAATGTGGAATATGGAAAAAAAATGGCCACTTAATCCAAAATGGCGGCCTCCCTGTTTGGTCAAGCATACCTTTCCAAGATATTTTTTTGTTTGTTATGAAACGACACATGTCCCGATAGATTTGTATAAATGTCGGCCATCGTAGTGCCGGGGTTGCCCTATAGGGGGCGCTGGTCAGTTTTTTTGCCACGCCCATTTCTTAAAACCATATGAATATCTTCAGGGGGGGGCTGTTGTTACACACATGTAGTTTAAGAGAGATAGAATCATGAACACTGAAGTTACAGCAATTTCGTGTTTCACGGCGAGTTGATGAACTTTAATGCCACGCCATTCATATGGCGTTTGACGAAAAGTCACGGTAATCTTATGTCTTCATTGTCAATGTCTTGGGACCCATTTGATACAGTTTGACATGGTTGAGGTCAGTGGATGAGGAGAAATTCATCCAAGTGTAAGACAAGCAAAAAACAAGACATTTCCTGTTGCCACCAGGGGGCGCTGCGGTTTTAAGTCATCATTTATGCATAGATGTCATCAGGCGGGGACTATTGTCTTACATGTCTAGTTTGGACTTGATTGGAACATGTATGTCCGAGATACAGATGCCCGTGTTTTGATGGCGTGTAACCAATTTTTAACGCCATGCCACGGTCACACGGTGTGATAAAAAAAAAATCCCTCAATCATTTTTTATCTCCATCTTGTTGTGATGACACTCATCTGAATTTGAAGTTGATCTGATGAAAGCCCTGGGACAAGTACGTAAAAGTAAAAATGTGGGATATTGCCAAAATGGCCACTAAAAGCAAAATGGCGGACTTCCTGTTGCGTTTTTCATAATGCTCCATGAGACTTTTTTTCATGACTGGTCACGATACACCTATATCCAGATTTTGATGAAAATCCGTTATGTGGAAACCTAGGGGCTGGTTCCAGGGGGCGCTGTAGAGCCATTTTGCCACGCCCAATTCCAATTACTCCAGAATACTAAAATATCCGCAGACCTTGAATTTCCTGCAAAGTTTCATAACTTTTTGAGCATGTCTAGACCCTGAAAAAGCCCCCCAAAGGGAAATAATAATAATAATAATAATAAAAATCCTTACAGATTCAATAGGGCCTCTCACCATTCGGTGCTCGGGCCCTAATAATAAAAATCCTTACAGATTCAATAGGGCCTCTCACCATTCGGTGCTCGGGCCCTAACTAGGGCTACGTTGTAGCACTAACGGGCCCGAGCACAGGCAATTTCAAGTCTGTTGCGGTCGGGGAAGAGAGAACGTTCGATGACCAAGCGCTCGTCTCCACATTGCCTGCGTTTGCCCTGTGCGGCAAGGAAGATCGCTCCACTTCTTCTGGCCAGCCGCTGGTGCTGAACTAGAGGTAAGTAACCTTGAAACTATCCAACATAACCTATTGCTTTATCTATCATCATATGCTTACATGCCTCAAGTTTTTTGTAATATGTAATTGTTATAAAAGTTACCGTTTATTTACCACGTCTAATGAACAGATTGAAGCAAGATAACTCGACAGTCTTGTTTTGGTTGTGACATTATTTTTTTTAATGAGTTACTATCAATACGCTACACGTGTACGTTTCATGTGATAGTAACTGTTTCACCAATATTCTGATACAGGATGGTATATCCGCCATTACTATTTTCACATTGTTTATTTAGTCTGTCATGGAGTTGTAGAGTGAATTAGACAGTAGTGATAACATTATAATGTCCACACATCAGTGTTGTAAACACTTCTCCAATTAATTATATAATTATGTTTTCACACTGAGGGAAGTGGAGAGACTTGATGTGGACTGTTATCAACAGCTCTGTGGGAGATCATCACCTTGAATATTACAGATGAGGTAGAAAGACATTTTATCTATGTGTACAATGTTGTATTTCTTTGTCACGTTTTATGAAAAGCGATTTAAAGTATGTGCATTTAACCATTAGGATACAAACCCAGACCCTAGTACATCGGTTCTAGCTGAAATAAGTAGTGCTTCATAAACAACACAAAACATTCATAACAGTACGCTTCTGCTCCTCATTAATGCAGCTCCTGATGTCCCCAGCAGCAACATGGTGGAGATCTGCAGCTTCATGCTGGTCAACTGGAAGACAACTGATTAAGATTAAAAGATTAAGATTAAAATCCATTTATTCATCCCAAACACATGCACAGACATGCAAAGGCACACTCATGCAGGTAGGGAAATTTAATCGCTGCTTTTTACCCATCTGGTGCAGGACACACAGAGCAGTGAGCGACCATGTACGGCGCTCGGGGGAGCAGATGTTGGGGGAGTGAGGTGCCTTGCTCATGGGCACTAGAGAGGGTAGGGAGACTCTTGGATTTTTGGACAGATCAATCCAGGTGCGACTTTTGTTGTCTCTCCATGGAGTCGAACCAAAGACGAACCAGAGACCTTCTCTGCCCATAGTCCAAGTTTCTGCCACTCGACCACCGCCTCTCCTCATGCATCATCAAACTAGTAATCTACACATCACTCCATGCGTTGCTCCCTTAACTACAGATGGCCTGCGAATGTCATGGAGTTTTACAGTGAATTAGACAGTTTAGGTATGATTTTAATCTCCACACATCAGTGTTGTAAACAGTTCTCAAATTAATTATAGAATTATGTTTTCACACTGAGAGAAGTGGAAAGACTTGATTTGGACTGTTATCAATAGGTCTGTGGGAGATTATCACCTTGAATAGTACTGATGAGGTAGAAAGACATTTTATGTATTTGTACAATGTTGTATTTCTTTCAGCACTTTTATCAGAAGGGACTTAAAATATGTACATTTCACCATGAGGATATAAACCAAGACCACAGTACAACAGTTCTATCTGAAATCTGTTGTGCTTTATACACAACACAAAACATTCTTTAACAGTGCGTTTTTTCTCTTCATAGATGAAGAACTGCAGCACACTGATGTCCTCAGCAGCAACATGGTGGAGATCTGATTTGAAACACTTTAGATAAGAACCCAGTGTTTTATATTTCTGCTTTGCCATAAGAGACAGAACATGGTCATCACAGCTGTGTCCTTCAGGCTCGTCTGTCCCTAATAAAATGATAGGAAACATGAAAGTGATCGTCATTATTGTAGAGGAAGAGTTACATATGAACAAAGTGTGTCATCTTATTTTCTGTGGATATTCAACTGTGTATTTGAATATGCTTTTGGATTAAAACGTGCACTACCATGACAATGAATGTTTTTAATGGAGCTATTTCACATTAAAAGTATTGCATTATAATTTAATACATTATGTATTATGTGCAATACTTTGATTGTTTTTAAGTAATGAAATCAGGTCTGTACCTGGAGTCAGTGTTCAGTCTGGTTGGATTCAAGTTGTGTGTCAAGTTGGACCTTCTAGAGGAACATGAAACCAATACACAGATATGTAAAGTCATACATGGGCCAGGTTAAGTAATTAACAGACTTTTAAATGGTAAAAATAAAATATTAGTTCAAAGTTAATCAGAGCATAATCATTTCAGATTAGGAAATAGGTAGTGCATATAAGCCCACAACTCTGTATGACACTGTCTGTTCTAGTAAAGGTACAAGGCTATGACTTACTCATATTTAACAAAAGAATTCAGTGTAGTCAGTCTGAGATTAACGATTTAAATACTGAAGGTGGGAGACACGGTTATTTTTCACTGTAACACGTGACAGGACATCAACACCGTGACTCTGAATAAAGAGCCTTAAAAGACGTAGTGCTCCTTTGAACAGCTGCTCTTACAATGTGTAGCAAGTGCTAAATCTCCATTAGTATAATAGTAACAAAAATCACCCTTTACATAATTGAACATATATTTTCCATGTGAACCCCTTTAACACAGTTCAATTCAGGAGCAAAATATAATTTATACAGTATTTATTAGAGCTAGTATTAGTAAACAGATCAAACAAATGCAGTACAACACATCACACATCCACAGTGTCTCTTTTGCTTATCATCACAGTCAGTCAGAAGTGTCCGTTTAACTTACGTAGCAGTTGAGAGATGCTTCGTTGGAGGTAGCAGGAGCTAGCTCATAGCCAGTGCTGCTGTTGAGAGCGGCAGAGTTCACACAGGAAAAGACACAACGGGAGAGGGGACAAAAACCTTTGAGTCCCACACTCTAACCTGCTGAGCGAACAACGTCCACAGTGACTCCGCCGCCGTCCTCTCATCCAGACTCGCCAACCGTTCTCCGGTTCTTCGTGATACACAGCTCCGCAGCTTGTGACGACGTAACTCATGAGGCGTTCACTTGCAGCTGTGTTAAATGCAGCTTCGTTTGTCATGGCGAGTTGAAGAAGTCTGCTGCAAAGCTATGAATAATCCGCATGATGAAAACTCACAGCAATGTTATGCCTACATTATCAATATATTGAGACCCATGTGACACAGTTTGACATGGTTTAGCAAAGTGAATGAGGAGAAATACATCCAAGTGTGAGACGTAACAAACCGAAAGCGGTCTCATGCTGCGTTCAGGGTAACTCTGTTAAAATGGGTTTCATAGGTCATGATGAGCTGATGAACTTTGATGCCACACCATTAACAATCTGCATGATGAAAAGTCACAATAATGTTATGCCTACATTATCAATATCTTGAGACCAATTTGACACAGTTTGACATGGTTTAGTAAAGTGGCTGGAGGGAAATACATCAAAGAGTAAGATGACCAAAACAAGACATTTCCTGATGCCACCAGGGGGCGCTTTCCTTTTAAGTCATGATTTCTAGGTAGATGTCTTCCGGTCGCGACTCTTGTCTTATATGTGTAGTTTGGAGTCGATTGGACAAAATATGTCTAAGTTACAGAAGCTCGCTTATATTGGCGTTTAGTCGAACTTTGAGACCTCACCACGGTCACACGGTATGATGAAAAGTTTAAATTCTGATAACTTTAGATCTTCATCTTGTTTTGTAGAGTCTCATCTAATTTTTAAGTTGATCTGATGAAAGCTGTCTGAGTAGTACATAAAAACATAACACGTACCAAAATAAGACATTTCGCGTTACCACCAGGGGGCGCTGTGATTGTAAGTCACAATTTCTGCACCCATGTCTTCTGGTGGCGACTCTTGTCGAATGTGTCTAGTTTGGACTCAATTGGACAAAATATGTCTGAAATATGGAAGCTTGTGTTTTGATGGCGTTTCATCAAACTTTAACGCCACACCACGGTCAGACGGTTTTGCTAAAACGTAATCCTTCAATAACTTTAGATCTCCAATTTGTTGTGATGACGATCGTCTAAATTTGAAGTTGATCTGATGAAAGCTGTACGACAAGTACATCAAAGAAAAAATATGGAATATGACCAAAATGGCCACTAAAGTCAAACTGGCGGGCTTCCTGTTGCGTTATTCATAATGCACTGATGGACTTTTTTGTGCATCTAGTCATGATACACAATAATCTTTGTTTTTTTTGAGGATCGGTGAATGCTAAATGAGGGGCTTTTCCGTAGGTGGCGCTCTTGAGCCATTTTGCCACGCCCTTTTCAAAATACTCCAGAATACGTAATTTTACGCCGCCTTCGAATTTACTGCAAACTCCTACAACTTTTTGAGCACATTAAAGCCCTCAAAAAGCCAATTCATTTAAGCTAAGAAAAATAATAATAACTAGGGCTACGTTGTAGCACTAACGGGCCCGAGCACAGGCAATTTCAAGTCTGTTGCGGTCGGGGAAGAGAGAACGTTCGATGACCAAGCGCTCGTCTCCACATTGCCTGCGTTTGCCCTGTGCGGCAAGGAAGATCGCTCCACTTCTTCTGGCCAGCCGCTGGTGCTGAACTAGAGGTAAGTAACCTTGAAACTATCCAACATAACCTATTGCTTTATCTATCATCATATGCTTACATGCCTCAAGTTTTTTGTAATATGTAATTGTTATAAAAGTTACCGTTTATTTATCACGTCTAATGAACAGATTGAAGCAAGATAACTCGACAGTCTTGTTTTGGTTGTGACATTATTTTTTTTAATGAGTTACTATCAATACGCTACACGTGTACGTTTCATGTGATAGTAACTGTTTCACCAATATTCTGATACAGGATGGTATATCCGCCATTACTATTTTCACATCGTTTATTTAGTCTGTCATGGAGTTGTAGAGTGAATTAGACAGTAGTGATAACATTATAATGTCCACACATCAGTGTTGTAAACACTTCTCCAATTAATTATATAATTATGTTTTCACACTGAGGGAAGTGGAGAGACTTGATGTGGACTGTTATCAACAGCTCTGTGGGAGATCATCACCTTGAATATTACAGATGAGGTAGAAAGACATTTTATCTATGTGTACAATGTTGTATTTCTTTGTCACGTTTTATCAAAAGCGATTTAAAGTATGTGCATTTAACCATTAGGATACAAACCCAGACCCTAGTACATCGGTTCTAGCTGAAATAAGTAGTGCTTCATAAACAACACAAAACATTCATAACAGTACGCTTCTGCTCCTCATTAATGCAGCTCCTGATGTCCCCAGCAGCAACATGGTGGAGATCTGCAGCTTCATGCTGGTCAACTGGAAGACAACTGATTAAGATTAAAAGATTAAGATTAAAATCCATGTATTCATCCAAAACACATGCACAGACATGCAAAGGCACACTCATGCAGGTAGGGACATTTAATCGCTGCTTTTTACCCATCTGGTGCAGGACACACAGAGCAGTGAGCGACCATGTACGGCACTCGGGGGAGCAGATGTTGGGGGAGTGAGGTGCCTTGCTCATGGGCACTAGAGAGGGTAGGGAGACTCTTGGATTTTTGGACAGATCAATCCAGGTGCGACTTTTGTTGTCTCTCCATGGAGTCGAACCAAAGACGAACCAGAGACCTTCTCTGCCCATAGTCCAAGTTTCTGCCACTCGACCACCGCCTCTCCTCATGCATCATCAAACTAGTAATCTACACATCACTCCATGCGTTGCTCCCTTAACTACAGATGGCCTGCGAATGTCATGGAGTTTTACAGTGAATTAGACAGTTTAGGTATGATTTTAATCTCCACACATCAGTGTTGTAAACAGTTCTCAAATTAATTATAGAATTATGTTTTCACACTGAGAGAAGTGGAAAGACTTGATTTGGACTGTTATCAATAGGTCTGTGGGAGATTATCACCTTGAATAGTACTGATGAGGTAGAAAGACATTTTATGTATTTGTACAATGTTGTATTTCTTTCAGCACTTTTATCAGAAGGGACTTAAAATATGTACATTTCACCATGAGGATATAAACCAAGACCACAGTACAACAGTTCTATCTGAAATCTGTTGTGCTTTATACACAACACAAAACATTCTTTAACAGTGCGTTTTTTCTCTTCATAGATGAAGAACTGCAGCACCTGATGTCCTCAGCAGCAACATGGTGGAGATCTGATTTGATACACTTTAGATAAGAACCCAGTGTTTTATATTTCTGCTTTGCCATAAGAGACAGAACATGGTCATCACAGCTGTGTCCTTCAGGCTCGTCTGTCCCTAATAAAATGATAGGAAACATGAAAGTGATCGTCATTATTGTAGAGGAAGAGTTACATATGAACAAAGTGTGTAATCTTATTTTCTGTGGATATTCAACTGTGTATTTGAATATGCTTTTGGATTAAAACGTGCACTACCATGACAATGAATGTTTTTAATGGAGCTATTTCACATTAAAAGTATTGCATTATAATTTAATACATTATGTATTATGTGCAATACTTTGATTGTTTTTAAGTAATGAAATCAGGTCTGTACCTGGAGTCAGTGTTCAGTCTGGTTGGATTCAAGTTGTGTGTCAAGTTGGACCTTCTAGAGGAACATGAAACCAATACACAGATATGTAAAGTCATACATGGGCCAGGTTAAGTAATTAACAGACTTTTAAATGGTAAAAATAAAATATTAGTTCAAAGTTAATCAGAGCATAATCATTTCAGATTAGGAAATAGGTAGTGCATATAAACCCACAACTCTGTATGACACTGTCTGTTCTAGTAAAGTTACAAGGCTATGACTTACTCATATTTAACAAAATAATTCAGTGAAGTCTGTCTGAGATTAACGATTTAAATACTGAAGGTGGGAGACACGGTTATTTTTCACTGTAACACGTGACAGGACATCAACACCGTGACTCTGAATAAAGAGCCTTAAAAGACGTAGTGCTCCTTTGAACAGCTGCTCTTACAATGTGTAGCAAGTGCTAAATCTCCATTAGTATAATAGTAACAAAAATCACCCTTTACATAATTGAACATATATTTTCCATGTGAACCCCTTTAACACAGTTCAATTCAGGAGCAAAATATAATTTATACAGTATTTATTAGAGCTAGTATTAGTAAACAGATCAAACAAATGCAGTACAACACATCACACATCCACAGTGTCTCTTTTGCTTATCATCACAGTCAGTCAGAAGTGTCCGTTTAACTTACGTAGCAGTTGAGAGATGCTTCGTTGGAGGTAGCAGGAGCTAGCTCATAGCCAGTGCTGCTGTTGAGAGCGGCAGAGTTCACACAGGAAAAGACACGACGGACGGGGGAAAAAAGCTTTGAGTCCCACACTCTAACCTGCTGAGCGAACAACGTCCACAGTGACTCCGCCGCCGTCCTCTCATCCAGACTCGCCAACCGTTCTCCGGTTCTTCGTGATACACAGCTCCGCAGCTTGTGACGACGTAACTCATGAGGCGTTCACTTGCAGCTGTGTTAAATGCAGCTTCGTTTGTCATGGCGAGTTGAAGAAGTCTGCTGCAAAGCTATGAATAATCCGCATGATGAAAACTCACAGCAATGTTATGCCTACATTATCAATATATTGAGACCCATGTGACACAGTTTGACATGGTTTAGCAAAGTGAATGAGGAGAAATACATCCAAGTGTGAGACGTAACAAACCGAAAGCGGTCTCATGCTGCGTTCAGGGTAACTCTGTTAAAATGGGTTTCATAGGTCATGATGAGCTGATGAACTTTGATGCCACGCCATTAACAATCTGCATGATGAAAAGTCACAATAATGTTATGCCTACATTATCAATATCTTGAGACCAATTTGACACAGTTTGACATGGTTTAGTAAAGTGGCTGGAGGGAAATACATCAAAGAGTAAGATGACCAAAACAAGACATTTCCTGATGCCACCAGGGGGCGCTTTCCTTTTAAGTCATGATTTCTAGGTAGATGTCTTCCGGTCGCGACTCTTGTCTTATATGTGTAGTTTGGAGTCGATTGGACAAAATATGTCTAAGTTACAGAAGCTCGCTTATATTGGCGTTTAGTCGAACTTTGAGACCTCACCACGGTCACACGGTATGATGAAAAGTTTAAATTCTGATAACTTTAGATCTTCATCTTGTTTTGTAGAGTCTCATCTAATTTTTAAGTTGATCTGATGAAAGCTGTCTGAGTAGTACATAAAAACATAACACGTACCAAAATAAGACATTTCGCGTTACCACCAGGGGGCGCTGTGATTGTAAGTCACAATTTCTGCACCCATGTCTTCTGGTGGCGACTCTTGTCGAATGTGTCTAGTTTGGACTCAATTGGACAAAATATGTCTGAAATATGGAAGCTTGTGTTTTGATGGCGTTTCATCAAACTTTAACGCCACACCACGGTCAGACGGTTTTGCTAAAACGTAATCCTTCAATAACTTTAGATCTCCAATTTGTTGTGATGACGATCGTCTAAATTTGAAGTTGATCTGATGAAAGCTGTACGACAAGTACATCAAAGAAAAAATATGGAATATGACCAAAATGGCCACTAAAGTCAAACTGGCGGGCTTCCTGTTGCGTTATTCATAATGCACTGATGGACTTTTTTGTGCATCTAGTCATGATACACAATAATCTTTGTTTTTTTTGAGGATCGGTGAATGCTAAATGAGGGGCTTTTCCGTAGGTGGCGCTCTTGAGCCATTTTGCCACGCCCTTTTCAAAATACTCCAGAATACGTAATTTTACGCCGCCTTCGAATTTACTGCAAACTCCTACAACTTTTTGAGCACATTAAAGCCCTCAAAAAGCCAATTCATTTAAGCTAAGAAAAATAATAATAATAATAATAATAATCATTTCAATTTCAATAGGGCCTCCCACCGATTTCGGTGCTCGGGCCCTAACTAGGGCTACGTTGTAGCACTAACGGGCCCGAGCACAGGCAATTTCAAGTCTGTTGCGGTCGGGGAAGAGAGAACGTTCACTGACCAAGCGCTCGTCTCCACATTGCCTGCGTTTGCCCTGTGCGGCAAGGAAGATCGCTCCACTTCTTCTGGCCAGCCGCTGGTGCTGAACTAGAGGTAAGTAACCTTGAAACTATCCAACATAACATATTGCTTTATCTATCATCATATGCTTACATGCCTCAAGTTTTTTGTAATATGTAATTGTTATAAAAGTTACCGTTTATTTATCACGTCTAATGAACAGATTGAAGCAAGATAACTCGACAGTCTTGTTTTGGTTGTGACATTATTTTTTTTAATGAGTTACTATCAATACGCTACACGTGTACGTTTCATGTGATAGTAACTGTTTCACCAATATTCTGATACAGGATGGTATATCCGCCATTACTATTTTCACATTGTTTATTTAGTCTGTCATGGAGTTGTAGAGTGAATTAGACAGTAGTGATAACATTATAATGTCCACACATCAGTGTTGTAAACACTTCTCCAATTAATTATATAATTATGTTTTCACACTGAGGGAAGTGGAGAGACTTGATGTGGACTGTTATCAACAGCTCTGTGGGAGATCATCACCTTGAATATTACAGATGAGGTAGAAAGACATTTTATCTATGTGTACAATGTTGTATTTCTTTGTCACGTTTTATCAAAAGCGATTTAAAGTATGTGCATTTAACCATTAGGATACAAACCCAGACCCTAGTACATCGGTTCTAGCTGAAATAAGTAGTGCTTCATAAACAACACAAAACATTCATAACAGTACGCTTCTGCTCCTCATTAATGCAGCTCCTGATGTCCCCAGCAGCAACATGGTGGAGATCTGCAGCTTCATGCTGGTCAACTGGAAGACAACTGATTAAGATTAAAAGATTAAGATTAAAATCCATGTATTCATCCAAAACACATGCACAGACATGCAAAGGCACACTCATGCAGGTAGGGACATTTAATCGCTGCTTTTTACCCATCTGGTGCAGGACACACAGAGCAGTGAGCGACCATGTACGGCACTCGGGGGAGCAGATGTTGGGGGAGTGAGGTGCCTTGCTCATGGGCACTAGAGAGGGTAGGGAGACTCTTGGATTTTTGGACAGATCAATCCAGGTGCGACTTTTGTTGTCTCTCCATGGAGTCGAACCAAAGACGAACCAGAGACCTTCTCTGCCCATAGTCCAAGTTTCTGCCACTCGACCACCGCCTCTCCTCATGCATCATCAAACTAGTAATCTACACATCACTCCATGCGTTGCTCCCTTAACTACAGATGGCCTGCGAATGTCATGGAGTTTTACAGTGAATTAGACAGTTTAGGTATGATTTTAATCTCCACACATCAGTGTTGTAAACAGTTCTCAAATTAATTATAGAATTATGTTTTCACACTGAGAGAAGTGGAAAGACTTGATTTGGACTGTTATCAATAGGTCTGTGGGAGATTATCACCTTGAATAGTACTGATGAGGTAGAAAGACATTTTATGTATTTGTACAATGTTGTATTTCTTTCAGCACTTTTATCAGAAGGGACTTAAAATATGTACATTTCACCATGAGGATATAAACCAAGACCACAGTACAACAGTTCTATCTGAAATCTGTTGTGCTTTATACACAACACAAAACATTCTTTAACAGTGCGTTTTTTCTCTTCATAGATGAAGAACTGCAGCACCTGATGTCCTCAGCAGCAACATGGTGGAGATCTGATTTGATACACTTTAGATAAGAACCCAGTGTTTTATATTTCTGCTTTGCCATAAGAGACAGAACATGGTCATCACAGCTGTGTCCTTCAGGCTCGTCTGTCCCTAATAAAATGATAGGAAACATGAAAGTGATCGTCATTATTGTAGAGGAAGAGTTACATATGAACAAAGTGTGTAATCTTATTTTCTGTGGATATTCAACTGTGTATTTGAATATGCTTTTGGATTAAAACGTGCACTACCATGACAATGAATGTTTTTAATGGAGCTATTTCACATTAAAAGTATTGCATTATAATTTAATACATTATGTATTATGTGCAATACTTTGATTGTTTTTAAGTAATGAAATCAGGTCTGTACCTGGAGTCAGTGTTCAGTCTGGTTGGATTCAAGTTGTGTGTCAAGTTGGACCTTCTAGAGGAACATGAAACCAATACACAGATATGTAAAGTCATACATGGGCCAGGTTAAGTAATTAACAGACTTTTAAATGGTAAAAATAAAATATTAGTTCAAAGTTAATCAGAGCATAATCATTTCAGATTAGGAAATAGGTAGTGCATATAAACCCACAACTCTGTATGACACTGTCTGTTCTAGTAAAGTTACAAGGCTATGACTTACTCATATTTAACAAAAGAATTCAGTGAAGTCTGTCTGAGATTAACGATTTAAATACTGAAGGTGGGAGACACGGTTATTTTTCACTGTAACACGTGACAGGACATCAACACCGTGACTCTGAATAAAGAGCCTTAAAAGACGTAGTGCTCCTTTGAACAGCTGCTCTTACAATGTGTAGCAAGTGCTAAATCTCCATTAGTATAATAGTAACAAAAATCACCCTTTACATAATTGAACATATATTTTCCATGTGAACCCCTTTAACACAGTTCAATTCAGGAGCAAAATATAATTTATACAGTATTTATTAGAGCTAGTATTAGTAAACAGATCAAACAAATGCAGTACAACACATCACACATCCACAGTGTCTCTTTTGCTTATCATCACAGTCAGTCAGAAGTGTCCGTTTAACTTACGTAGCAGTTGAGAGATGCTTCGTTGGAGGTAGCAGGAGCTAGCTCATAGCCAGTGCTGCTGTTGAGAGCGGCAGAGTTCACACAGGAAAAGACACGACGGACGGGGGAAAAAACCTTTGAGTCCCACACTCTAACCTGCTGAGCGAACAACGTCCACAGTGACTCCGCCGCCGTCCTCTCATCCAGACTCGCCAACCGTTCTCCGGTTCTTCGTGATACACAGCTCCGCAGCTTGTGACAACGTAACTCATGAGGCGTTCACTTGCAGCTGTGTTAAATGCAGCTTCGTTTGTCATGGCGAGTTGAAGAAGTCTGCTGCAAAGCTATGAATAATCCGCATGATGAAAACTCACAGCAATGTTATGCCTACATTATCAATATATTGAGACCCATGTGACACAGTTTGACATGGTTTAGCAAAGTGAATGAGGAGAAATACATCCAAGTGTGAGACGTAACAAACCGAAAGCGGTCTCATGCTGCGTTCAGGGTAACTCTGTTAAAATGGGTTTCATAGGTCATGATGAGCTGATGAACTTTGATGCCACGCCATTAACAATCTGCATGATGAAAAGTCACAATAATGTTATGCCTACATTATCAATATCTTGAGACCAATTTGACACAGTTTGACATGGTTTAGTAAAGTGGCTGGAGGGAAATACATCAAAGAGTAAGATGACCAAAACAAGACATTTCCTGATGCCACCAGGGGGCGCTTTCCTTTTAAGTCATGATTTCTAGGTAGATGTCTTCCGGTCGCGACTCTTGTCTTATATGTGTAGTTTGGAGTCGATTGGACAAAATATGTCTAAGTTACAGAAGCTCGCTTATATTGGCGTTTAGTCGAACTTTGAGACCTCACCACGGTCACACGGTATGATGAAAAGTTTAAATTCTGATAACTTTAGATCTTCATCTTGTTTTGTAGAGTCTCATCTAATTTTTAAGTTGATCTGATGAAAGCTGTCTGAGTAGTACATAAAAACATAACACGTACCAAAATAAGACATTTCGCGTTACCACCAGGGGGCGCTGTGATTGTAAGTCACAATTTCTGCACCCATGTCTTCTGGTGGCGACTCTTGTCGAATGTGTCTAGTTTGGACTCAATTGGACAAAATATGTCTGAAATATGGAAGCTTGTGTTTTGATGGCGTTTCATCAAACTTTAACGCCACACCACGGTCAGACGGTTTTGCTAAAACGTAATCCTTCAATAACTTTAGATCTCCAATTTGTTGTGATGACGATCGTCTAAATTTGAAGTTGATCTGATGAAAGCTGTACGACAAGTACATCAAAGAAAAAATATGGAATATGACCAAAATGGCCACTAAAGTCAAACTGGCGGGCTTCCTGTTGCGTTATTCATAATGCACTGATGGACTTTTTTGTGCATCTAGTCATGATACACAATAATCTTTGTTTTTTTTGAGGATCGGTGAATGCTAAATGAGGGGCTTTTCCGTAGGTGGCGCTCTTGAGCCATTTTGCCACGCCCTTTTCAAAATACTCCAGAATACGTAATTTTACGCCGCCTTCGAATTTACTGCAAACTCCTACAACTTTTTGAGCACATTAAAGCCCTCAAAAAGCCAATTCATTTAAGCTAAGAAAAATAATAATAATAATAACTAGGGCTACGTTGTAGCACTAACGGGCCCGAGCACAGGCAATTTCAAGTCTGTTGCGGTCGGGGAAGAGAGAACGTTCGATGACCAAGCGCTCGTCTCCACATTGCCTGCGTTTGCCCTGTGCGGCAAGGAAGATCGCTCCACTTCTTCTGGCCAGCCGCTGGTGCTGAACTAGAGGTAAGTAACCTTGAAACTATCCAACATAACCTATTGCTGTATCTATCATCATATGCTTACATGCCTCAAGTTTTTTGTAATATGTAATTGTTATAAAAGTTACCGTTTATTTATCACGTCTAATGAACAGATTGAAGCAAGATAACTCCACAGTCTTGTTTTGGTTGTGACATTATTTTTTTTAATGAGTTACTATCAATACGCTACACGTGTACGTTTCATGTGATAGTAACTGTTTCACCAATATTCTGATACAGGATGGTATATCCGCCATTACTATTTTCACATCGTTTATTTAGTCTGTCATGGAGTTGTAGAGTGAATTAGACAGTAGTGATAACATTATAATGTCCACACATCAGTGTTGTAAACACTTCTCCAATTAATTATATAATTATGTTTTCACACTGAGGGAAGTGGAGAGACTTGATGTGGACGTTATCAACAGCTCTGTGGGAGATCATCACCTTGAATATTACAGATGAGGTAGAAAGACATTTTATCTATGTGTACAATGTTGTATTTCTTTGTCACGTTTTATCAAAAGCGATTTAAAGTATGTGCATTTAACCATTAGGATACAAACCCAGACCCTAGTACATCGGTTCTAGCTGAAATAAGTAGTGCTTCATAAACAACACAAAACATTCATAACAGTACGCTTCTGCTCCTCATTAATGCAGCTCCTGATGTCCCCAGCAGCAACATGGTGGAGATCTGCAGCTTCATGCTGGTCAACTGGAAGACAACTGATTAAGATTAAAAGATTAAGATTAAAATCCATTTATTCATCCCAAACACATGCACAGACATGCAAAGGCAAGGCACACTCATGCAGGTAGGGAAATTTAATCGCTGCTTTTTACCCATCTGGTGCAGGACACACAGAGCAGTGAGCGACCATGTACGGCGCTCGGGGGAGCAGATGTTGGGGGAGTGAGGTGCCTTGCTCATGGGCACTAGAGAGGGTAGGGAGACTCTTGGATTTTTGGACAGATCAATCCAGGTTCGACTTTTGTTGTCTCTCCATGGAGTCGAACCAAAGACGAACCAGAGACCTTCTCTGCCCATAGTCCAAGTTTCTGCCACTCGACCACCGCCTCTCCTCATGCATCATCAAACTAGTAATCTACACATCACTCCATGCGTTGCTCCCTTAACTACAGATGGCCTGCGAATGTCATGGAGTTTTACAGTGAATTAGACAGTTTAGGTATGATTTTAATCTCCACACATCAGTGTTGTAAACAGTTCTCAAATTAATTATAGAATTATGTTTTCACACTGAGAGAAGTGGAAAGACTTGATTTGGACTGTTATCAATAGGTCTGTGGGAGATTATCACCTTGAATAGTACTGATGAGGTAGAAAGACATTTTATGTATTTGTACAATGTTGTATTTCTTTCAGCACTTTTATCAGAAGGGACTTAAAATATGTACATTTCACCATGAGGATATAAACCAAGACCACAGTACAACAGTTCTATCTGAAATCTGTTGTGCTTTATACACAACACAAAACATTCTTTAACAGTGCGTTTTTTCTCTTCATAGATGAAGAACTGCAGCACCTGATGTCCTCAGCAGCAACATGGTGGAGATCTGATTTGAAACACTTTAGATAAGAACCCAGTGTTTTATATTTCTGCTTTGCCATAAGAGACAGAACATGGTCATCACAGCTGTGTCCTTCAGGCTCGTCTGTCCCTAATAAAATGATAGGAAACATGAAAGTGATCGTCATTATTGTAGAGGAAGAGTTACATATGAACAAAGTGTGTAATCTTATTTTCTGTGGATATTCAACTGTGTATTTGAATATGCTTTTGGATTAAAACGTGCACTACCATGACAATGAATGTTTTTAATGGAGCTATTTCACATTAAAAGTATTGCATTATAATTTAATACATTATGTATTATGTGCAATACTTTGATTGTTTTTAAGTAATGAAATCAGGTCTGTACCTGGAGTCAGTGTTCAGTCTGGTTGGATTCAAGTTGTGTGTCAAGTTGGACCTTCTAGAGGAACATGAAACCAATACACAGATATGTAAAGTCATACATGGGCCAGGTTAAGTAATTAACAGACTTTTAAATGGTAAAAATAAAATATTAGTTCAAAGTTAATCAGAGCATAATCATTTCAGATTAGGAAATAGGTAGTGCATATAAGCCCACAACTCTGTATGACACTGTCTGTTCTAGTAAAGGTACAAGGCTATGACTTACTCATATTTAACAAAAGAATTCAGTGAAGTCAGTCTGAGATTAACGATTTAAATACTGAAGGTGGGAGACACGGTTATTTTTCACTGTAACACGTGACAGGACATCAACACCGTGACTCTGAATAAAGAGCCTTAAAAGACGTAGTGCTCCTTTGAACAGCTGCTCTTACAATGTGTAGCAAGTGCTAAATCTCCATTAGTATAATAGTAACAAAAATCACCCTTTACATAATTGAACATATATTTTCCATGTGAACCCCTTTAACACAGTTCAATTCAGGAGCAAAATATAATTTATACAGTATTTATTAGAGCTAGTATTAGTAAACAGATCAAACAAATGCAGTACAACACATCACACATCCACAGTGTCTCTTTTGCTTATCATCACAGTCAGTCAGAAGTGTCCGTTTAACTTACGTAGCAGTTGAGAGATGCTTCGTTTGAGCTAGCAGGAGCTAGCTCATAGCCAGTGCTGCTGTTGAGAGCGGCAGAGTTCACACAGGAAAAGACACGACGGACGGGGGAAAAAAGCTTTGAGTGCGTCCCACACTCTAACCTGCTGAGCTAACAACGTCCACAGTGACTCCGCCGCCGTCCTCTCATCCAGACTCGCCAACCGTTCTCCGGTTCTTCGTGATACACAGCTCCGCAGCTTGTGACGACGTAACTTCTTTCAGAGTCTCATGAGGCGTTCACTTGCAGCTGTGTTAAATGCAGCTTCGTTTGTCATGGCGAGTTGAAGAAGTCTGCTGCAAAGCTATGAATAATCCGCATGATGAAAACTCACAGCAATGTTATGCCTACATTATCAATATATTGAGACCCATGTGACACAGTTTGACATGGTTTAGCAAAGTGAATGAGGAGAAATTCATCCAAGTGTGAGACGTAACAAACCGAAAGCGGTCTCATGCTGCGTTCAGGGTAACTCTGTTAAAATGGGATTCATTGGTCATGGTGAGCTGATGAACTTTGATGCCACGCCATTAACAATCTGCATGATGAAAAGTCACAATAATGTTATGCCTACATTATCAATATCTTGAGACCAATTTGACACAGTTTGACATGGTTTAGTAAAGTGGCTGGAGGGAAATACATCAAAGAGTAAGATGACCAAAACAAGACATTTCCTGATGCCACCAGGGGGCGCTTTCCTTTTAAGTCATGATTTCTAGGTAGATGTCTTCCGGTCGCGACTCTTGTCTTATATGTGTAGTTTGGAGTCGATTGGACAAAATATGTCTAAGTTACAGAAGCTCGCTTATATTGGCGTTTAGTCGAACTTTAAGACCTCACCACGGTCACACGGTATGATGAAAAGTTTAAATTCTGATAACTTTAGATCTTCATCTTGTTTTGTAGAGTCTCATCTAATTTTTAAGTTGATCTGATGAAAGCTGTCTGAGTAGTACATAAAAACATAACACGTACCAAAACAAGACATTTCGCGTTACCACCAGGGGGCGCTGTGATTGTAAGTCACAATTTCTGCACCCATGTCTTCTGGTGGCGACTCTTGTCGAATGTGTCTAGTTTGGACTCAATTGGACAAAATATGTCTGAAATATGGAAGCTTGTGTTTTGATGGCGTTTCATCAAACTTTAACGCCACACCACGGTCAGACGGTTTTGCTAAAACGTAATCCTTCAATAACTTTAGATCTCCAATTTGTTGTGATGACGATCGTCTAAATTTGAAGTTGATCTGATGAAAGCTGTACGACAAGTACATCAAAGAAAAAATATGGAATATGACCAAAATGGCCACTAAAGTCAAACTGGCGGGCTTCCTGTTGCGTTATTCATAATGCACTGATGGACTTTTTTGTGCATCTAGTCATGATACACAATAATCTTTGTTTTTTTTGAGGATCGGTGAATGCTAAATGAGGGGCTTTTCCGTAGGTGGCGCTCTTGAGCCATTTTGCCACGCCCTTTTCAAAATACTCCAGAATACGTAATTTTACGCCGCCTTCGAATTTACTGCAAACTCCTACAACTTTTTGAGCACATTAAAGCCCTCAAAAAGCCAATTCATTTAAGCTAAGAAAAATAATAATAACTAGGGCTACGTTGTAGCACTAACGGGCCCGAGCACAGGCAATTTCAAGTCTGTTGCGGTCGGGGAAGAGAGAACGTTCGATGACCAAGCGCTCGTCTCCACATTGCCTGCGTTTGCCCTGTGCGGCAAGGAAGATCGCTCCACTTCTTCTGGCCAGCCGCTGGTGCTGAACTAGAGGTAAGTAACCTTGAAACTATCCAACATAACCTATTGCTTTATCTATCATCATATGCTTACATGCCTCAAGTTTTTTGTAATATGTAATTGTTATAAAAGTTACCGTTTATTTATCACGTCTAATGAACAGATTGAAGCAAGATAACTCGACAGTCTTGTTTTGGTTTTGACATTATTTTTTTTAATGAGTTACTATCAATACGCTACACGTTTACGTTTCATGTGATAGTAACTGTTTCACCAATATTCTGATACAGGATGGTATATCCGCCATTACTATTTTCACATCGTTTATTTAGTCTGTCATGGAGTTGTAGAGTGAATTAGACAGTAGTGATAACATTATAATGTCCACACATCAGTGTTGTAAACACTTCTCCAATTAATTATATAATTATGTTTTCACACTGAGGGAAGTGGAGAGACTTGATGTGGACTGTTATCAACAGCTCTGTGGGAGATCATCACCTTGAATATTACAGATGAGGTAGAAAGACATTTTATCTATGTGTACAATGTTGTATTTCTTTGTCACGTTTTATCAAAAGCGATTTAAAGTATGTGCATTTAACCATTAGGATACAAACCCAGACCCTAGTACATCGGTTCTAGCTGAAATAAGTAGTGCTTCATAAACAACACAAAACATTCATAACAGTACGCTTCTGCTCCTCATTAATGCAGCTCCTGATGTCCCCAGCAGCAACATGGTGGAGATCTGCAGCTTCATGCTGGTCAACTGGAAGACAACTGATTAAGATTAAAAGATTAAGATTAAAATCCATTTATTCATCCCAAACACATGCACAGACATGCAAAGGCACACTCATGCAGGTAGGGAAATTTAATCGCTGCTTTTTACCCATCTGGTGCAGGACACACAGAGCAGTGAGCGACCATGTACGGCGCTCGGGGGAGCAGATGTTGGGGGAGTGAGGTGCCTTGCTCATGGGCACTAGAGAGGGTAGGGAGACTCTTGGATTTTTGGACAGATCAATCCAGGTTCGACTTTTGTTGTCTCTCCATGGAGTCGAACCAAAGACGAACCAGAGACCTTCTCTGCCCATAGTCCAAGTTTCTGCCACTCGACCACCGCCTCTCCTCATGCATCATCAAACTAGTAATCTACACATCATTCCATGCGTTGCTCCCTTAACTACAGATGGCCTGCGAATGTCATGGAGTTTTACAGTGAATTAGACAGTTTAGGTATGATTTTAATCTCCACACATCAGTGTTGTAAACAGTTCTCAAATTAATTATAGAATTATGTTTTCACACTGAGAGAAGTGGAAAGACTTGATTTGGACTGTTATCAATAGGTCTGTGGGAGATTATCACCTTGAATAGTACTGATGAGGTAGAAAGACATTTTATGTATTTGTACAATGTTGTATTTCTTTCAGCACTTTTATCAGAAGGGACTTAAAATATGTACATTTCACCATGAGGATATAAACCAAGACCACAGTACAACAGTTCTATCAGAAATCTGTTGTGCTTTATACACAACACAAAACATTCTTTAACAGTGCGTTTTTTCTCTTCATAGATGAAGAACTGCAGCACCTGATGTCCTCAGCAGCAACATGGTGGAGATCTGATTTGATACACTTTAGATAAGAACCCAGTGTTTTATATTTCTGCTTTGCCATAAGAGACAGAACATGGTCATCACAGCTGTGTCCTTCAGGCTCGTCTGTCCCTAATAAAATGATAGGAAACATGAAAGTGATCGTCATTATTGTAGAGGAAGAGTTACATATGAACAAAGTGTGTAATCTTATTTTCTGTGGATATTCAACTGTGTATTTGAATATGCTTTTGGATTAAAACGTGCACTACCATGACAATGAATGTACAGTATGGAGTTATTTCACATTCAAAGTATTGCATATATTATTTAATACACAATGTATTATGTGCAGTACTTTGCCATGGTTGTTTGTAATTAATGAAAAGAGGTCTGTACCTGAAGTCGGTGTTCAATGTGGTTGAATTCCAGTTGTCTCATGCTGGACATGCTAGAGAAAATTTCAACATAAATATACAAATGTGTAAAGTCATACATGTGCCAGGTTAAGTCCTTAACACACTTTAAATGGTAAAAAAGGAAGTGTATTACTTCAAAGTTAAACAGATCATAATCATTTCAGCTTAGGAAATAGTTAGTGTACATCAGCATCAAATTCTCTATTACACTGTCTGTTCTAATAAAGATACAAGGCTATAATTTATTTATATTTAACAGAACAATTCAGTGAAATCTGCCTGAGATTACAATGTAAACAGTGCAGGCAGCAGAACGTTTAGCTTTCTCTGTAAGACATCATAACAATACTCTGAATAAAGAGCTTTGGAAGTTGAATTCCCCTTTAAACATCTGCTCTTAAAATACAGATGTGACTTTAAATACGCACGTTTCAATTGATCACTGTAAGTCTGTTTCAGTAGAATAACTAACTGTGTAACATTGTCAAGTCAAATGCCTTGGCGAGTGAAACCATTTTATAGCAATAGATATCCTGATGGAGCTAATTCACCGGACACACACAGTCTCCTGTCTCAGATTTAACCTCATAAACTAACGCATGCCACTGCTGGGCGGACCTACTCATGTCGGTTCATATCGGTGTGTGTCTGTAAAAGTGCCGTTCGCATTAAACAGGAGTTAATGCCCCAGATCGGAGTTCGTATTTAGCCTCCATGCTAACGGACGTTAGCTCGAATGCATGGTACTAAAACACCCTGCGAATCACTTCTACACATCTAAATAAAATACTGAGCTTGACTTACCACAGAAACGGGAGCGCAGACGTCTTTAACGTGTCCGTCAGCAGAACAAGCAAAACATCAAACTGTGTTATTCATCCGATACTGAGTGGGAGGTTTCGAAAGTCTCGAGTTGTGTTCAATGACACAGGAAAAAGTAAGGAGAAGGGAGGGCGCAGCTCACTGTGACGTCACGTAAATTTCAAACCACTATATCGCTTATTATAGCGATATAGAGGTAGTTACGAAAAAGTTCACCCCCTCAGAGTTTTAATGAAGGAAGAACATAGCGATTGAGACTAAAACCAAAGTTTGAATAATGCTGTAAACAGGTTTAATTCTACTCTAAAATTGGGCATTTTAACATGGGATTCAATGGGACTCTCTCCGACGAGCTGATGAACTTTCAAGCCATGCCATTAATAAACCGCATGATAAAAAGTCACAATAATCTTATGGCTACATTATCAATGTCTTGAGACCCATTAAACAAAGTTTGACATGGTTTTGCATATTGGATGAGCAGGAATACATCAGAGTGTCAGCTATACATTTCCTGCTGCCACCAGGGGGCGCTGTCATTTTAAGTCACGATTTCTGTATAGATGTCTTCATATCGCAACTATTGTCTTATGTGTCTAGTTTGGACTTGATTAGACAAAATATGTCCAAGATACAGAAGCTCGTGTTTTAGTGCGTTTCACCGAAGTCTCATCAAACTTTAGCGCCACGCCACAATCACACGGTTTGACGAAAAGTCGATCTTTCAATAACTTTAGATCTTCATTTTGTTGTGATGACAGTCGTCTAAATATTAAGTTGATTTGATAAAAGCTGTACGACTAGTATATAAAAACATAAAACGTGACAAAAACAAGACTTTTCCTGCTGTCACCAGGGGGCGCTGTCACTTTAAGTCACGATTTCTGTATAGATGTCTTCATATCTCTACTCTTGTCTTATGTGTGTAGTTTGGACTCGATAGGACAAAATAAGTCTGAGATATAGAAGCCTGTGTTTTGATGGCGTTTAATCAAACTTTAACGCCACACCACGGTCAGACGGTTTTGCTAAAACGTAATCCTTCAATAACTTTAGATCTCCAATTTGTTGTGATGACGATCGTCTAAATTTGAAGTTGATCTGATGAAAGCTGTACGACAAGTACATCAAAGAAAAAATATGGAATATGACCAAAATGGCCACTAAAGTCAAACTGGCGGGCTTCCTGTTGCGTTATTCATAATGCACTGATGGACTTTTTTGTGCATCTAGTCATGATACACAATAATCTTTGTTTTTTTTGAGGATCGGTGAATGCTAAATGAGGGGCTTTTCCGTAGGTGGCGCTCTTTAGCCATTTTGCCACGCCCTTTTCAAAATACTCCAGAATACGTAATTTTACGCCGCCTTCGAATTTACTGCAAACTCCTACAACTTTTTGAGCACATTAAAGCCCTCAAAAAGCCAATTCATTTAAGCTAAGAAAAATAATAATAATAATAATAATAATCATTTCAATTTCAATAGGGCCTCCCACCGATTTCGGTGCTCGGGCCCTAATAATAATAACTAGGGCTACGTTGTAGCACTAACGGGCCCGAGCACAGGCAATTTCAAGTCTGTTGCGGTCGGGGAAGAGAGAACGTTCGATGACCAAGCGCTCGTCTCCACATTGCCTGCGTTTGCCCTGTGCGGCAAGGAAGATCGCTCCACTTCTTCTGGCCAGCCGCTGGTGCTGAACTAGAGGTAAGTAACCTTGAAACTATCCAACATAACCTATTGCTTTATCTATCATCATATGCTTACATGCCTCAAGTTTTTTGTAACATGTAATTGTTATAAAAGTTACCGTTTATTTATCACGTCTAATGAACAGATTGAAGCAAGATAACTCGACAGTCTTGTTTTGGTTTTGACATTATTTTTTTTAATGAGTTACTATCAATACGCTACACGTTTACGTTTCATGTGATAGTAACTGTTTCACCAATATTCTGATACAGGATGGTATATCCGCCATTACTATTTTCACATTGTTTATTTAGTCTGTCATGGAGTTGTAGAGTGAATTAGACAGTAGTGATAACATTATAATGTCCACACATCAGTGTTGTAAACACTTCTCCAATTAATTATATAATTATGTTTTCACACTGAGGGAAGTGGAGAGACTTGATGTGGACTGTTATCAACAGCTCTGTGGGAGATCATCACCTTGAATATTACAGATGAGGTAGAAAGACATTTTATCTATGTGTACAATGTTGTATTTCTTTGTCACGTTTTATCAAAAGCGATTTAAAGTATGTGCATTTAACCATTAGGATACAAACCCAGACCCTAGTACATCGGTTCTAGCTGAAATAAGTAGTGCTTCATAAACAACACAAAACATTCATAACAGTACGCTTCTGCTCCTCATTAATGCAGCTCCTGATGTCCCCAGCAGCAACATGGTGGAGATCTGCAGCTTCATGCTGGTCAACTGGAAGACAACTGATTAAGATTAAAAGATTAAAATTAAAATCCATTTATTCATCCCAAACACATGCACAGACATGCAAAGGCACACTCATGCAGGTAGGGAAATTTAATCGCTGCTTTTTACCCATCTGGTGCAGGACACACAGAGCAGTGAGCGACCATGTACGGCGCTCGGGGGAGCAGATGTTGGGGGAGTGAGGTGCCTTGCTCATGGGCACTAGAGAGGGTAGGGAGACTCTTGGATTTTTGGACAGATCAATCCAGGTTCGACTTTTGTTGTCTCTCCATGGAGTCGAACCAAAGACGAACCAGAGACCTTCTCTGCCCATAGTCCAAGTTTCTGCCACTCGACCACCGCCTCTCCTCATGCATCATCAAACTAGTAATCTACACATCATTCCATGCGTTGCTCCCTTAACTACAGATGGCCTGCGAATGTCATGGAGTTTTACAGTGAATTAGACAGTTTAGGTATGATTTTAATCTCCACACATCAGTGTTGTAAACAGTTCTCAAATTAATTATAGAATTATGTTTTCACACTGAGAGAAGTGGAAAGACTTGATTTGGACTGTTATCAATAGGTCTGTGGGAGATTATCACCTTGAATAGTACTGATGAGGTAGAAAGACATTTTATGTATTTGTACAATGTTGTATTTCTTTCAGCACTTTTATCAGAAGGGACTTAAAATATGTACATTTCACCATGAGGATATAAACCAAGACCACAGTACAACAGTTCTATCAGAAATCTGTTGTGCTTTATACACAACACAAAACATTCTTTAACAGTGCGTTTTTTCTCTTCATAGATGAAGAACTGCAGCACCTGATGTCCTCAGCAGCAACATGGTGGAGATCTGATTTGATACACTTTAGATAAGAACCCAGTGTTTTATATTTCTGCTTTGCCATAAGAGACAGAACATGGTCATCACAGCTGTGTCCTTCAGGCTCGTCTGTCCCTAATAAAATGATAGGAAACATGAAAGTGATCGTCATTATTGTAGAGGAAGAGTTACATATGAACAAAGTGTGTAATCTTATTTTCTGTGGATATTCAACTGTGTATTTGAATATGCTTTTGGATTAAAACGTGCACTACCATGACAATGAATGTACAGTATGGAGTTATTTCACATTCAAAGTATTGCATATATTATTTAATACACAATGTATTATGTGCAGTACTTTGCCATGGTTGTTTGTAATTAATGAAAAGAGGTCTGTACCTGAAGTCGGTGTTCAATGTGGTTGAATTCCAGTTGTCTCATGCTGGACATGCTAGAGAAAATTTCAACATAAATATACAAATGTGTAAAGTCATACATGTGCCAGGTTAAGTCCTTAACACACTTTAAATGGTAAAAAAGGAAGTGTATTACTTCAAAGTTAAACAGATCATAATCATTTCAGCTTAGGAAATAGTTAGTGTACATCAGCATCAAATTCTCTATTACACTGTCTGTTCTAATAAAGATACAAGGCTATAATTTATTTATATTTAACAGAACAATTCAGTGAAATCTGCCTGAGATTACAATGTAAACAGTGCAGGCAGCAGAACGTTTAGCTTTCTCTGTAAGACATCATAACAATACTCTGAATAAAGAGCTTTGGAAGTTGAATTCCCCTTTAAACATCTGCTCTTAAAATACAGATGTGACTTTAAATACGCACGTTTCAATTGATCACTGTAAGTCTGTTTCAGTAGAATAACTAACTGTGTAACATTGTCAAGTCAAATGCCTTGGCGAGTGAAACCATTTTATAGCAATAGATATCCTGATGGAGCTAATTCACCGGACACACACAGTCTCCTGTCTCAGATTTAACCTCATAAACTAACGCATGCCACTGCTGGGCGGGCCTACTCATGTCGGTTCATATCGGTGTGTGTCGGTAATAGTGCCGTTCGCATTAAACAGGAGTTAATGCCCCAGATCGGAGTTCGTATTTAGCCTCCATGCTAACGGACGTTAGCTCGAATGCATGGTACTAAAACACCCTGCGAATCACTTCTACACATCTAAATAAAATACTGAGCTTGACTTACCACAGAAACGGGAGCGCAGACGTCTTTAACGTGTCCGTCAGCAGAACAAGCAAAACATCAAACTGTGTTATTCATCCGATACTGAGTGGGAGGTTTCGAAAGTCTCGAGTTGTGTTCAATGACACAGGAAAAAGTAAGGAGAAGGGAGGGCGCAGCTCACTGTGACGTCACGTAAATTTCAAACCACTATATCGCTTATTATAGCGATATAGAGGTAGTTACGAAAAAGTTCACCCCCTCAGAGTTTTAATGAAGGAAGAACATAGCGATTGAGACTAAAACCAAAGTTTGAATAATGCTGTAAACAGGTTTAATTCTACTCTAAAATTGGGCATTTTAACATGGGATTCAATGGGACTCTCTCCGACGAGCTGATGAACTTTCAAGCCATGCCATTAATAAACCGCATGATAAAAAGTCACAATAATCTTATGGCTACATTATCAATGTCTTGAGACCCATTAAACAAAGTTTGACATGGTTTTGCATATTGGATGAGCAGGAATACATCAGAGTGTCAGCTATACATTTCCTGCTGCCACCAGGGGGCGCTGTCATTTTAAGTCACGATTTCTGTATAGATGTCTTCATATCGCAACTATTGTCTTATGTGTCTAGTTTGGACTTGATTAGACAAAATATGTCCAAGATACAGAAGCTCGTGTTTTAGTGCGTTTCACCGAAGTCTCATCAAACTTTAGCGCCACGCCACAATCACACGGTTTGACGAAAAGTCGATCTTTCAATAACTTTAGATCTTCATTTTGTTGTGATGACAGTCGTCTAAATATTAAGTTGATTTGATAAAAGCTGTACGACTAGTATATAAAAACATAAAACGTGACAAAAACAAGACTTTTCCTGCTGTCACCAGGGGGCGCTGTCACTTTAAGTCACGATTTCTGTATAGATGTCTTCATATCTCTACTCTTGTCTTATGTGTGTAGTTTGGACTCGATAGGACAAAATAAGTCTGAGATATAGAAGCCCGTGTTTTGATGGCGTTTAATCAAACTTTAACGCCACACCACGGTCAGACGGTTTTGCTAAAACGTAATCCTTCAATAACTTTAGATCTCCAATTTGTTGTGATGACGATCGTCTAAATTTGAAGTTGATCTGATGAAAGCTGTACGACAAGTACATCAAAGAAAAAATATGGAATATGACCAAAATGGCCACTAAAGTCAAACTGGCGGGCTTCCTGTTGCGTTATTCATAATGCACTGATGGACTTTTTTGTGCATCTAGTCATGATACACAATAATCTTTGTTTTTTTTGAGGATCGGTGAATGCTAAATGAGGGGCTTTTCCGTAGGTGGCGCTCTTTAGCCATTTTGCCACGCCTTTTTCAAAATACTCCAGAATACGTAATTTTACGCCGCCTTCGAATTTACTGCAAACTCCTACAACTTTTTGAGCACATTAAAGCCCTCAAAAAGCCAATTCATTTAAGCTAAGAAAAATAATAATAATAATAATAATAATAATCATTTCAATTTCAATAGGGCCTCCCACCGATTTCGGTGCTCGGGCCCTAATAATAATCATTTCAATTTCAATAGGGCCTCCCACCGATTTCGGTGCTCGGGCCCTAACTAGGGCTACGTTGTAGCACTAACGGGCCCGAGCACAGGCAATTTCAAGTCTGTTGCGGTCGGGGAAGAGAGAACGTTCGATGACCAAGCGCTCGTCTCCACATTGCCTGCGTTTACCCTGTGCGGCAAGGAAGATCGCTCCACTTCTTCTGGCCAGCCGCTGGTGCTGAACTAGAGGTAAGTAACCTTGAAACTATCCAACATAACCTATTGCTTTATCTATCATCATATGCTTACATGCCTCAAGTTTTTTGAAATATGTAATTGTTATAAAAGTTACCGTTTATTTATCACGTCTAATGAACAGATTGAAGCAAGATAACTCGACAGCCTTGTTTTGGTTGTGACATTATTTTTTTTAATGAGTTACTATCAATACGCTACACGTGTACGTTTCATGTGATAGTAACTGTTTCACCAATATTCTGATACAGGATGGTATATCCGCCATTACTATTTTCACATCGTTTATTTAGTCTGTCATGGAGTTGTAGAGTGAATTAGACAGTAGTGATAACATTATAATGTCCACACATCAGTGTTGTAAACACTTCTCCAATTAATTATATAATTATGTTTTCACACTGAGGGAAGTGGAGAGACTTGATGTGGACTGTTATCAACAGCTCTGTGGGAGATCATCACCTTGAATATTACAGATGAGGTAGAAAGACATTTTATCTATGTGTACAATGTTGTATTTCTTTGTCACGTTTTATCAAAAGCGATTTAAAGTATGTGCATTTAACCATTAGGATACAAACCCAGACCCTAGTACATCGGTTCTAGCTGAAATAAGTAGTGCTTCATAAACAACACAAAACATTCATAACAGTACGCTTCTGCTCCTCATTAATGCAGCTCCTGATGTCCCCAGCAGCAACATGGTGGAGATCTGCAGCTTCATGCTGGTCAACTGGAAGACAACTGATTAAGATTAAAAGATTAAGATTAAAATCCATTTATTCATCCCAAACACATGCACAGACATGCAAAGGCACACTCATGCAGGTAGGGAAATTTAATCGCTGCTTTTTACCCATCTGGTGCAGGACACACAGAGCAGTGAGCGACCATGTACGGCGCTCGGGGGAGCAGATGTTGGGGGAGTGAGGTGCCTTGCTCATGGGCACTAGAGAGGGTAGGGAGACTCTTGGATTTTTGGACAGATCAATCCAGGTTCGACTTTTGTTGTCTCTCCATGGAGTCGAACCAAAGACGAACCAGAGACCTTCTCTGCCCATAGTCCAAGTTTCTGCCACTCGACCACCGCCTCTCCTCATGCATCATCAAACTAGTAATCTACACATCACTCCATGCGTTGCTCCCTTAACTACAGATGGCCTGCGAATGTCATGGAGTTTTACAGTGAATTAGACAGTTTAGGTATGATTTTAATCTCCACACATCAGTGTTGTAAACAGTTCTCAAATTAATTATAGAATTATGTTTTCACACTGAGAGAAGTGGAAAGACTTGATTTGGACTGTTATCAATAGGTCTGTGGGAGATTATCACCTTGAATAGTACTGATGAGGTAGAAAGACATTTTATGTATTTGTACAATGTTGTATTTCTTTCAGCACTTTTATCAGAAGGGACTTAAAATATGTACATTTCACCATGAGGATATAAACCAAGACCACAGTACAACAGTTCTATCTGAAATCTGTTGTGCTTTATACACAACACAAAACATTCTTTAACAGTGCGTTTTTTCTCTTCATAGATGAAGAACTGCAGCACCTGATGTCCTCAGCAGCAACATGGTGGAGATCTGATTTGATACACTTTAGATAAGAACCCAGTGTTTTATATTTCTGCTTTGCCATAAGAGACAGAACATGGTCATCACAGCTGTGTCCTTCAGGCTCGTCTGTCCCTAATAAAATGATAGGAAACATGAAAGTGATCGTCATTATTGTAGAGGAAGAGTTACATATGAACAAAGTGTGTAATCTTATTTTCTGTGGATATTCAACTGTGTATTTGAATATGCTTTTGGATTAAAACGTGCACTACCATGACAATGAATGTACAGTATGGAGTTATTTCACATTCAAAGTATTGCATATATTATTTAATACACAATGTATTATGTGCAGTACTTTGCCATGGTTGTTTGTAATTAATGAAAAGAGGTCTGTACCTGAAGTCGGTGTTCAATGTGGTTGAATTCCAGTTGTCTCATGCTGGACATGCTAGAGAAAATTTCAACATAAATATACAAATGTGTAAAGTCATACATGTGCCAGGTTAAGTCCTTAACACACTTTAAATGGTAAAAAAGGAAGTGTATTACTTCAAAGTTAAACAGATCATAATCATTTCAGCTTAGGAAATAGTTAGTGTACATCAGCATCAAATTCTCTATTACACTGTCTGTTCTAATAAAGATACAAGGCTATAATTTATTTATATTTAACAGAACAATTCAGTGAAATCTGCCTGAGATTACAATGTAAACAGTGCAGGCAGCAGAACGTTTAGCTTTCTCTGTAAGACATCATAACAATACTCTGAATAAAGAGCTTTGGAAGTTGAATTCCCCTTTAAACATCTGCTCTTAAAATACAGATGTGACTTTAAATACGCACGTTTCAATTGATCACTGTAAGTCTGTTTCAGTAGAATAACTAACTGTGTAACATTGTCAAGTCAAATGCCTTGGCGAGTGAAACCATTTTATAGCAATAGATATCCTGATGGAGCTAATTCACCGGACACACACAGTCTCCTGTCTCAGATTTAACCTCATAAACTAACGCATGCCACTGCTGGGCGGACCTACTCATGTCGGTTCATATCGGTGTGTGTCGGTAATAGTGCCGTTCGCATTAAACAGGAGTTAATGCCCCAGATCGGAGTTCGTATTTAGCCTCCATGCTAACGGACGTTAGCTCGAATGCATGGTACTAAAACACCCTGCGAATCACTTCTACACATCTAAATAAAATACTGAGCTTGACTTACCACAGAAACGGGAGCGCAGACGTCTTTAACGTGTCCGTCAGCAGAACAAGCAAAACATCAAACTGTGTTATTCATCCGATACTGAGTGGGAGGTTTCGAAAGTCTCGA
The DNA here is from genome assembly GCF_949316205.1 of Platichthys flesus. NCBI lineage: Eukaryota > Metazoa > Chordata > Actinopteri > Pleuronectiformes > Pleuronectidae > Platichthys > Platichthys flesus. Next base: position 18,522,145 of record NC_084957.1, on the reverse strand, counting down.
GTTGTGTTCAATGACACAGGAAAAAGTAAGGAGAAGGGAGGGCGCAGCTCACTGTGACGTCACGTAAATTTCAAACCACTATATCGCTTATTATAGCGATATAGAGGTAGTTACGAAAAAGTTCACCCCCTCAGAGTTTTAATGAAGGAAGAACATAGCGATTGAGACTAAAACCAAAGTTTGAATAATGCTGTAAACAGGTTTAATTCTACTCTAAAATTGGGCATTTTAACATGGGATTCAATGGGACTCTCTCCGACGAGCTGATGAACTTTCAAGCCATGCCATTAATAAACCGCATGATAAAAAGTCACAATAATCTTATGGCTACATTATCAATGTCTTGAGACCCATTAAACAAAGTTTGACATGGTTTTGCATATTGGATGAGCAGGAATACATCAGAGTGTCAGCTATACATTTCCTGCTGCCACCAGGGGGCGCTGTCATTTTAAGTCACGATTTCTGTATAGATGTCTTCATATCGCAACTATTGTCTTATGTGTCTAGTTTGGACTTGATTAGACAAAATATGTCCAAGATACAGAAGCTCGTGTTTTAGTGCGTTTCACCGAAGTCTCATCAAACTTTAGCGCCACGCCACAATCACACGGTTTGACGAAAAGTCGATCTTTCAATAACTTTAGATCTTCATTTTGTTGTGATGACAGTCGTCTAAATATTAAGTTGATTTGATAAAAGCTGTACGACTAGTATATAAAAACATAAAACGTGACAAAAACAAGACTTTTCCTGCTGTCACCAGGGGGCGCTGTCACTTTAAGTCACGATTTCTGTATAGATGTCTTCATATCTCTACTCTTGTCTTATGTGTGTAGTTTGGACTCGATAGGACAAAATAAGTCTGAGATATAGAAGCCCGTGTTTTGATGGCGTTTAATCAAACTTTAACGCCACACCACGGTCAGACGGTTTTGCTAAAACGTAATCCTTCAATAACTTTAGATCTCCAATTTGTTGTGATGACGATCGTCTAAATTTGAAGTTGATCTGATGAAAGCTGTACGACAAGTACATCAAAGAAAAAATATGGAATATGACCAAAATGGCCACTAAAGTCAAACTGGCGGGCTTCCTGTTGCGTTATTCATAATGCACTGATGGACTTTTTTGTGCATCTAGTCATGATACACAATAATCTTTGTTTTTTTTGAGGATCGGTGAATGCTAAATGAGGGGCTTTTCCGTAGGTGGCGCTCTTTAGCCATTTTGCCACGCCCTTTTCAAAATACTCCAGAATACGTAATTTTACGCCGCCTTCGAATTTACTGCAAACTCCTACAACTTTTTGAGCACATTAAAGCCCTCAAAAAGCCAATTCATTTAAGCTAAGAAAAATAATAATAATAATAATAATAATAATCATTTCAATTTCAATAGGGCCTCCCACCGATTTCGGTGCTCGGGCCCTAACTAGGGCTACGTTGTAGCACTAACGGGCCCGAGCACAGGCAATTTCAAGTCTGTTGCGGTCGGGGAAGAGAGAACGTTCGATGACCAAGCGCTCGTCTCCACATTGCCTGCGTTTGCCCTGTGCGGCAAGGAAGATCGCTCCACTTCTTCTGGCCAGCCGCTGGTGCTGAACTAGAGGTAAGTAACCTTGAAACTATCCAACATAACCTATTGCTTTATCTATCATCATATGCTTACATGCCTCAAGTTTTTTGTAATATGTAATTGTTATAAAAGTTACCGTTTATTTATCACGTCTAATGAACAGATTGAAGCAAGATAACTCGACAGTCTTGTTTTGGTTGTGACATTATTTTTTTTAATGAGTTACTATCAATACGCTACACGTGTACGTTTCATGTGATAGTAACTGTTTCACCAATATTCTGATACAGGATGGTATATCCGCCATTACTATTTTCACATTGTTTATTTAGTCTGTCATGGAGTTGTAGAGTGAATTAGACAGTAGTGATAACATTATAATGTCCACACATCAGTGTTGTAAACACTTCTCCAATTAATTATATAATTATGTTTTCACACTGAGGGAAGTGGAGACTTGATGTGGACTGTTATCAACAGCTCTGTGGGAGATCATCACCTTGAATATTACAGATGAGGTAGAAAGACATTTTATCTATGTGTACAATGTTGTATTTCTTTGTCACGTTTTATCAAAAGCGATTTAAAGTATGTGCATTTAACCATTAGGATACAAACCCAGACCCTAGTACATCGGTTCTAGCTGAAATAAGTAGTGCTTCATAAACAACACAAAACATTCATAACAGTACGCTTCTGCTCCTCATTAATGCAGCTCCTGATGTCCCCAGCAGCAACATGGTGGAGATCTGCAGCTTCATGCTGGTCAACTGGAAGACAACTGATTAAGATTAAAAGATTAAGATTAAAATCCATTTATTCATCCCAAACACATGCACAGACATGCAAAGGCACACTCATGCAGGTAGGGAAATTTAATCGCTGCTTTTTACCCATCTGGTGCAGGACACACAGAGCAGTGAGCGACCATGTACGGCGCTCGGGGGAGCAGATGTTGGGGGAGTGAGGTGCCTTGCTCATGGGCACTAGAGAGGGTAGGGAGACTCTTGGATTTTTGGACAGATCAATCCAGGTTCGACTTTTGTTGTCTCTCCATGGAGTCGAACCAAAGACGAACCAGAGACCTTCTCTGCCCATAGTCCAAGTTTCTGCCACTCGACCACCGCCTCTCCTCATGCATCATCAAACTAGTAATCTACACATCACTCCATGCGTTGCTCCCTTAACTACAGATGGCCTGCGAATGTCATGGAGTTTTACAGTGAATTAGACAGTTTAGGTATGATTTTAATCTCCACACATCAGTGTTGTAAACAGTTCTCAAATTAATTATAGAATTATGTTTTCACACTGAGAGAAGTGGAAATACTTGATTTGGACTGTTATCAATAGGTCTGTGGGAGATTATCACCTTGAATAGTACTGATGAGGTAGAAAGACATTTTATGTATTTGTACAATGTTGTATTTCTTTCAGCACTTTTATCAGAAGGGACTTAAAATATGTACATTTCACCATGAGGATATAAACCAAGACCACAGTACAACAGTTCTATCTGAAATCTGTTGTGCTTTATACACAACACAAAACATTCTTTAACAGTGCGTTTTTTCTCTTCATAGATGAAGAACTGCAGCACCTGATGTCCTCAGCAGCAACATGGTGGAGATCTGATTTGATACACTTTAGATAAGAACCCAGTGTTTTATATTTCTGCTTTGCCATAAGAGACAGAACATGGTCATCACAGCTGTGTCCTTCAGGCTCGTCTGTCCCTAATAAAATGATAGGAAACATGAAAGTGATCGTCATTATTGTAGAGGAAGAGTTACATATGAACAAAGTGTGTAATCTTATTTTCTGTGGATATTCAACTGTGTATTTGAATATGCTTTTGGATTAAAACGTGCACTACCATGACAATGAATGTTTTTAATGGAGCTATTTCACATTAAAAGTATTGCATTATAATTTAATACATTATGTATTATGTGCAATACTTTGATTGTTTTTAAGTAATGAAATCAGGTCTGTACCTGGAGTCAGTGTTCAGTCTGGTTGGATTCAAGTTGTGTGTCAAGTTGGACCTTCTAGAGGAACATGAAACCAATACACAGATATGTAAAGTCATACATGGGCCAGGTTAAGTAATTAACAGACTTTTAAATGGTAAAAATAAAATATTAGTTCAAAGTTAATCAGAGCATAATCATTTCAGATTAGGAAATAGGTAGTGCATATAAACCCACAACTCTGTATGACACTGTCTGTTCTAGTAAAGTTACAAGGCTATGACTTACTCATATTTAACAAAAGAATTCAGTGAAGTCTGTCTGAGATTAACGATTTAAATACTGAAGGTGGGAGACACGGTTATTTTTCACTGTAACACGTGACAGGACATCAACACCGTGACTCTGAATAAAGAGCCTTAAAAGACGTAGTGCTCCTTTGAACAGCTGCTCTTACAATGTGTAGCAAGTGCTAAATCTCCATTAGTATAATAGTAACAAAAATCACCCTTTACATAATTGAACATATATTTTCCATGTGAACCCCTTTAACACAGTTCAATTCAGGAGCAAAATATAATTTATACAGTATTTATTAGAGCTAGTATTAGTAAACAGATCAAACAAATGCAGTACAACACATCACACATCCACAGTGTCTCTTTTGCTTATCATCACAGTCAGTCAGAAGTGTCCGTTTAACTTACGTAGCAGTTGAGAGATGCTTCGTTGGAGGTAGCAGGAGCTAGCTCATAGCCAGTGCTGCTGTTGAGAGCGGCAGAGTTCACACAGGAAAAGACACGACGGACGGGGGAAAAAAGCTTTGAGTCCCACACTCTAACCTGCTGAGCGAACAACGTCCACAGTGACTCCGCCGCCGTCCTCTCATCCAGACTCGCCAACCGTTCTCCGGTTCTTCGTGATACACAGCTCCGCAGCTTGTGACGACGTAACTCATGAGGCGTTCACTTGCAGCTGTGTTAAATGCAGCTTCGTTTGTCATGGCGAGTTGAAGAAGTCTGCTGCAAAGCTATGAATAATCCGCATGATGAAAACTCACAGCAATGTTATGCCTACATTATCAATATATTGAGACCCATGTGACACAGTTTGACATGGTTTAGCAAAGTGAATGAGGAGAAATACATCCAAGTGTGAGACGTAACAAACCGAAAGCGGTCTCATGCTGCGTTCAGGGTAACTCTGTTAAAATGGGTTTCATAGGTCATGATGAGCTGATGAACTTTGATGCCACGCCATTAACAATCTGCATGATGAAAAGTCACAATAATGTTATGCCTACATTATCAATATCTTGAGACCAATTTGACACAGTTTGACATGGTTTAGTAAAGTGGCTGGAGGGAAATACATCAAAGAGTAAGATGACCAAAACAAGACATTTCCTGATGCCACCAGGGGGCGCTTTCCTTTTAAGTCATGATTTCTAGGTAGATGTCTTCCGGTCGCGACTCTTGTCTTATATGTGTAGTTTGGAGTCGATTGGACAAAATATGTCTAAGTTACAGAAGCTCGCTTATATTGGCGTTTAGTCGAACTTTGAGACCTCACCACGGTCACACGGTATGATGAAAAGTTTAAATTCTGATAACTTTAGATCTTCATCTTGTTTTGTAGAGTCTCATCTAATTTTTAAGTTGATCTGATGAAAGCTGTCTGAGTAGTACATAAAAACATAACACGTACCAAAATAAGACATTTCGCGTTACCACCAGGGGGCGCTGTGATTGTAAGTCACAATTTCTGCACCCATGTCTTCTGGTGGCGACTCTTGTCGAATGTGTCTAGTTTGGACTCAATTGGACAAAATATGTCTGAAATATGGAAGCTTGTGTTTTGATGGCGTTTCATCAAACTTTAACGCCACACCACGGTCAGACGGTTTTGCTAAAACGTAATCCTTCAATAACTTTAGATCTCCAATTTGTTGTGATGACGATCGTCTAAATTTGAAGTTGATCTGATGAAAGCTGTACGACAAGTACATCAAAGAAAAAATATGGAATATGACGAAAATGGCCACTAAAGTCAAACTGGCGGGCTTCCTGTTGCGTTATTCATAATGCACTGATGGACTTTTTTGTGCATCTAGTCATGATACACAATAATCTTTGTTTTTTTTGAGGATCGGTGAATGCTAAATGAGGGGCTTTTCCGTAGGTGGCGCTCTTGAGCCATTTTGCCACGCCCTTTTCAAAATACTCCAGAATACGTAAACTTGCACACATTTGTAATTTACTGTACACTTTAGAAACTTTTTGAGCACGTTAAAGCCCTCAAAAAGCCAATTCACTGAGCGAAGAAAAATAATAATAACTAGGGCTACGTTGTAGCACTTGCGGGCCCGAGCACCCGCACGTTGAAGCCTGTTGCGGTCGGTGGAGAGAGCGATCGATGACCAAGCGCACATCATCGATCGAGCATGCACTTCTCCACGTTGCATGCGTTTTGCGCTCTGCGGCAGTAGGTTTGCCAGTAGGTGGCGCCATCACTATTATTACGCACAGACATATAGATCTGTTCAAGTAGGCGCTCTGATGTAGCGTGAGAAATTTTGTGTCAATTGGACAATGTTTCCGCAACTTAATTTTCACACTGATCAGTAGGTGGCGCTATGACCCTGAACTAATATTTATATGTGGAGCTGTTCAGATCAGTATTGTGATCATAGGTCAGTAGTTTGGAGCCGGTTGGATAATGCAGAGTGGATTTACAAAGTACTTTCTGTTTCCTGGCGAATCAGTAGGTGGCGCTATGACACTGAGGAAATATTGACACATAGAGCTGTTCAGGCTTGGACTCTGACCATGTGACAGAAGTTTTGTAGTGATAGGACAATGCACAGTGGAGTTATGATAACATCGTTTCCTTTGGCGAAGGAAAATCCTTCGCCGCACATCAATGTTTACACGGTTTGAGGAAACGTCACAATTCTGACCATGATCTAATGACTTGACTGATCTGATTTGAGCTGTATATTGTAAATCACACAGGAGCAGTTCATCAAAGTATAAAACATGTCACTTCCTGTAGCCACCAGGGGGCGCTGTAATTTCAAGTCATAATTTCTGTGTAGATGTCATCAGGATGGCACCCTTGTCTTACATGTCTAGTTTGGACTCGATTGGACAATGTATGTCCGAGATACAGAACCTCGTGTTTTGATGGCGTTTAATCAAACTCAAGACGCCACGCCACGGTCACACGGTGTGACGAAAGGTCAATCTCTTAATCACTTTTTATCTCCATCTTGTTGTGATGGCACTGATCTTAATTTGAAGTTAATCTGATGAAAGCCCTGGGACAAGTGCATCAAGAAAAAATGTGGAATATGGAAAAAAAATGGCCACTTAATCCAAAATGGCGGCCTCCCTGTTTGGTCAAGCATACCTATCCAAGATATTTTTTTGTTTGTTATGAAACGACACATGTCCCGATAGATTTGTATAAATGTCGGCCATCGTAGTGCCGGGGTTGCCCTATAGGGGGCGCTGGTCAGTTTTTTTGCCACGCCCATTTCTTAAAACCATATGAATATCTTCAGGGGGGGGCTGTTGTTACACACATGTAGTTTGAGAGAGATAGAATCATGAACACTGAAGTTACAGCAATTTCGTGTTTCACGGCGAGTTGATGAACTTTAATGCCATGCCATTCATATGGCGTTTGACGAAAAGTCACGGTAATCTTATGTCTTCATTGTCAATGTCTCGGGACCCATTTGATACAGTTTGACATGGTTGAGGTCAGTGGATGAGGAGAAATTCATCCAAGTGTAAGACAAGCAAAAAACAAGACATTTCCTGTTGCCACCAGGGGGCACTGCGGTTTTAAGTCATCATTTATGCATAGATGTCATCAGGCGGGGACTATTGTCTTACATGTCTAGTTTGGACTTGATTGGAACATGTATGTCCGAGATACAGATGTCCGTGTTTTGATGGCGTGTAACCAATTTTTAACGCCATGCCACGGTCACACGGTGTGATAAAAAAAAAATCCCTCAATCATTTTTTATCTCCATCTTGTTGTGATGACACTCATCTGAATTTGAAGTTGATCTGATGAAAGCCCTGGGACAAGTACGTAAAAGTAAAAATGTGGGATATTGCCAAAATGGCCACTAAAAGCAAAATGGCGGACTTCCTGTTAAGTTTTTCATAATGCTCCATGAGACTTTTTTTCATGACTGGTCACGATACACCTATATCCAGATTTTGATGAAAATCCGTTATGTGGAAACCTAGGGGCTGGTTCCAGGGGGCGCTGTAGAGCCATTTTGCCACGCCCAATTCCAATTACTCCAGAATACTAAAATATCCGCAGACCTTGAATTTCCTGCAAAGTTTCATAACTTTTTGAGCATGTCTAGACCCTGAAAAAGCCCCCCAAAGGGAAATAATAATAACTAGGGCTACGTTGTAGCACTAACGGGCCCGAGCACAGGCAATTTCAAGTCTGTTGCGGTCGGGGAAGAGAGAACGTTCGATGACCAAGCGCTCGTCTCCACATTGCCTGCGTTTGCCCTGTGCGGCAAGGAAGATCGCTCCACTTCTTCTGGCCAGCCGCTGGTGCTGAACTAGAGGTAAGTAACCTTGAAACTATCCAACATAACATATTGCTTTATCTATCATCATATGCTTACATGCCTCAAGTTTTTTGTAATATGTAATTGTTATAAAAGTTACCGTTTATTTATCACGTCTAATGAACAGATTGAAGCAAGATAACTCGACAGTCTTGTTTTGGTTGTGACATTATTTTTTTTAATGAGTTACTATCAATACGCTACACGTGTACGTTTCATGTGATAGTAACTGTTTCACCAATATTCTGATACAGGATGGTATATCCGCCATTACTATTTTCACATCGTTTATTTAGTCTGTCATGGAGTTGTAGAGTGAATTAGACAGTAGTGATAACATTATAATGTCCACACATCAGTGTTGTAAACACTTCTCCAATTAATTATATAATTATGTTTTCACACTGAGGGAAGTGGAGAGACTTGATGTGGACTGTTATCAACAGCTCTGTGGGAGATCATCACCTTGAATATTACAGATGAGGTAGAAAGACATTTTATCTATGTGTACAATGTTGTATTTCTTTGTCACGTTTTATCAAAAGCGATTTAAAGTATGTGCATTTAACCATTAGGATACAAACCCAGACCCTATTACATCGGTTCTAGCTGAAATAAGTAGTGCTTCATAAACAACACAAAACATTCATAACAGTACGCTTCTGCTCCTCATTAATGCAGCTCCTGATGTCCCCAGCAGCAACATGGTGGAGATCTGCAGCTTCATGCTGGTCAACTGGAAGACAACTGATTAAGATTAAAAGATTAAGATTAAAATCCATTTATTCATCCCAAACACATGCACAGACATGCAAAGGCACACTCATGCAGGTAGGGAAATTTCATCGCTGCTTTTTACCCATCTGGTGCAGGACACACAGAGCAGTGAGCGACCATGTACGGCGCTCGGGGGAGCAGATGTTGGGGGAGTGAGGTGCCTTGCTCATGGGCACTAGAGAGGGTAGGGAGACTCTTGGATTTTTGGACAGATCAATCCAGGTGCGACTTTTGTTGTCTCTCCATGGAGTCGAACCAAAGACGAACCAGAGACCTTCTCTGCCCATAGTCCAAGTTTCTGCCACTCGACCACCGCCTCTCCTCATGCATCATCAAACTAGTAATCTACACATCACTCCATGCGTTGCTCCCTTAACTACAGATGGCCTGCGAATGTCATGGAGTTTTACAGTGAATTAGACAGTTTAGGTATGATTTTAATCTCCACACATCAGTGTTGTAAACAGTTCTCAAATTAATTATAGAATTATGTTTTCACACTGAGAGAAGTGGAAAGACTTGATTTGGACTGTTATCAATAGGTCTGTGGGAGATTATCACCTTGAATAGTACTGATGAGGTAGAAAGACATTTTATGTATTTGTACAATGTTGTATTTCTTTCAGCACTTTTATCAGAAGGGACTTAAAATATGTACATTTCACCATGAGGATATAAACCAAGACCACAGTACAACAGTTCTATCTGAAATCTGTTGTGCTTTATACACAACACAAAACATTCTTTAACAGTGCGTTTTTTCTCTTCATAGATGAAGAACTGCAGCACCTGATGTCCTCAGCAGCAACATGGTGGAGATCTGATTTGATACACTTTAGATAAGAACCCAGTGTTTTATATTTCTGCTTTGCCATAAGAGACAGAACATGGTCATCACAGCTGTGTCCTTCAGGCTCGTCTGTCCCTAATAAAATGATAGGAAACATGAAAGTGATCGTCATTATTGTAGAGGAAGAGTTACATATGAACAAAGTGTGTAATCTTATTTTCTGTGGATATTCAACTGTGTATTTGAATATGCTTTTGGATTAAAACGTGCACTACCATGACAATGAATGTTTTTAATGGAGCTATTTCACATTAAAAGTATTGCATTATAATTTAATACATTATGTATTATGTGCAATACTTTGATTGTTTTTAAGTAATGAAATCAGGTCTGTACCTGGAGTCAGTGTTCAGTCTGGTTGGATTCAAGTTGTGTGTCAAGTTGGACCTTCTAGAGGAACATGAAACCAATACACAGATATGTAAAGTCATACATGGGCCAGGTTAAGTAATTAACAGACTTTTAAATGGTAAAAATAAAATATTAGTTCAAAGTTAATCAGAGCATAATCATTTCAGATTAGGAAATAGGTAGTGCATATAAACCCACAACTCTGTATGACACTGTCTGTTCTAGTAAAGTTACAAGGCTATGACTTACTCATATTTAACAAAAGAATTCAGTGAAGTCTGTCTGAGATTAACGATTTAAATACTGAAGGTGGGAGACACGGTTATTTTTCACTGTAACACGTGACAGGACATCAACACCGTGACTCTGAATAAAGAGCCTTAAAAGACGTAGTGCTCCTTTGAACAGCTGCTCTTACAATGTGTAGCAAGTGCTAAATCTCCATTAGTATAATAGTAACAAAAATCACCCTTTACATAATTGAACATATATTTTCCATGTGAACCCCTTTAACACAGTTCAATTCAGGAGCAAAACATAATTTATACAGTATTTATTAGAGCTAGTATTAGTAAACAGATCAAACAAATGCAGTACAACACATCACACATCCACAGTGTCTCTTTTGCTTATCATCACAGTCAGTCAGAAGTGTCCGTTTAACTTACGTAGCAGTTGAGAGATGCTTCGTTGGAGGTAGCAGGAGCTAGCTCATAGCCAGTGCTGCTGTTGAGAGCGGCAGAGTTCACACAGGAAAAGACACGACGGACGGGGGAAAAAAGCTTTGAGTCCCACACTCTAACCTGCTGAGCGAACAACGTCCACAGTGACTCCGCCGCCGTCCTCTCATCCAGACTCGCCAACCGTTCTCCGGTTCTTCGTGATACACAGCTCCGCAGCTTGTGACGACGTAACTCATGAGGCGTTCACTTGCAGCTGTGTTAAATGCAGCTTCGTTTGTCATGGCGAGTTGAAGAAGTCTGCTGCAAAGCTATGAATAATCCGCATGATGAAAACTCACAGCAATGTTATGCCTACATTATCAATATATTGAGACCCATGTGACACAGTTTGACATGGTTTAGCAAAGTGAATGAGGAGAAATACATCCAAGTGTGAGACGTAACAAACCGAAAGCGGTCTCATGCTGCGTTCAGGGTAACTCTGTTAAAATGGGTTTCATAGGTCATGATGAGCTGATGAACTTTGATGCCACGCCATTAACAATCTGCATGATGAAAAGTCACAATAATGTTATGCCTACATTATCAATATCTTGAGACCAATTTGACACAGTTTGACATGGTTTAGTAAAGTGGCTGGAGGGAAATACATCAAAGAGTAAGATGACCAAAACAAGACATTTCCTGATGCCACCAGGGGGCGCTTTCCTTTTAAGTCATGATTTCTAGGTAGATGTCTTCCGGTCGCGACTCTTGTCTTATATGTGTAGTTTGGAGTCGATTGGACAAAATATGTCTAAGTTACAGAAGCTCGCTTATATTGGCGTTTAGTCGAACTTTGAGACCTCACCACGGTCACACGGTATGATGAAAAGTTTAAATTCTGATAACTTTAGATCTTCATCTTGTTTTGTAGAGTCTCATCTAATTTTTAAGTTGATCTGATGAAAGCTGTCTGAGTAGTACATAAAAACATAACACGTACCAAAATAAGACATTTCGCGTTACCACCAGGGGGCGCTGTGATTGTAAGTCACAATTTCTGCACCCATGTCTTCTGGTGGCGACTCTTGTCGAATGTGTCTAGTTTGGACTCAATTGGACAAAATATGTCTGAAATATGGAAGCTTGTGTTTTGATGGCGTTTCATCAAACTTTAACGCCACACCACGGTCAGACGGTTTTGCTAAAACGTAATCCTTCAATAACTTTAGATCTCCAATTTGTTGTGATGACGATCGTCTAAATTTGAAGTTGATCTGATGAAAGCTGTACGACAAGTACATCAAAGAAAAAATATGGAATATGACCAAAATGGCCACTAAAGTCAAACTGGCGGGCTTCCTGTTGCGTTATTCATAATGCACTGATGGACTTTTTTGTGCATCTAGTCATGATACACAATAATCTTTGTTTTTTTTGAGGATCGGTGAATGCTAAATGAGGGGCTTTTCCGTAGGTGGCGCTCTTGAGCCATTTTGCCACGCCCTTTTCAAAATACTCCAGAATACGTAATTTTACGCCGCCTTCGAATTTACTGCAAACTCCTACAACTTTTTGAGCACATTAAAGCCCTCAAAAAGCCAATTCATTTAAGCTAAGAAAAATAATAATAATAATAATAATAACTAGGGCTACGTTGTAGCACTAACGGGCCCGAGCACAGGCAATTTCAAGTCTGTTGCGGTCGGGGAAGAGAGAACGTTCGATGACCAAGCGCTCGTCTCCACATTGCCTGCGTTTGCCCTGTGCGGCAAGGAAGATCGCTCCACTTCTTCTGGCCAGCCGCTGGTGCTGAACTAGAGGTAAGTAACCTTGAAACTATCCAACATAACCTATTGCTTTATCTATCATCATATGCTTACATGCCTCAAGTTTTTTGTAATATGTAATTGTTATAAAAGTTACTGTTTATTTATCACGTCTAATGAACAGATTGAAGCAAGATAACTCGACAGTCTTGTTTTGGTTGTGACATTATTTTTTTTAATGAGTTACTATCAATACGCTACACGTGTACGTTTCATGTGATAGTAACTGTTTCACCAATATTCTGATACAGGATGGTATATCCGCCATTACTATTTTCACATCGTTTATTTAGTCTGTCATGGAGTTGTAGAGTGAATTAGACAGTAGTGATAACATTATAATGTCCACACATCAGTGTTGTAAACACTTCTCCAATTAATTATATAATTATGTTTTCACACTGAGGGAAGTGGAGAGACTTGATGTGGACTGTTATCAACAGCTCTGTGGGAGATCATCACCTTGAATATTACAGATGAGGTAGAAAGACATTTTATCTATGTGTACAATGTTGTATTTCTTTGTCACGTTTTATCAAAAGCGATTTAAAGTATGTGCATTTAACCATTAGGATACAAACCCAGACCCTAGTACATCGGTTCTAGCTGAAATAAGTAGTGCTTCATAAACAACACAAAACATTCATAACAGTACGCTTCTGCTCCTCATTAATGCAGCTCCTGATGTCCCCAGCAGCAACATGGTGGAGATCTGCAGCTTCATGCTGGTCAACTGGAAGACAACTGATTAAGATTAAAAGATTAAGATTAAAATCCATTTATTCATCCCAAACACATGCACAGACATGCAAAGGCACACTCATGCAGGTAGGGAAATTTAATCGCTGCTTTTTACCCATCTGGTGCAGGACACACAGAGCAGTGAGCGACCATGTACGGCGCTCGGGGGAGCAGATGTTGGGGGAGTGAGGTGCCTTGCTCATGGGCACTAGAGAGGGTAGGGAGACTCTTGGATTTTTGGACAGATCAATCCAGGTTCGACTTTTGTTGTCTCTCCATGGAGTCGAACCAAAGACGAACCAGAGACCTTCTCTGCCCATAGTCCAAGTTTCTGCCACTCGACCACCGCCTCTCCTCATGCATCATCAAACTAGTAATCTACACATCACTCCATGCGTTGCTCCCTTAACTACAGATGGCCTGCGAATGTCATGGAGTTTTACAGTGAATTAGACAGTTTAGGTATGATTTTAATCTCCACACATCAGTGTTGTAAACAGTTCTCAAATTAATTATAGAATTATGTTTTCACACTGAGAGAAGTGGAAAGACTTGATTTGGACTGTTATCAATAGGTCTGTGGGAGATTATCACCTTGAATAGTACTGATGAGGTAGAAAGACATTTTATGTATTTGTACAATGTTGTATTTCTTTCAGCACTTTTATCAGAAGGGACTTAAAATATGTACATTTCACCATGAGGATATAAACCAAGACCACAGTACAACAGTTCTATCTGAAATCTGTTGTGCTTTATACACAACACAAAACATTCTTTAACAGTGCGTTTTTTCTCTTCATAGATGAAGAACTGCAGCACCTGATGTCCTCAGCAGCAACATGGTGGAGATCTGATTTAATACACTTTAGATAAGAACCCAGTGTTTTATATTTCTGCTTTGCCATAAGAGACAGAACATGGTCATCACAGCTGTGTCCTTCAGGCTCGTCTGTCCCTAATAAAATGATAGGAAACATGAAAGTGATCGTCATTATTGTAGAGGAAGAGTTACATATGAACAAAGTGTGTAATCTTATTTTCTGTGGATATTCAACTGTGTATTTGAATATGCTTTTGGATTAAAACGTGCACTACCATGACAATGAATGTTTTTAATGGAGCTATTTCACATTAAAAGTATTGCATTATAATTTAATACATTATGTATTATGTGCAATACTTTGATTGTTTTTAAGTAATGAAATCAGGTCTGTACCTGGAGTCAGTGTTCAGTCTGGTTGGATTCAAGTTGTGTGTCAAGTTGGACCTTCTAGAGGAACATGAAACCAATACACAGATATGTAAAGTCATACATGGGCCAGGTTAAGTAATTAACAGACTTTTAAATGGTAAAAATAAAATATTAGTTCAAAGTTAATCAGAGCATAATCATTTCAGATTAGGAAATAGGTAGTGCATATAAGCCCACAACTCTGTATGACACTGTCTGTTCTAGTAAAGTTACAAGGCTATGACTTACTCATATTTAACAAAAGAATTCAGTGAAGTCTGTCTGAGATTAACGATTTAAATACTGAAGGTGGGAGACACGGTTATTTTTCACTGTAACACGTGACAGGACATCAACACCGTGACTCTGAATAAAGAGCCTTAAAAGACGTAGTGCTCCTTTGAACAGCTGCTCTTACAATGTGTAGCAAGTGCTAAATCTCCATTAGTATAATAGTAACAAAAATCACCCTTTACATAATTGAACATATATTTTCCATGTGAACCCCTTTAACACAGTTCAATTCAGGAGCAAAATATAATTTATACAGTATTTATTAGAGCTAGTATTAGTAAACAGATCAAACAAATGCAGTACAACACATCACACATCCACAGTGTCTCTTTTGCTTATCATCACAGTCAGTCAGAAGTGTCCGTTTAACTTACGTAGCAGTTGAGAGATGCTTCGTTAGAGCTAGCAGGAGCTAGCTCATAGCCAGTGCTGCTGTTGAGAGCGGCAGAGTTCACACAGGAAAAGACACGACGGACGGGGGAAAAAAGCTTTGAGTGCGTCCCACACTCTAACCTGCTGAGCTAACAACGTCCACAGTGACTCCGCCGCCGTCCTCTCATCCAGACTCGCCAACCGTTCTCCGGTTCTTCGTGATACACAGCTCCGCAGCTTGTGACGACGTAACTTTTTCCAGAGTCTCATGAGGCGTTCACTTGCAGCTGTGTTAAATGCAGCTTCGTTTGTCATGGCGAGTTGAAGAAGTCTGCTGCAAAGCTATGAATAATCCGCATGATGAAAACTCACAGCAATGTTATGCCTACATTATCAATATATTGAGACCCATGTGACACAGTTTGACATGGTTTAGCAAAGTGAATGAGGAGAAATACATCCAAGTGTGAGACGTAACAAACCGAAAGCGGTCTCATGCTGCGTTCAGGGTAACTCTGTTAAAATGAGTTTCATTGGTCATGGTGAGCTGATGAACTTTGATGCCACGCCATTAACAATCTGCATGATGAAAAGTCACAATAATGTTATGCCTACATTATCAATATCTTGAGACCAATTTGACACAGTTTGACATGGTTTAGTAAAGTGGCTGGAGGGAAATACATCAAAGAGTAAGATGACCAAAACAAGACATTTCCTGATGCCACCAGGGGGCGCTTTCCTTTTAAGTCATGATTTCTAGGTAGATGTCTTCCGGTCGCGACTCTTGTCTTATATGTGTAGTTTGGAGTCGATTGGACAAAATATGTCTAAGTTACAGAAGCTCGCTTATATTGGCGTTTAGTCGAACTTTGAGACCTCACCACGGTCACACGGTATGATGAAAAGTTTAAATTCTGATAACTTTAGATCTTCATCTTGTTTTGTAGAGTCTCATCTAATTTTTAAGTTGATCTGATGAAAGCTGTCTGAGTAGTACATAAAAACATAACACGTACCAAAACAAGACATTTCGTGTTACCACCAGGGGGCGCTGTGATTGTAAGTCACAATTTCTGCACCCATGTCTTCTGGTGGCGACTCTTGTCGAATGTGTCTAGTTTGGACTCAATTGGACAAAATATGTCTGAAATATGGAAGCTTGTGTTTTGATGGCGTTTCATCAAACTTTAACGCCACACCACGGTCAGACGGTTTTGCTAAAACGTAATCCTTCAATAACTTTAGATCTCCAATTTGTTGTGATGACGATCGTCTAAATTTGAAGTTGATCTGATGAAAGCTGTACGACAAGTACATCAAAGAAAAAATATGGAATATGACCAAAATGGCCACTAAAGTCAAACTGGCGGGCTTCCTGTTGCGTTATTCATAATGCACTGATGGACTTTTTTGTGCATCTAGTCATGATACACAATAATCTTTGTTTTTTTTGAGGATCGGTGAATGCTAAATGAGGGGCTTTTCCGTAGGTGGCGCTCTTGAGCCATTTTGCCACGCCCTTTTCAAAATACTCCAGAATACGTAATTTTACGCCGCCTTCGAATTTACTGCAAACTCCTACAACTTTTTGAGCACATTAAAGCCCTCAAAAAGCCAATTCATTTAAGCTAAGAAAAATAATAATAACTAGGGCTACGTTGTAGCACTAACGGGCCCGAGCACAGGCAATTTCAAGTCTGTTGCGGTCGGGGAAGAGAGAACGTTCGATGACCAAGCGCTCGTCTCCACATTGCCTGCGTTTGCCCTGTGCGGCAAGGAAGATCGCTCCACTTCTTCTGGCCAGCCGCTGGTGCTGAACTAGAGGTAAGTAACCTTGAAACTATCCAACATAACATATTGCTTTATCTATCATCATATGCTTACATGCCTCAAGTTTTTTGTAATATGTAATTGTTATAAAAGTTACCGTTTATTTATCACGTCTAATGAACAGATTGAAGCAAGATAACTCGACAGTCTTGTTTTGGTTGTGACATTATTTTTTTTAATGAGTTACTATCAATACGCTACACGTGTACGTTTCATGTGATAGTAACTGTTTCACCAATATTCTGATACAGGATGGTATATCCGCCATTACTATTTTCACATCGTTTATTTAGTCTGTCATGGAGTTGTAGAGTGAATTAGACAGTAGTGATAACATTATAATGTCCACACATCAGTGTTGTAAACACTTCTCCAATTAATTATATAATTATGTTTTCACACTGAGGGAAGTGGAGAGACTTGATGTGGACTGTTATCAACAGCTCTGTGGGAGATCATCACCTTGAATATTACAGATGAGGTAGAAAGACATTTTATCTATGTGTACAATGTTGTATTTCTTTGTCACGTTTTATCAAAAGCGATTTAAAGTATGTGCATTTAACCATTAGGATACAAACCCAGACCCTAGTACATCGGTTCTAGCTGAAATAAGTAGTGCTTCATAAACAACACAAAACATTCATAACAGTACGCTTCTGCTCCTCATTAATGCAGCTCCTGATGTCCCCAGCAGCAACATGGTGGAGATCTGCAGCTTCATGCTGGTCAACTGGAAGACAACTGATTAAGATTAAAAGATTAAGATTAAAATCCATGTATTCATCCAAAACACATGCACAGACATGCAAAGGCACACTCATGCAGGTAGGGACATTTAATCGCTGCTTTTTACCCATCTGGTGCAGGACACACAGAGCAGTGAGCGACCATGTACGGCACTCGGGGGAGCAGATGTTGGGGGAGTGAGGTGCCTTGCTCATGGGCACTAGAGAGGGTAGGGAGACTCTTGGATTTTTGGACAGATCAATCCAGGTGCGACTTTTGTTGTCTCTCCATGGAGTCGAACCAAAGACGAACCAGAGACCTTCTCTGCCCATAGTCCAAGTTTCTGCCACTCGACCACCGCCTCTCCTCATGCATCATCAAACTAGTAATCTACACATCACTCCATGCGTTGCTCCCTTAACTACAGATGGCCTGCGAATGTCATGGAGTTTTACAGTGAATTAGACAGTTTAGGTATGATTTTAATCTCCACACATCAGTGTTGTAAACAGTTCTCAAATTAATTATAGAATTATGTTTTCACACTGAGAGAAGTGGAAAGACTTGATTTGGACTGTTATCAATAGGTCTGTGGGAGATTATCACCTTGAATAGTACTGATGAGGTAGAAAGACATTTTATGTATTTGTACAATGTTGTATTTCTTTCAGCACTTTTATCAGAAGGGACTTAAAATATGTACATTTCACCATGAGGATATAAACCAAGACCACAGTACAACAGTTCTATCTGAAATCTGTTGTGCTTTATACACAACACAAAACATTCTTTAACAGTGCGTTTTTTCTCTTCATAGATGAAGAACTGCAGCACCTGATGTCCTCAGCAGCAACATGGTGGAGATCTGATTTGATACACTTTAGATAAGAACCCAGTGTTTTATATTTCTGCTTTGCCATAAGAGACAGAACATGGTCATCACAGCTGTGTCCTTCAGGCTCGTCTGTCCCTAATAAAATGATAGGAAACATGAAAGTGATCGTCATTATTGTAGAGGAAGAGTTACATATGAACAAAGTGTGTAATCTTATTTTCTGTGGATATTCAACTGTGTATTTGAATATGCTTTTGGATTAAAACGTGCACTACCATGACAATGAATGTTTTTAATGGAGCTATTTCACATTAAAAGTATTGCATTATAATTTAATACATTATGTATTATGTGCAATACTTTGATTGTTTTTAAGTAATGAAATCAGGTCTGTACCTGGAGTCAGTGTTCAGTCTGGTTGGATTCAAGTTGTGTGTCAAGTTGGACCTTCTAGAGGAACATGAAACCAATACACAGATATGTAAAGTCATACATGGGCCAGGTTAAGTAATTAACAGACTTTTAAATGGTAAAAATAAAATATTAGTTCAAAGTTAATCAGAGCATAATCATTTCAGATTAGGAAATAGGTAGTGCATATAAACCCACAACTCTGTATGACACTGTCTGTTCTAGTAAAGTTACAAGGCTATGACTTACTCATATTTAACAAAAGAATTCAGTGAAGTCTGTCTGAGATTAACGATTTAAATACTGAAGGTGGGAGACACGGTTATTTTTCACTGTAACACGTGACAGGACATCAACACCGTGACTCTGAATAAAGAGCCTTAAAAGACGTAGTGCTCCTTTGAACAGCTGCTCTTACAATGTGTAGCAAGTGCTAAATCTCCATTAGTATAATAGTAACAAAAATCACCCTTTACATAATTGAACATATATTTTCCATGTGAACCCCTTTAACACAGTTCAATTCAGGAGCAAAATATAATTTATACAGTATTTATTAGAGCTAGTATTAGTAAACAGATCAAACAAATGCAGTACAACACATCACACATCCACAGTGTCTCTTTTGCTTATCATCACAGTCAGTCAGAAGTGTCCGTTTAACTTACGTAGCAGTTGAGAGATGCTTCGTTGGAGGTAGCAGGAGCTAGCTCATAGCCAGTGCTGCTGTTGAGAGCGGCAGAGTTCACACAGGAAAAGACACGACGGACGGGGGAAAAAAGCTTTGAGTCCCACACTCTAACCTGCTGAGCGAACAACGTCCACAGTGACTCCGCCGCCGTCCTCTCATCCAGACTCGCCAACCGTTCTCCGGTTCTTCGTGATACACAGCTCCGCAGCTTGTGACGACGTAACTCATGAGGCGTTCACTTGCAGCTGTGTTAAATGCAGCTTCGTTTGTCATGGCGAGTTGAAGAAGTCTGCTGCAAAGCTATGAATAATCCGCATGATGAAAACTCACAGCAATGTTATGCCTACATTATCAATATATTGAGACCCATGTGACACAGTTTGACATGGTTTAGCAAAGTGAATGAGGAGAAATACATCCAAGTGTGAGACGTAACAAACCGAAAGCGGTCTCATGCTGCGTTCAGGGTAACTCTGTTAAAATGGGTTTCATAGGTCATGATGAGCTGATGAACTTTGATGCCACGCCATTAACAATCTGCATGATGAAAAGTCACAATAATGTTATGCCTACATTATCAATATCTTGAGACCAATTTGACACAGTTTGACATGGTTTAGTAAAGTGGCTGGAGGGAAATACATCAAAGAGTAAGATGACCAAAACAAGACATTTCCTGATGCCACCAGGGGGCGCTTTCCTTTTAAGTCATGATTTCTAGGTAGATGTCTTCCGGTCGCGACTCTTGTCTTATATGTGTAGTTTGGAGTCGATTGGACAAAATATGTCTAAGTTACAGAAGCTCGCTTATATTGGCGTTTAGTCGAACTTTGAGACCTCACCACGGTCACACGGTATGATGAAAAGTTTAAATTCTGATAACTTTAGATCTTCATCTTGTTTTGTAGAGTCTCATCTAATTTTTAAGTTGATCTGATGAAAGCTGTCTGAGTAGTACATAAAAACATAACACGTACCAAAATAAGACATTTCGCGTTACCACCAGGGGGCGCTGTGATTGTAAGTCACAATTTCTGCACCCATGTCTTCTGGTGGCGACTCTTGTCGAATGTGTCTAGTTTGGACTCAATTGGACAAAATATGTCTGAAATATGGAAGCTTGTGTTTTGATGGCGTTTCATCAAACTTTAACGCCACACCACGGTCAGACGGTTTTGCTAAAACGTAATCCTTCAATAACTTTAGATCTCCAATTTGTTGTGATGACGATCGTCTAAATTTGAAGTTGATCTGATGAAAGCTGTACGACAAGTACATCAAAGAAAAAATATGGAATATGACCAAAATGGCCACTAAAGTCAAACTGGCGGGCTTCCTGTTGCGTTATTCATAATGCACTGATGGACTTTTTTGTGCATCTAGTCATGATACACAATAATCTTTGTTTTTTTTGAGGATCGGTGAATGCTAAATGAGGGGCTTTTCCGTAGGTGGCGCTCTTGAGCCATTTTGCCACGCCCTTTTCAAAATACTCCAGAATACGTAATTTTACGCCGCCTTCGAATTTACTGCAAACTCCTACAACTTTTTGAGCACATTAAAGCCCTCAAAAAGCCAATTCATTTAAGCTAAGAAAAATAATAATAATAATAATAATAATCATTTCAATTTCAATAGGGCCTCCCACCGATTTCGGTGCTCGGGCCCTAACTAGGGCTACGTTGTAGCACTAACGGGCCCGAGCACAGGCAATTTCAAGTCTGTTGCGGTCGGGGAAGAGAGAACGTTCGATGACCAAGCGCTCGTCTCCACATTGCCTGCGTTTGCCCTGTGCGGCAAGGAAGATCGCTCCACTTCTTCTGGCCAGCCGCTGGTGCTGAACTAGAGGTAAGTAACCTTGAAACTATCCAACATAACCTATTGCTTTATCTATCATCATATGCTTACATGCCTCAAGTTTTTTGTAATATGTAATTGTTATAAAAGTTACCGTTTATTTATCACGTCTAATGAACAGATTGAAGCAAGATAACTCGACAGTCTTGTTTTGGTTTTGACATTATTTTTTTTAATGAGTTACTATCAATACGCTACACGTTTACGTTTCATGTGATAGTAACTGTTTCACCAATATTCTGATACAGGATGGTATATCCGCCATTACTATTTTCACATTGTTTATTTAGTCTGTCATGGAGTTGTAGAGTGAATTAGACAGTAGTGATAACATTATAATGTCCACACATCAGTGTTGTAAACACTTCTCCAATTAATTATATAATTATGTTTTCACACTGAGGGAAGTGGAGAGACTTGATGTGGACTGTTATCAACAGCTCTGTGGGAGATCATCACCTTGAATATTACAGATGAGGTAGAAAGACATTTTATCTATGTGTACAATGTTGTATTTCTTTGTCACGTTTTATCAAAAGCGATTTAAAGTATGTGCATTTAACCATTAGGATACAAACCCAGACCCTAGTACATCGGTTCTAGCTGAAATAAGTAGTGCTTCATAAACAACACAAAACATTCATAACAGTACGCTTCTGCTCCTCATTAATGCAGCTCCTGATGTCCCCAGCAGCAACATGGTGGAGATCTGCAGCTTCATGCTGGTCAACTGGAAGACAACTGATTAAGATTAAAAGATTAAGATTAAAATCCATTTATTCATCCCAAACACATGCACAGACATGCAAAGGCACACTCATGCAGGTAGGGAAATTTAATCGCTGCTTTTTACCCATCTGGTGCAGGACACACAGAGCAGTGAGCGACCATGTACAGCGCTCGGGGGAGCAGATGTTGGGGGAGTGAGGTGCCTTGCTCATGGGCACTAGAGAGGGTAGGGAGACTCTTGGATTTTTGGACAGATCAATCCAGGTTCGACTTTTGTTGTCTCTCCATGGAGTCGAACCAAAGACGAACCAGAGACCTTCTCTGCCCATAGTCCAAGTTTCTGCCACTCGACCACCGCCTCTCCTCATGCATCATCAAACTAGTAATCTACACATCATTCCATGCGTTGCTCCCTTAACTACAGATGGCCTGCGAATGTCATGGAGTTTTACAGTGAATTAGACAGTTTAGGTATGATTTTAATCTCCACACATCAGTGTTGTAAACACTTCTCCAATTAATTATATAATTATGTTTTCACACTGAGGGAAGTGGAGAGACTTGATGTGGACTGTTATCAACAGCTCTGTGGGAGATCATCACCTTGAATATTACAGATGAGGTAGAAAGACATTTTATCTATGTGTACAATGTTGTATTTCTTTGTCACGTTTTATCAAAAGCGATTTAAAGTATGTGCATTTAACCATTAGGATACAAACCCAGACCCTAGTACATCGGTTCTAGCTGAAATAAGTAGTGCTTCATAAACAACACAAAACATTCATAACAGTACGCTTCTGCTCCTCATTAATGCAGCTCCTGATGTCCCCAGCAGCAACATGGTGGAGATCTGCAGCTTCATGCTGGTCAACTGGAAGACAACTGATTAAGATTAAAAGATTAAGATTAAAATCCATGTCTTCATCCAAAACACATGCACAGACATGCAAAGGCACACTCATGCAGGTAGGGACATTTAATCGCTGCTTTTTACCCATCTGGTGCAGGACACACAGAGCAGTGAGCGACCATGTACGGCACTCGGGGGAGCAGATGTTGGGGGAGTGAGGTGCCTTGCTCATGGGCACTAGAGAGGGTAGGGAGACTCTTGGATTTTTGGACAGATCAATCCAGGTGCGACTTTTGTTGTCTCTCCATGGAGTCGAACCAAAGACGAACCAGAGACCTTCTCTGCCCATAGTCCAAGTTTCTGCCACTCGACCACCGCCTCTCCTCATGCATCATCAAACTAGTAATCTACACATCACTCCATGCGTTGCTCCCTTAACTACAGATGGCCTGCGAATGTCATGGAGTTTTACAGTGAATTAGACAGTTTAGGTATGATTTTAATCTCCACACATCAGTGTTGTAAACAGTTCTCAAATTAATTATAGAATTATGTTTTCACACTGAGAGAAGTGGAAAGACTTGATTTGGACTGTTATCAATAGGTCTGTGGGAGATTATCACCTTGAATAGTACTGATGAGGTAGAAAGACATTTTATGTATTTGTACAATGTTGTATTTCTTTCAGCACTTTTATCAGAAGGGACTTAAAATATGTACATTTCACCATGAGGATATAAACCAAGACCACAGTACAACAGTTCTATCTGAAATCTGTTGTGCTTTATACACAACACAAAACATTCTTTAACAGTGCGTTTTTTCTCTTCATAGATGAAGAACTGCAGCACCTGATGTCCTCAGCAGCAACATGGTGGAGATCTGATTTGATACACTTTAGATAAGAACCCAGTGTTTTATATTTCTGCTTTGCCATAAGAGACAGAACATGGTCATCACAGCTGTGTCCTTCAGGCTCGTCTGTCCCTAATAAAATGATAGGAAACATGAAAGTGATCGTCATTATTGTAGAGGAAGAGTTACATATGAACAAAGTGTGTAATCTTATTTTCTGTGGATATTCAACTGTGTATTTGAATATGCTTTTGGATTAAAACGTGCACTACCATGACAATGAATGTTTTTAATGGAGCTATTTCACATTAAAAGTATTGCATTATAATTTAATACATTATGTATTATGTGCAATACTTTGATTGTTTTTAAGTAATGAAATCAGGTCTGTACCTGGAGTCAGTGTTCAGTCTGGTTGGATTCAAGTTGTGTGTCAAGTTGGACCTTCTAGAGGAACATGAAACCAATACACAGATATGTAAAGTCATACATGGGCCAGGTTAAGTAATTAACAGACTTTTAAATGGTAAAAATAAAATATTAGTTCAAAGTTAATCAGAGCATAATCATTTCAGATTAGGAAATAGGTAGTGCATATAAACCCACAACTCTGTATGACACTGTCTGTTCTAGTAAAGTTACAAGGCTATGACTTACTCATATTTAACAAAAGAATTCAGTGAAGTCTGTCTGAGATTAACGATTTAAATACTGAAGGTGGGAGACACGGTTATTTTTCACTGTAACACGTGACAGGACATCAACACCGTGACTCTGAATAAAGAGCCTTAAAAGACGTAGTGCTCCTTTGAACAGCTGCTCTTACAATGTGTAGCAAGTGCTAAATCTCCATTAGTATAATAGTAACAAATCACCCTTTACATAATTGAACATATATTTTCCATGTGAACCCCTTTAACACAGTTCAATTCAGGAGCAAAATATAATTTATACAGTATTTATTAGAGCTAGTATTAGTAAACAGATCAAACAAATGCAGTACAACACATCACACATCCACAGTGTCTCTTTTGCTTATCATCACAGTCAGTCAGAAGTGTCCGTTTAACTTACGTAGCAGTTGAGAGATGCTTCGTTGGAGGTAGCAGGAGCTAGCTCATAGCCAGTGCTGCTGTTGAGAGCGGCAGAGTTCACACAGGAAAAGACACGACGGACGGGGGAAAAAAGCTTTGAGTCCCACACTCTAACCTGCTGAGCGAACAACGTCCACAGTGACTCCGCCGCCGTCCTCTCATCCAGACTCGCCAACCGTTCTCCGGTTCTTCGTGATACACAGCTCCGCAGCTTGTGACGACGTAACTCATGAGGCGTTCACTTGCAGCTGTGTTAAATGCAGCTTCGTTTGTCATGGCGAGTTGAAGAAGTCTGCTGCAAAGCTATGAATAATCCGCATGATGAAAACTCACAGCAATGTTATGCCTACATTATCAATATATTGAGACCCATGTGACACAGTTTGACATGGTTTAGCAAAGTGAATGAGGAGAAATACATCCAAGTGTGAGACGTAACAAACCGAAAGCGGTCTCATGCTGCGTTCAGGGTAACTCTGTTAAAATGGGTTTCATAGGTCATGATGAGCTGATGAACTTTGATGCCACGCCATTAACAATCTGCATGATGAAAAGTCACAATAATGTTATGCCTACATTATCAATATCTTGAGACCAATTTGACACAGTTTGACATGGTTTAGTAAAGTGGCTGGAGGGAAATACATCAAAGAGTAAGATGACCAAAAAAAGACATTTCCTGATGCCACCAGGGGGCGCTTTCCTTTTAAGTCATGATTTCTAGGTAGATGTCTTCCGGTCGCGACTCTTGTCTTATATGTGTAGTTTGGAGTCGATTGGACAAAATATGTCTAAGTTACAGAAGCTCGCTTATATTGGCGTTTAGTCGAACTTTGAGACCTCACCACGGTCACACGGTATGATGAAAAGTTTAAATTCTGATAACTTTAGATCTTCATCTTGTTTTGTAGAGTCTCATCTAATTTTTAAGTTGATCTGATGAAAGCTGTCTGAGTAGTACATAAAAACATAACACGTACCAAAATAAGACATTTCGCGTTACCACCAGGGGGCGCTGTGATTGTAAGTCACAATTTCTGCACCCATGTCTTCTGGTGGCGACTCTTGTCGAATGTGTCTAGTTTGGACTCAATTGGACAAAATATGTCTGAAATATGGAAGCTTGTGTTTTGATGGCGTTTCATCAAACTTTAACGCCACACCACGGTCAGACGGTTTTGCTAAAACGTAATCCTTCAATAACTTTAGATCTCCAATTTGTTGTGATGACGATCGTCTAAATTTGAAGTTGATCTGATGAAAGCTGTACGACAAGTACATCAAAGAAAAAATATGGAATATGACCAAAATGGCCACTAAAGTCAAACTGGCGGGCTTCCTGTTGCGTTATTCATAATGCACTGATGGACTTTTTTGTGCATCTAGTCATGATACACAATAATCTTTGTTTTTTTTGAGGACCGGTGAATGCTAAATGAGGGGCTTTTCCGTAGGTGGCGCTCTTGAGCCATTTTGCCACGCCCTTTTCAAAATACTCCAGAATACGTAATTTTACGCCGCCTTCGAATTTACTGCAAACTCCTACAACTTTTTGAGCACATTAAAGCCCTCAAAAAGCCAATTCATTTAAGCTAAGAAAAATAATAATAATAATAATAATAATAATCATTTCAATTTCAATAGGGCCTCCCACCGATTTCGGTGCTCGGGCCCTAATAATAATAATAATAATCATTTCAATTTCAATAGGGCCTCCCACCGATTTCGGTGCTCGGGCCCTAATAATCATTTCAATTTCAATAGGGCCTCCCACCGATTTCGGTGCTCGGGCCCTAACTAGGGCTACGTTGTAGCACTAACGGGCCCGAGCACAGGCAATTTCAAGTCTGTTGCGGTCGGGGAAGAGAGAACGTTCGATGACCAAGCGCTCGTCTCCACATTGCCTGCGTTTGCCCTGTGCGGCAAGGAAGATCGCTCCACTTCTTCTGGCCAGCCGCTGGTGCTGAACTAGAGGTAAGTAACCTTGAAACTATCCAACATAACCTATTGCTTTATCTATCATCATATGCTTACATGCCTCAAGTTTTTTGTAATATGTAATTGTTATAAAAGTTACCGTTTATTTATCACGTCTAATGAACAGATTGAAGCAAGATAACTCGACAGTCTTGTTTTGGTTGTGACATTATTTTTTTTAATGAGTTACTATCAATACGCTACACGTGTACGTTTCATGTGATAGTAACTGTTTCACCAATATTCTGATACAGGATGGTATATCCGCCATTACTATGTTCACATCGTTTATTTAGTCTGTCATGGAGTTGTAGAGTGAATTAGACAGTAGTGATAACATTATAATGTCCACACATCAGTGTTGTAAACACTTCTCCAATTAATTATATAATTATGTTTTCACACTGAGGGAAGTGGAGAGACTTGATGTGGACTGTTATCAACAGCTCTGTGGGAGATCATCACCTTGAATATTACAGATGAGGTAGAAAGACATTTTATCTATGTGTACAATGTTGTATTTCTTTGTCACGTTTTATCAAAAGCGATTTAAAGTATGTGCATTTAACCATTAGGATACAAACCCAGACCCTAGTACATCGGTTCTAGCTGAAATAAGTAGTGCTTCATAAACAACACAAAACATTCATAACAGTACGCTTCTGATCCTCATTAATGCAGCTCCTGATGTCCCCAGCAGCAACATGGTGGAGATCTGCAGCTTCATGCTGGTCAACTGGAAGACAACTGATTAAGATTAAAATCCATTTATTCATCCCAAACACATGCACAGACATGCAAAGGCACACTCATGCAGGTAGGGAAATTTAATCGCTGCTTTTAACCATCTGGTGCAGGACACACAGAGCAGTGAGCGACCATGTACGGCGCTCGGGGGAGCAGATGTTGGGGGAGTGAGGTGCCTTGCTCATGGGCACTAGAGAGGGTAGGGAGACTCTTGGATTTTTGGACAGATCAATCCAGGTTCGACTTTTGTTGTCTCTCCATGGAGTCGAACCAAAGACGAACCAGAGACCTTCTCTGCCCATAGTCCAAGTTTCTGCCACTCGACCACCGCCTCTCCTCATGCATCATCAAACTAGTAATCTACACATCACTCCATGCGTTGCTCCCTTAACTACAGATGGCCTGCGAATGTCATGGAGTTTTACAGTGAATTAGACAGTTTAGGTATGATTTTAATCTCCACACATCAGTGTTGTAAACAGTTCTCAAATTAATTATAGAATTATGTTTTCACACTGAGAGAAGTGGAAAGACTTGATTTGGACTGTTATCAATAGGTCTGTGGGAGATTATCACCTTGAATAGTACTGATGAGGTAGAAAGACATTTTATGTATTTGTACAATGTTGTATTTCTTTCAGCACTTTTATCAGAAGGGACTTAAAATATGTACATTTCACCATGAGGATATAAACCAAGACCACAGTACAACAGTTCTATCTGAAATCTGTTGTGCTTTATACACAACACAAAACATTCTTTAACAGTGCGTTTTTTCTCTTCATAGATGAAGAACTGCAGCACCTGATGTCCTCAGCAGCAACATGGTGGAGATCTGATTTGAAACACTTTAGATAAGAACCCAGTGTTTTATATTTCTGCTTTGCCATAAGAGACAGAACATGGTCATCACAGCTGTGTCCTTCAGGCTCGTCTGTCCCTAATAAAATGATAGGAAACATGAAAGTGATCGTCATTATTGTAGAGGAAGAGTTACATATGAACAAAGTGTGTAATCTTATTTTCTGTGGATATTCAACTGTGTATTTGAATATGCTTTTGGATTAAAACGTGCACTACCATGACAATGAATGTTTTTAATGGAGCTATTTCACATTAAAAGTATTGCATTATAATTTAATACATTATGTATTATGTGCAATACTTTGATTGTTTTTAAGTAATGAAATCAGGTCTGTACCTGGAGTCAGTGTTCAGTCTGGTTGGATTCAAGTTGTGTGTCAAGTTGGACCTTCTAGAGGAACATCAAACCAATACACAGATATGTAAAGTCATACATGGGCCAGGTTAAGTAATTAACAGACTTTTAAATGGTAAAAATAAAATATTAGTTCAAAGTTAATCAGAGCATAATCATTTCAGATTAGGAAATAGGTAGTGCATATAAGCCCACAACTCTGTATGACACTGTCTGTTCTAGTAAAGGTACAAGGCTATGACTTACTCATATTTAACAAAAGAATTCAGTGAAGTCTGTCTGAGATTAACGATTTAAATACTGAAGGTGGGAGACACGGTTATTTTTCACTGTAACACGTGACAGGACATCAACACCGTGACTCTGAATAAAGAGCCTTAAAAGACGTAGTGCTCCTTTGAACAGCTGCTCTTACAATGTGTAGCAAGTGCTAAATCTCCATTAGTATAATAGTAACAAAAATCACCCTTTACATAATTGAACATATATTTTCCATGTGAACCCCTTTAACACAGTTCAATTCAGGAGCAAAATATAATTTATACAGTATTTATTAGAGCTAGTATTAGTAAACAGATCAAACAAATGCAGTACAACACATCACACATCCACAGTGTCTCTTTTGCTTATCATCACAGTCAGTCAGAAGTGTCCGTTTAACTTACGTAGCAGTTGAGAGATGCTTCGTTTGAGCTAGCAGGAGCTAGCTCATAGCCAGTGCTGCTGTTGAGAGCGGCAGAGTTCACACAGGAAAAGACACAACGGGAGAGGGGACAAAAACCTTTGAGTCCCACACTCTAACCTGCTGAGCGAACAACGTCCACAGTGACTCCGCCGCCGTCCTCTCATCCAGACTCGCCAACCGTTCTCCGGTTCTTCGTGATACACAGCTCCGCAGCTTGTGACGACGTAACTCATGAGGCGTTCACTTGCAGCTGTGTTAAATGCAGCTTCGTTTGTCATGGCGAGTTGAAGAAGTCTGCTGCAAAGCTATGAATAATCCGCATGATGAAAACTCACAGCAATGTTATGCCTACATTATCAATATATTGAGACCCATGTGACACAGTTTGACATGGTTTAGCAAAGTGAATGAGGAGAAATACATCCAAGTGTGAGACGTAACAAACCGAAAGCGGTCTCATGCTGCGTTCAGGGTAACTCTGTTAAAATGGGTTTCATAGGTCATGATGAGCTGATGAACTTTGATGCCACGCCATTAACAATCTGCATGATGAAAAGTCACAATAATGTTATGCCTACATTATCAATATCTTGAGACCAATTTGACACAGTTTGACATGGTTTAGTAAAGTGGCTGGAGGGAAATACATCAAAGAGTAAGATGACCAAAACAAGACATTTCCTGATGCCACCAGGGGGCGCTTTCCTTTTAAGTCATGATTTCTAGGTAGATGTCTTCCGGTCGCGACTCTTGTCTTATATGTGTAGTTTGGAGTCGATTGGACAAAATATGTCTAAGTTACAGAAGCACGCTTATATTGGCGTTTAGTCGAACTTTGAGACCTCACCACGGTCACACGGTATGATGAAAAGTTTAAATTCTGATAACTTTAGATCTTCATCTTGTTTTGTAGAGTCTCATCTAATTTTTAAGTTGATCTGATGAAAGCTGTCTGAGTAGTACATAAAAACATAACACGTACCAAAATAAGACATTTCGCGTTACCACCAGGGGGCGCTGTGATTGTAAGTCACAATTTCTGCACCCATGTCTTCTGGTGGCGACTCTTGTCGAATGTGTCTAGTTTGGACTCAATTGGACAAAATATGTCTGAAATATGGAAGCTTGTGTTTTGATGGCGTTTCATCAAACTTTAACGCCACACCACGGTCAGACGGTTTTGCTAAAACGTAATCCTTCAATAACTTTAGATCTCCAATTTGTTGTGATGACGATCGTCTAAATTTGAAGTTGATCTGATGAAAGCTGTACGACAAGTACATCAAAGAAAAAATATGGAATATGACCAAAATGGCCACTAAAGTCAAACTGGCGGGCTTCCTGTTGCGTTATTCATAATGCACTGATGGACTTTTTTGTGCATCTAGTCATGATACACAATAATCTTTGTTTTTTTTGAGGATCGGTGAATGCTAAATGAGGGGCTTTTCCGTAGGTGGCGCTCTTGAGCCATTTTGCCACGCCCTTTTCAAAATACTCCAGAATACGTAATTTTACGCCGCCTTCGAATTTACTGCAAACTCCTACAACTTTTTGAGCACATTAAAGCCCTCAAAAAGCCAATTCATTTAAGCTAAGAAAAATAATAATAACTAGGGCTACGTTGTAGCACTAACGGGCCCGAGCACAGGCAATTTCAAGTCTGTTGCGGTCGGGGAAGAGAGAACGTTCGATGACCAAGCGCTCGTCTCCACATTGCCTGCGTTTGCCCTGTGCGGCAAGGAAGATCGCTCCACGTCTTCTGGCCAGCCGCTGGTGCTGAACTAGAGGTAAGTAACCTTGAAACTATCCAACATAACCTATTGCTTTATCTATCATCATATGCTGACATGCCTCAAGTTTTTTGTAATATGTAATTGTTATAAAAGTTACCGTTTATTTATCACGTCTAATGAACAGATTGAAGCAAGATAACTCGACAGTCTTGTTTTGGTTGTGACATTATTTTTTTTAATGAGTTACTATCAATACGCTACACGTGTACGTTTCATGTGATAGTAACTGTTTCACCAATATTCTGATACAGGATGGTATATCCGCCATTACTATTTTCACATCGTTTATTTAGTCTGTCATGGAGTTGTAGAGTGAATTAGACAGTAGTGATAACATTATAATGTCCACACATCAGTGTTGTAAACACTTCTCCAATTAATTATATAATTATGTTTTCACACTGAGGGAAGTGGAGAGACTTGATGTGGACTGTTATCAACAGCTCTGTGGGAGATCATCACCTTGAATATTACAGATGAGGTAGAAAGACATTTTATCTATGTGTACAATGTTGTATTTCTTTGTCACGTTTTATCAAAAGCGATTTAAAGTATGTGCATTTAACCATTAGGATACAAACCCAGACCCTAGTACATCGGTTCTAGCTGAAATAAGTAGTGCTTCATAAACAACACAAAACATTCATAACAGTACGCTTCTGCTCCTCATTAATGCAGCTCCTGATGTCCCCAGCAGCAACATGGTGGAGATCTGCAGCTTCATGCTGGTCAACTGGAAGACAACTGATTAAGATTAAAAGATTAAGATTAAAATCCATTTATTCATCCCAAACACATGCACAGACATGCAAAGGCACACTCATGCAGGTAGGGAAATTTAATCGCTGCTTTTTACCCATCTGGTGCAGGACACACAGAGCAGTGAGCGACCATGTACGGCGCTCGGGGGAGCAGATGTTGGGGGAGTGAGGTGCCTTGCTCATGGGCACTAGAGAGGGTAGGGAGACTCTTGGATTTTTGGACAGATCAATCCAGGTTCGACTTTTGTTGTCTCTCCATGGAGTCGAACCAAAGATGAACCAGAGACCTTCTCTGCCCATAGTCCAAGTTTCTGCCACTCGACCACCGCCTCTCCTCATGCATCATCAAACTAGTAATCTACACATCACTCCATGCGTTGCTCCCTTAACTACAGATGGCCTGCGAATGTCATGGAGTTTTACAGTGAATTAGACAGTTTAGGTATGATTTTAATCTCCACACATCAGTGTTGTAAACAGTTCTCAAATTAATTATAGAATTATGTTTTCACACTGAGAGAAGTGGAAAGACTTGATTTGGACTGTTATCAATAGGTCTGTGGGAGATTATCACCTTGAATAGTACTGATGAGGTAGAAAGACATTCTATGTATTTGTACAATGTTGTATTTCTTTCAGCACTTTTATCAGAAGGGACTTAAAATATGTACATTTCACCATGAGGATATAAACCAAGACCACAGTACAACAGTTCTATCTGAAATCTGTTGTGCTTTATACACAACACAAAACATTCTTTAACAGTGCGTTTTTTCTCTTCATAGATGAAGAACTGCAGCACCTGATGTCCTCAGCAGCAACATGGTGGAGATCTGATTTGAAACACTTTAGATAAGAACCCAGTGTTTTATATTTCTGCTTTGCCATAAGAGACAGAACATGGTCATCACAGCTGTGTCCTTCAGGCTCGTCTGTCCCTAATAAAATGATAGGAAACATGAAAGTGATCGTCATTATTGTAGAGGAAGAGTTACATATGAACAAAGTGTGTAATCTTATTTTCTGTGGATATTCAACTGTGTATTTGAATATGCTTTTGGATTAAAACGTGCACTACCATGACAATGAATGTTTTTAATGGAGCTATTTCACATTAAAAGTATTGCATTATAATTTAATACATTATGTATTATGTGCAATACTTTGATTGTTTTTAAGTAATGAAATCAGGTCTGTACCTGGAGTCAGTGTTCAGTCTGGTTGGATTCAAGTTGTGTGTCAAGTTGGACCTTCTAGAGGAACATGAAACCAATACACAGATATGTAAAGTCATACATGGGCCAGGTTAAGTAATTAACAGACTTTTAAATGGTAAAAATAAAATATTAGTTCAAAGTTAATCAGAGCATAATCATTTCAGATTAGGAAATAGGTAGTGCATATAAGCCCACAACTCTGTATGACACTGTCTGTTCTAGTAAAGGTACAAGGCTATGACTTACTCATATTTAACAAAAGAATTCAGTGAAGTCAGTCTGAGATTAACGATTTAAATACTGAAGGTGGGAGACACGGTTATTTTTCACTGTAACACGTGACAGGACATCAACACCGTGACTCTGAATAAAGAGCCTTAAAAGACGTAGTGCTCCTTTGAACAGCTGCTCTTACAATGTGTAGCAAGTGCTAAATCTCCATTAGTATAATAGTAACAAAAATCACCCTTTACATAATTGAACATATATTTTCCATGTGAACCCCTTTAACACAGTTCAATTCAGGAGCAAAATATAATTTATACAGTATTTATTAGAGCTAGTATTAGTAAACAGATCAAACAAATGCAGTACAACACATCACACATCCACAGTGTCTCTTTTGCTTATCATCACAGTCAGTCAGAAGTGTCCGTTTAACTTACGTAGCAGTTGAGAGATGCTTCGTTGGAGCTAGCAGGAGCTAGCTCATAGCCAGTGCTGCTGTTGAGAGCGGCAGAGTTCACACAGGAAAAGACACAACGGGAGAGGGGACAAAAACCTTTGAGTCCCACACTCTAACCTGCTGAGCGAACAACGTCCACAGTGACTCCGCCGCCGTCCTCTCATCCAGACTCGCCAACCGTTCTCCGGTTCTTCGTGATACACAGCTCCGCAGCTTGTGACGACGTAACTTCTTTCAGAGTCTCATGAGGCGTTCACTTGCAGCTGTGTTAAATGCAGCTTCGTTTGTCATGGCGAGTTGAAGAAGTCTGCTGCAAAGCTATGAATAATCCGCATGATGAAAACTCACAGCAATGTTATGCCTACATTATCAATATATTGAGACCCATGTGACACAGTTTGACATGGTTTAGCAAAGTGAATGAGGAGAAATTCATCCAAGTGTGAGACGTAACAAACCGAAAGCGGTCTCATGCTGCGTTCAGGGTAACTCTGTTAAAATGGGATTCATTGGTCATGGTGAGCTGATGAACTTTGATGCCACGCCATTAACAATCTGCATGATGAAAAGTCACAATAATGTTATGCCTACATTATCAATATCTTGAGACCAATTTGACACAGTTTGACATGGTTTAGTAAAGTGGCTGGAGGGAAATACATCAAAGAGTAAGATGACCAAAACAAGACATTTCCTGATGCCACCAGGGGGCGCTTTCCTTTTAAGTCATGATTTCTAGGTAGATGTCTTCCGGTCGCGACTCTTGTCTTATATGTGTAGTTTGGAGTCGATTGGACAAAATATGTCTAAGTTACAGAAGCTCGCTTATATTGGCGTTTAGTCGAACTTTAAGACCTCACCACGGTCACACGGTATGATGAAAAGTTTAAATTCTGATAACTTTAGATCTTCATCTTGTTTTGTAGAGTCTCATCTAATTTTTAAGTTGATCTGATGAAAGCTGTCTGAGTAGTACATAAAAACATAACACGTACCAAAACAAGACATTTCGCTTTACCACCAGGGGGCGCTGTGATTGTAAGTCACAATTTCTGCACCCATGTCTTCTGGTGGCGACTCTTGTCGAATGTGTCTAGTTTGGACTCAATTGGACAAGATATGTATGAAATATGGAAGCTTGTGTTTTGATGGCGTTTCATCAAACTTTAACGCCACACCACGGTCAGACGGTTTTGCTAAAACGTAATCCTTCAATAACTTAAGATCTCCAATTTGTTGTGATGACGATCGTCTAAATTTGAAGTTGATCTGATGAAAGCTGTACGACAAGTACATCAAAGAAAAAATATGGAATATGACCAAAATGGCCACTAAAGTCAAACTGGCGGGCTTCCTGTTGCGTTATTCATAATGCACTGATGGACTTTTTTGTGCATCTAGTCATGATACACAATAATCTTTGTTTTTTTTGAGGATCGGTGAATGCTAAATGAGGGGCTTTTCCGTAGGTGGCGCTCTTGAGCCATTTTACCACGCCCTTTTCAAAATACTCCAGAATACGTAATTTTACGCCGCCTTCGAATTTACTGCAAACTCCTACAACTTTTTGAGCACATTAAAGCCCTCAAAAAGCCAATTCATTTAAGCTAAGAAAAATAATAATAACTAGGGCTACGTTGTAGCACTAACGGGCCCGAGCACAGGCAATTTCAAGTCTGTTGCGGTCGGGGAAGAGAGAACGTTCGATGACCAAGCGCTCGTCTCCACATTGCCTGCGTTTGCCCTGTGCGGCAAGGAAGATCGCTCCACTTCTTCTGGCCAGCCGCTGGTGCTGAACTAGAGGTAAGTAACCTTGAAACTATCCAACATAACCTATTGCTTT
The DNA here is from genome assembly GCF_949316205.1 of Platichthys flesus. Lineage (NCBI taxonomy): Eukaryota > Metazoa > Chordata > Actinopteri > Pleuronectiformes > Pleuronectidae > Platichthys > Platichthys flesus. Next base: position 18,486,055 of record NC_084957.1, on the reverse strand, counting down.
ATCTATCATCATATGCTTACATGCCTCAAGTTTTTTGTAATATGTAATTGTTATAAAAGTTACCGTTTATTTATCACGTCTAATGAACAGATTGAAGCAAGATAACTCGACAGTCTTGTTTTGGTTGTGACATTATTTTTTTTAATGAGTTACTATCAATACGCTACACGTGTACGTTTCATGTGATAGTAACTGTTTCACCAATATTCTGATACAGGATGGTATATCCGCCATTACTATTTTCACATCGTTTATTTAGTCTGTCATGGAGTTGTAGAGTGAATTAGACAGTAGTGATAACATTATAATGTCCACACATCAGTGTTGTAAACACTTCTCCAATTAATTATATAATTATGTTTTCACACTGAGGGAAGTGGAGAGACTTGATGTGGACTGTTATCAACAGCTCTGTGGGAGATCATCACCTTGAATATTACAGATGAGGTAGAAAGACATTTTATCTATGTGTACAATGTTGTATTTCTTTGTCACGTTTTATCAAAAGCGATTTAAAGTATGTGCATTTAACCATTAGGATACAAACCCAGACCCTAGTACATCGGTTCTAGCTGAAATAAGTAGTGCTTCATAAACAACACAAAACATTCATAACAGTACGCTTCTGCTCCTCATTAATGCAGCTCCTGATGTCCCCAGCAGCAACATGGTGGAGATCTGCAGCTTCATGCTGGTCAACTGGAAGACAACTGATTAAGATTAAAAGATTAAGATTAAAATCCATTTATTCATCCCAAACACATGCACAGACATGCAAAGGCACACTCATGCAGGTAGGGAAATTTAATCGCTGCTTTTTACCCATCTGGTGCAGGACACACAGAGCAGTGAGCGACCATGTACGGCGCTCGGGGGAGCAGATGTTGGGGGAGTGAGGTGCCTTGCTCATGGGCACTAGAGAGGGTAGGGAGACTCTTGGATTTTTGGACAGATCAATCCAGGTTCGACTTTTGTTGTCTCTCCATGGAGTCGAACCAAAGACGAACCAGAGACCTTCTCTGCCCATAGTCCAAGTTTCTGCCACTCGACCACCGCCTCTCCTCATGCATCATCAAACTAGTAATCTACACATCACTCCATGCGTTGCTCCCTTAACTACAGATGGCCTGCGAATGTCATGGAGTTTTACAGTGAATTAGACAGTTTAGGTATGATTTTAATCTCCACACATCAGTGTTGTAAACAGTTCTCAAATTAATTATAGAATTATGTTTTCACACTGAGAGAAGTGGAAAGACTTGATTTGGACTGTTATCAATAGGTCTGTGGGAGATTATCACCTTGAATAGTACTGATGAGGTAGAAAGACATTTTATGTACTTGTACAATGTTGTATTTCTTTCAGCACTTTTATCAGAAGGGACTTAAAATATGTACATTTCACCATGAGGATATAAACCAAGACCACAGTACAACAGTTCTATCTGAAATCTGTTGTGCTTTATACACAACACAAAACATTCTTTAACAGTGCGTTTTTTCTCTTCATAGATGAAGAACTGCAGCACCTGATGTCCTCAGCAGCAACATGGTGGAGATCTGATTTGATACACTTTAGATAAGAACCCAGTGTTTTATATTTCTGCTTTGCCATAAGAGACAGAACATGGTCATCACAGCTGTGTCCTTCAGGCTCGTCTGTCCCTAATAAAATGATAGGAAACATGAAAGTGATCGTCATTATTGTAGAGGAAGAGTTACATATGAACAAAGTGTGTAATCTTATTTTCTGTGGATATTCAACTGTGTATTTGAATATGCTTTTGGATTAAAACGTGCACTACCATGACAATGAATGTTTTTAATGGAGCTATTTCACATTAAAAGTATTGCATTATAATTTAATACATTATGTATTATGTGCAATACTTTGATTGTTTTTAAGTAATGAAATCAGGTCTGTACCTGGAGTCAGTGTTCAGTCTGGTTGGATTCAAGTTGTGTGTCAAGTTGGACCTTCTAGAGGAACATGAAACCAATACACAGATATGTAAAGTCATACATGGGCCAGGTTAAGTAATTAACAGACTTTTAAATGGTAAAAATAAAATATTAGTTCAAAGTTAATCAGAGCATAATCATTTCAGATTAGGAAATAGGTAGTGCATATAAGCCCACAACTCTGTATGACACTGTCTGTTCTAGTAAAGTTACAAGGCTATGACTTACTCATATTTAACAAAAGAATTCAGTGAAGTCTGTCTGAGATTAACGATTTAAATACTGAAGGTGGGAGACACGGTTATTTTTCACTGTAACACGTGACAGGACATCAACACCGTGACTCTGAATAAAGAGCCTTAAAAGACGTAGTGCTCCTTTGAACAGCTGCTCTTACAATGTGTAGCAAGTGCTAAATCTCCATTAGTATAATAGTAACAAAAATCACCCTTTACATAATTGAACATATATTTTCCATGTGAACCCCTTTAACACAGTTCAATTCAGGAGCAAAATATAATTTATACAGTATTTATTAGAGCTAGTATTAGTAAACAGATCAAACAAATGCAGTACAACACATCACACATCCACAGTGTCTCTTTTGCTTATCATCACAGTCAGTCAGAAGTGTCCGTTTAACTTACGTAGCAGTTGAGAGATGCTTCGTTGGAGCTAGCAGGAGCTAGCTCATAGCCAGTGCTGCTGTTGAGAGCGGCAGAGTTCACACAGGAAAAGACACGACGGACGGGGGAAAAAAGCTTTGAGTGCGTCCCACACTCTAACCTGCTGAGCGAACAACGTCCACAGTGACTCCGCCGCCGTCCTCTCATCCAGACTCGCCAACCGTTCTCCGGTTCTTCGTGATACACAGCTCCGCAGCTTGTGACGACGTAACTTCTTTCAGAGTCTCATGAGGCGTTCACTTGCAGCTGTGTTAAATGCAGCTTCGTTTGTCATGGCGAGTTGAAGAAGTCTGCTGCAAAGCTATGAATAATCCGCATGATGAAAACTCACAGCAATGTTATGCCTACATTATCAATATATTGAGACCCATGTGACACAGTTTGACATGGTTTAGCAAAGTGAATGAGGAGAAATACATCCAAGTGTGAGACGTAACAAACCGAAAGCGGTCTCATGCTGCGTTCAGGGTAACTCTGTTAAAATGGGTTTCATTGGTCATGGTGAGCTGATGAACTTTGATGCCACGCCATTAACAATCTGCATGATGAAAAGTCACAATAATGTTATGCCTACATTATCAATATCTTGAGACCAATTTGACACAGTTTGACATGGTTTAGTAAAGTGGCTGGAGGGAAATACATCAAAGAGTAAGATGACCAAAACAAGACATTTCCTGATGCCACCAGGGGGCGCTTTCCTTTTAAGTCATGATTTCTAGGTAGATGTCTTCCGGTCGCGACTCTTGTCTTATATGTGTAGTTTGGAGTCGATTGGACAAAATATGTCTAAGTTACAGAAGCTCGCTTATATTGGCGTTTAATCGAACTTTGAGACCTCACCACGGTCACACGGTATGATGAAAAGTTTAAATTCTGATAACTTTAGATCTTCATCTTGTTTTGTAGAGTCTCATCTAATTTTTAAGTTGATCTGATGAAAGCTGTCTGAGTAGTACATAAAAACATAACACGTACCAAAACAAGACATTTCGTGTTACCACCAGGGGGCGCTGTGATTGTAAGTCACAATTTCTGCACCCATGTCTTCTGGTGGCGACTCTTGTCGAATGTGTCTAGTTTGGACTCAATTGGACAAAATATGTCTGAAATATGGAAGCTTGTGTTTTGATGGCGTTTCATCAAACTTTAACGCCACACCACGGTCAGACGGTTTTGCTAAAACGTAATCCTTCAATAACTTTAGATCTCCAATTTGTTGTGATGACGATCGTCTAAATTTGAAGTTGATCTGATGAAAGCTGTACGACAAGTACATCAAAGAAAAAATATGGAATATGACCAAAATGGCCACTAAAGTCAAACTGGCGGGCTTCCTGTTGCGTTATTCATAATGCACTGTTGGACTTTTTTGTGCATCTAGTCATGATACACAATAATCTTTGTTTTTTTTGAGGATCGGTGAATGCTAAATGAGGGGCTTTTCCGTAGGTGGCGCTCTTGAGCCATTTTGCCACGCCCTTTTCAAAATACTCCAGAATACGTAATTTTACGCCGCCTTCGAATTTACTGCAAACTCCTACAACTTTTTGAGCACATTAAAGCCCTCAAAAAGCCAATTCATTTAAGCTAAGAAAAATAATAATAACTAGGGCTACGTTGTAGCACTAACGGGCCCGAGCACAGGCAATTTCAAGTCTGTTGCGGTCGGGGAAGAGAGAACGTTCGATGACCAAGCGCTCGTCTCCACATTGCCTGCGTTTGCCCTGTGCGGCAAGGAAGATCGCTCCACTTCTTCTGGCCAGCCGCTGGTGCTGAACTAGAGGTAAGTAACCTTGAAACTATCCAACATAACCTATTGCTTTATCTATCATCATATGCTTACATGCCTCAAGTTTTTTGTAATATGTAATTGTTATAAAAGTTACCGTTTATTTATCACGTCTAATGAACAGATTGAAGCAAGATAACTCGACAGTCTTGTTTTGGTTGTGACATTATTTTTTTTAATGAGTTACTATCAATACGCTACACGTGTACGTTTCATGTGATAGTAACTGTTTCACCAATATTCTGATACAGGATGGTATATCCGCCATTACTATTTTCACATCGTTTATTTAGTCTGTCATGGAGTTGTAGAGTGAATTAGACAGTAGTGATAACATTATAATGTCCACACATCAGTGTTGTAAACACTTCTCCAATTAATTATATAATTATGTTTTCACACTGAGGGAAGTGGAGAGACTTGATGTGGACTGTTATCAACAGCTCTGTGGGAGATCATCACCTTGAATATTACAGATGAGGTAGAAAGACATTTTATCTATGTGTACAATGTTGTATTTCTTTGTCACGTTTTATCAAAAGCGATTTAAAGTATGTGCATTTAACCATTAGGATACAAACCCAGACCCTAGTACATCGGTTCTAGCTGAAATAAGTAGTGCTTCATAAACAACACAAAACATTCATAACAGTACGCTTCTGCTCCTCATTAATGCAGCTCCTGATGTCCCCAGCAGCAACATGGTGGAGATCTGCAGCTTCATGCTGGTCAACTGGAAGACAACTGATTAAGATTAAAAGATTAAGATTAAAATCCATGTATTCATCCAAAACACATGCACAGACATGCAAAGGCACACTCATGCAGGTAGGGACATTTAATCGCTGCTTTTTACCCATCTGGTGCAGGACACACAGAGCAGTGAGCGACCATGTACGGCACTCGGGGGAGCAGATGTTGGGGGAGTGAGGTGCCTTGCTCATGGGCACTAGAGAGGGTAGGGAGACTCTTGGATTTTTGGACAGATCAATCCAGGTGCGACTTTTGTTGTCTCTCCATGGAGTCGAACCAAAGACGAACCAGAGACCTTCTCTGCCCATAGTCCAAGTTTCTGCCACTCGACCACCGCCTCTCCTCATGCATCATCAAACTAGTAATCTACACATCACTCCATGCGTTGCTCCCTTAACTACAGATGGCCTGCGAATGTCATGGAGTTTTACAGTGAATTAGACAGTTTAGGTATGATTTTAATCTCCACACATCAGTGTTGTAAACAGTTCTCAAATTAATTATAGAATTATGTTTTCACACTGAGAGAAGTGGAAAGACTTGATTTGGACTGTTATCAATAGGTCTGTGGGAGATTATCACCTTGAATAGTACTGATGAGGTAGAAAGACATTTTATGTATTTGTACAATGTTGTATTTCTTTCAGCACTTTTATCAGAAGGGACTTAAAATATGTACATTTCACCATGAGGATATAAACCAAGACCACAGTACAACAGTTCTATCTGAAATCTGTTGTGCTTTATACACAACACAAAACATTCTTTAACAGTGCGTTTTTTCTCTTCATAGATGAAGAACTGCAGCACCTGATGTCCTCAGCAGCAACATGGTGGAGATCTGATTTGATACACTTTAGATAAGAACCCAGTGTTTTATATTTCTGCTTTGCCATAAGAGACAGAACATGGTCATCACAGCTGTGTCCTTCAGGCTCGTCTGTCCCTAATAAAATGATAGGAAACATGAAAGTGATCGTCATTATTGTAGAGGAAGAGTTACATATGAACAAAGTGTGTAATCTTATTTTCTGTGGATATTCAACTGTGTATTTGAATATGCTTTTGGATTAAAACGTGCACTACCATGACAATGAATGTTTTTAATGGAGCTATTTCACATTAAAAGTATTGCATTATAATTTAATACATTATGTATTATGTGCAATACTTTGATTGTTTTTAAGTAATGAAATCAGGTCTGTACCTGGAGTCAGTGTTCAGTCTGGTTGGATTCAAGTTGTGTGTCAAGTTGGACCTTCTAGAGGAACATGAAACCAATACACAGATATGTAAAGTCATACATGGGCCAGGTTAAGTAATTAACAGACTTTTAAATGGTAAAAATAAAATATTAGTTCAAAGTTAATCAGAGCATAATCATTTCAGATTAGGAAATAGGTAGTGCATATAAGCCCACAACTCTGTATGACACTGTCTGTTCTAGTAAAGGTACAAGGCTATGACTTACTCATATTTAACAAAAGAATTCAGTGAAGTCTGTCTGAGATTAACGATTTAAATACTGAAGGTGGGAGACACGGTTATTTTTCACTGTAACACGTGACAGGACATCAACGCCGTGACTCTGAATAAAGAGTCTTAAAAGACGTAGTGCTCCTTTGAACAGCTGCTCTTACAATGTGTAGCAAGTGCTAAATCTCCATTAGTATAATAGTAACAAAAATCACCCTTTACATAATTGAACATATATTTTCCATGTGAACCCCTTTAACACAGTTCAATTCAGGAGCAAAATATAATTTATACAGTATTTATTAGAGCTAGTATTAGTAAACAGATCAAACAAATGCAGTACAACACATCACACATCCACAGTGTCTCTTTTGCTTATCATCACAGTCAGTCAGAAGTGTCCGTTTAACTTACGTAGCAGTTGAGAGATGCTTCGTTGGAGGTAGCAGGAGCTAGCTCATAGCCAGTGCTGCTGTTGAGAGCGGCAGAGTTCACACAGGAAAAGACACGACGGACGGGGGAAAAAAGCTTTGAGTCCCACACTCTAACCTGCTGAGCGAACAACGTCCACAGTGACTCCGCCGCCGTCCTCTCATCCAGACTCGCCAACCGTTCTCCGGTTCTTCGTGATACACAGCTCCGCAGCTTGTGACGACGTAACTCATGAGGCGTTCACTTGCAGCTGTGTTAAATGCAGCTTCGTTTGTCATGGCGAGTTGAAGAAGTCTGCTGCAAAGCTATGAATAATCCGCATGATGAAAACTCACAGCAATGTTATGCCTACATTATCAATATATTGAGACCCATGTGACACAGTTTGACATGGTTTAGCAAAGTGAATGAGGAGAAATACATCCAAGTGTGAGACGTAACAAACCGAAAGCGGTCTCATGCTGCGTTCAGGGTAACTCTGTTAAAATGGGTTTCATAGGTCATGATGAGCTGATGAACTTTGATGCCACGCCATTAACAATCTGCATGATGAAAAGTCACAATAATGTTATGCCTACATTATCAATATCTTGAGACCAATTTGACACAGTTTGACATGGTTTAGTAAAGTGGCTGGAGGGAAATACATCAAAGAGTAAGATGACCAAAACAAGACATTTCCTGATGCCACCAGGGGGCGCTTTCCTTTTAAGTCATGATTTCTAGGTAGATGTCTTCCGGTCACGACTCTTGTCTTATATGTGTAGTTTGGAGTCGATTGGACAAAATATGTCTAAGTTACAGAAGCTCGCTTATATTGGCGTTTAGTCGAACTTTGAGACCTCACCACGGTCACACGGTATGATGAAAAGTTTAAATTCTGATAACTTTAGATCTTCATCTTGTTTTGTAGAGTCTCATCTAATTTTTAAGTTGATCTGATGAAAGCTGTCTGAGTAGTACATAAAAACATAACACGTACCAAAATAAGACATTTCGCGTTACCACCAGGGGGCGCTGTGATTGTAAGTCACAATTTCTGCACCCATGTCTTCTGGTGGCGACTCTTGTCGAATGTGTCTAGTTTGGACTCAATTGGACAAAATATGTCTGAAATATGGAAGCTTGTGTTTTGATGGCGTTTCATCAAACTTTAACGCCACACCACGGTCAGACGGTTTTGCTAAAACGTAATCCTTCAATAACTTTAGATCTCCAATTTGTTGTGATGACGATCGTCTAAATTTGAAGTTGATCTGATGAAAGCTGTACGACAAGTACATCAAAGAAAAAATATGGAATATGACCAAAATGGCCACTAAAGTCAAACTGGCGGGCTTCCTGTTGCGTTATTCATAATGCACTGATGGACTTTTTTGTGCATCTAGTCATGATACACAATAATCTTTGTTTTTTTTGAGGATCGGTGAATGCTAAATGAGGGGCTTTTCCGTAGGTGGCGCTCTTGAGCCATTTTGCCACGCCCTTTTCAAAATACTCCAGAATACGTAATTTTACGCCGCCTTCGAATTTACTGCAAACTCCTACAACTTTTTGAGCACATTAAAGCCCTCAAAAAGCCAATTCATTTAAGCTAAGAAAAATAATAATAATAATAATAATAATCATTTCAATTTCAATAGGGCCTCCCACCGATTTCGGTGCTCGGGCCCTAACTAGGGCTACGTTGTAGCACTAACGGGCCCGAGCACAGGCAATTTCAAGTCTGTTGCGGTCGGGGAAGAGAGAACGTTCGATGACCAAGCGCTCGTCTCCACATTGCCTGCGTTTGCCCTGTGCGGCAAGGAAGATCGCTCCACTTCTTCTGGCCAGCCGCTGGTGCTGAACTAGAGGTAAGTAACCTTCAAACTATCCAACATAACCTATTGCTTTATCTATCATCATATGCTTACATGCCTCAAGTTTTTTGTAATATGTAATTGTTATAAAAGTTACCGTTTATTTATCACGTCTAATGAACAGATTGAAGCAAGATAACTCCACAGTCTTGTTTTGGTTGTGACATTATTTTTTTTAATGAGTTACTATCAATACGCTACACGTGTACGTTTCATGTGATAGTAACTGTTTCACCAATATTCTGATACAGGATGGTATATCCGCCATTACTATTTTCACATTGTTTATTTAGTCTGTCATGGAGTTGTAGAGTGAATTAGACAGTAGTGATAACATTATAATGTCCACACATCAGTGTTGTAAACACTTCTCCAATTAATTTAATAATTATGTTTTCACACTGAGGGAAGTGGAGAGACTTGATGTGGACTGTTATCAACAGCTCTGTGGGAGATCATCACCTTGAATATTACAGATGAGGTAGAAAGACATTTTATCTATGTGTACAATGTTGTATTTCTTTGTCACGTTTTATCAAAAGCGATTTAAAGTATGTGCATTTAACCATTAGGATACAAACCCAGACCCTAGTACATCGGTTCTAGCTGAAATAAGTAGTGCTTCATAAACAACACAAAACATTCATAACAGTACGCTTCTGCTCCTCATTAATGCAGCTCCTGATGTCCCCAGCAGCAACATGGTGGAGATCTGCAGCTTCATGCTGGTCAACTGGAAGACAACTGATTAAGATTAAAAGATTAAGATTAAAATCCATTTATTCATCCCAAACACATGCACAGACATGCAAAGGCACACTCATGCAGGTAGGGAAATTTAATCGCTGCTTTTTACCCATCTGGTGCAGGACACACAGAGCAGTGAGCGACCATGTACGGCGCTCGGGGGAGCAGATGTTGGGGGAGTGAGGTGCCTTGCTCATGGGCACTAGAGAGGGTAGGGAGACTCTTGGATTTTTGGACAGATCAATCCAGGTTCGACTTTTGTTGTCTCTCCATGGAGTCGAACCAAAGACGAACCAGAGACCTTCTCTGCCCATAGTCCAAGTTTCTGCCACTCGACCACCGCCTCTCCTCATGCATCATCAAACTAGTAATCTACACATCACTCCATGCGTTGCTCCCTTAACTACAGATGGCCTGCGAATGTCATGGAGTTTTACAGTGAATTAGACAGTTTAGGTATGATTTTAATCTCCACACATCAGTGTTGTAAACAGTTCTCAAATTAATTATAGAATTATGTTTTCACACTGAGAGAAGTGGAAAGACTTGATTTGGACTGTTATCAATAGGTCTGTGGGAGATTATCACCTTGAATAGTACTGATGAGGTAGAAAGACATTTTATGTATTTGTACAATGTTGTATTTCTTTCAGCACTTTTATCAGAAGGGACTTAAAATATGTACATTTCACCATGAGGATATAAACCAAGACCACAGTACAACAGTTCTATCTGAAATCTGTTGTGCTTTATACACAACACAAAACATTCTTTAACAGTGTGTTTTTTCTCTTCATAGATGAAGAACTGCAGCACCTGATGTCCTCAGCAGCAACATGGTGGAGATCTGATTTGACACATTTTAGATAAGAACCCAGTGTTTTATATTTCTGCTTTGCCATAAGAGACAGAACATGGTCATCACAGCTGTGTCCTTCAGGCTCGTCTGTCCCTAATAAAATGATAGGAAACATGAAAGTGATCGTCATTATTGTAGAGGAAGAGTTACATATGAACAAAGTGTGTAATCTTATTTTCTGTGGATATTCAACTGTGTATTTGAATATGCTTTTGGATTAAAACGTGCACTACCATGACAATGAATGTACAGTATGGAGTTATTTCACATTCAAAGTATTGCATATATTATTTAATACACAATGTATTATGTGCAGTACTTTGCCATGGTTGTTTGTAATTAATGAAAAGAGGTCTGTACCTGAAGTCGGTGTTCAATGTGGTTGAATTCCAGTTGTCTCATGCTGGACATGCTAGAGAAAATTTCAACATAAATATACAAATGTGTAAAGTCATACATGTGCCAGGTTAAGTCCTTAACACACTTTAAATGGTAAAAAAGGAAGTGTATTACTTCAAAGTTAAACAGATCATAATCATTTCAGCTTAGGAAATAGTTAGTGTACATCAGCATCAAATTCTCTATTACACTGTCTGTTCTAATAAAGATACAAGGCTATAATTTATTTATATTTAACAGAACAATTCAGTGAAATCTGCCTGAGATTACAATGTAAACAGTGCAGGCAGCAGAACGTTTAGCTTTCTCTGTAAGACATCATAACAATACTCTGAATAAAGAGCTTTGGAAGTTGAATTCCCCTTTAAACATCTGCTCTTAAAATACAGATGTGACTTTAAATACGCACGTTTCAATTGATCACTGTAAGTCTGTTTCAGTAGAATAACTAACTGTGTAACATTGTCAAGTCAAATGCCTTGGCGAGTGAAACCATTTTATAGCAATAGATATCCTGATGGAGCTAATTCACCGGACACACACAGTCTCCTGTCTCAGATTTAACCTCATAAACTAACGCATGCCACTGCTGGGCGGACCTACTCATGTCGGTTCATATCGGTGTGTGTCGGTAATAGTGCCGTTCGCATTAAACAGGAGTTAATGCCCCAGATCGGAGTTCGTATTTAGCCTCCATGCTAACGGACGTTAGCTCGAATGCATGGTACTAAAACACCCTGCGAATCACTTCTACACATCTAAATAAAATACTGAGCTTGACTTACCACAGAAACGGGAGCGCAGACGTCTTTAACGTGTCCGTCAGCAGAACAAGCAAAACATCAAACTGTGTTATTCATCCGATACTGAGTGGGAGGTTTCGAAAGTCTCGAGTTGTGTTCAATGACACAGGAAAAAGTAAGGAGAAGGGAGGGCGCAGCTCACTGTGACGTCACGTAAATTTCAAACCACTATATCGCTTATTATAGCGATATAGAGGTAGTTACGAAAAAGTTCACCCCCTCAGAGTTTTAATGAAGGAAGAACATAGCGATTGAGACTAAAACCAAAGTTTGAATAATGCTGTAAACAGGTTTAATTCTACTCTAAAATTGGGCATTTTAACATGGGATTCAATGGGACTCTCTCCGACGAGCTGATGAACTTTCAAGCCATGCCATTAATAAACCGCATGATAAAAAGTCACAATAATCTTATGGCTACATTATCAATGTCTTGAGACCCATTAAACAAAGTTTGACATGGTTTTGCATATTGGATGAGCAGGAATACATCAGAGTGTCAGCTATACATTTCCTGCTGCCACCAGGGGGCGCTGTCATTTTAAGTCACGATTTCTGTATAGATGTCTTCATATCGCAACTATTGTCTTATGTGTCTAGTTTGGACTTGATTAGACAAAATATGTCCAAGATACAGAAGCTCGTGTTTTAGTGCGTTTCACCGAAGTCTCATCAAACTTTAGCGCCACGCCACAATCACACGGTTTGACGAAAAGTCGATCTTTCAATAACTTTAGATCTTCATTTTGTTGTGATGACAGTCGTCTAAATATTAAGTTGATTTGATAAAAGCTGTACGACTAGTATATAAAAACATAAAACGTGACAAAAACAAGACTTTTCCTGCTGTCACCAGGGGGCGCTGTCACTTTAAGTCACGATTTCTGTATAGATGTCTTCATATCTCTACTCTTGTCTTATGTGTGTAGTTTGGACTCGATAGGACAAAATAAGTCTGAGATATAGAAGCCCGTGTTTTGATGGCGTTTAATCAAACTTTAACGCCACACCACGGTCAGACGGTTTTGCTAAAACGTAATCCTTCAATAACTTTAGATCTCCAATTTGTTGTGATGACGATCGTCTAAATTTGAAGTTGATCTGATGAAAGCTGTACGACAAGTACATCAAAGAAAAAATATGGAATATGACCAAAATGGCCACTAAAGTCAAACTGGCGGGCTTCCTGTTGCGTTATTCATAATGCACTGATGGACTTTTTTGTGCATCTAGTCATGATACACAATAATCTTTGTTTTTTTTGAGGATCGGTGAATGCTAAATGAGGGGCTTTTCCGTAGGTGGCGCTCTTTAGCCATTTTGCCACGCCCTTTTCAAAATACTCCAGAATACGTAATTTTACGCCGCCTTCGAATTTACTGCAAACTCCTACAACTTTTTGAGCACATTAAAGCCCTCAAAAAGCCAATTCATTTAAGCTAAGAAAAATAATAATAATAATAATAATAATAATCATTTCAATTTCAATAGGGCCTCCCACCGATTTCGGTGCTCGGGCCCTAATAATCTTTTCAATTTCAATAGGTCCTCTCACCGATTTCGGTGCTCGGGCCCTAATAATAATAATAATCATTTCAATTTCAATAGGGCCTCCCACCGATTTCGGTGCTCGGGCCCTAATAATAATAATAATCATTTCAATTTCAATAGGGCCTCCCACCGATTTCGGTGCTCGGGCCCTAATAACTAGGGCTACGTTGTAGCACTTGCGGGCCCGAGCACCCGCACGTTGAAGCCTGTTGCGGTCGGTGGAGAGAGCGATCGATGACCAAGCGCACATCATCGATCGAGCATGCACTTCTCCACGTTGCATGCGTTTTGCGCTCTGCGGCAGTAGGTTTGCCAGTAGGTGGCGCCATCACTATTATTACGCACAGACATATAGATCTGTTCAAGTAGGCGCTCTGATGTAGCGTGAGCAATTTTGTGTCAATTGGACAATGTTAACACAACTTAATTTTCACACTGATCAGTAGGTGGCGCTATGACCCTGAACTAATATTTATATGTGGAGCTGTTCAGATCAGTATTGTGATGATAGGTCAGTAGTTTGGAGCCGGTTGGATAATGCAGAGTGGATTAACAAAGTACTTCCTGTTTCCTGGCGAATCAGTAGGTTGCGCTATGACACTGAGGAAATATTGACACATAGAGCTGTTCAGGCTTGGACTCTGACCATGTGACAGAAGTTTTGTAGTGATAGGACAATGCACAGTGGAGTTATGATAACATCGTGTCCTTTGGCGAAGGAAAATCCTTCGCCGCACATCAATGTTTACACGGTTTGAGGAAACGTCACAATTCTGACCATGATCTAATGACTTGACTGATCTGATTTGAGCTGTATATTGTAAATCAGCCAGGAGCAGTCCATCAAAGTATAAAACATGTCACTTCCTGTAGCCACCAGGGGGCGCTGTAATTTCAAGTCATAATTTCTGTGTAGATGTCATCAGGATGGCACCCTTGTCTTACATGTCTAGTTTGGACTCGATTGGACAATGTATGTCCGAGATACAGAACCTCGTGTTTTGATGGCGTTTAATCAAACTCAAGACGCCACGCCACGGTCACACGGTGTGACGAAAGGTCAATCTCTTAATCACTTTTTATCTCCATCTTGTTGTGATGGCACTGATCTTAATTTGAAGTTAATCTGATGAAAGCCCTGGGACAAGTGCATCAAGTAAAAATGTGGAATATGGAAAAAAAATGGCCACTTAATCCAAAATGGCGGCCTCCCTGTTTGGTCAAGCATACCTATCCAAGATATTTTTTTGTTTGTTATGAAACGACACATGTCCCGATAGATTTGTATAAATGTCGGCCATCGTAGTGCCGGGGTTGCCCTATAGGGGGCGCTGGTCAGTTTTTTTGCCACGCCCATTTCTTAAAACCATATGAATATCTTCAGGGGGGGGCTGTTGTTACACACATGTAGTTTGAGAGAGATAGAATCATGAACACTGAAGTTACAGCAATTTTGTGTTTCACGGCGAGTTGATGAACTTTAATGCCACGCCATTCATATGGCGTTTGACGAAAAGTCACGGTAATCTTATGTCTTCATTGTCAATGTCTTCGGACCCATTTGATACAGTTTGACATGGTTGAGGTCAGTGGATGAGGAGAAATTCATCCAAGTGTAAGACAAGCAAAAAACAAGACATTTCCTGTTGCCACCAGGGGGCGCTGCGGTTTTAAGTCATCATTTATGCATAGATGTCATCAGGCGGGGACTATTGTCTTACATGTCTAGTTTGGACTTGATTGGAACATGTATGTCCGAGATACAGATGCCCGTGTTTTGATGGCGTGTAACCAATTTTTAACGCCATGCCACGGTCACACGGTGTGATAAAAAAAAAATCCCTCAATCATTTTTTATCTCCATCTTGTTGTGATGACACTCATCTGAATTTGAAGTTGATCTGATGAAAGCCCTGGGACAAGTACGTAAAAGTAAAAATGTAGGATATTGCCAAAATGGCCACTAAAAGCAAAATGGCGGACTTCCTGTTGCGTTTTTCATAATGCTCCATGAGACTTTTTTTCATGACTGGTCACGATACACATATATCCAGATTTTGATGAAAATCCGTTATGTGGAAACCTAGGGGCTGGTTCCAGGGGGCGCTGTAGAGCCATTTTGCCACGCCCAATTCCAATTACTCCAGAATACTAAAATATCCGCAGACCTTGAATTTCCTGCAAAGTTTCATAACTTTTTGAGCATGTCTAGACCCTGAAAAAGCCCCCCAAAGGGAAATAATAATAACTAGGGCTACGTTGTAGCACTAACGGGCCCGAGCACAGGCAATTTCAAGTCTGTTGCGGTCGGGGAAGAGAGAACGTTCGATGACCAAGCGCTCGTCTCAGCGTTGCATGCATTTGCGCACTGCTGCGATATAAACGCTTCACTTCCTGTAGCCAGCAGGTGGCGCTATGATTTTAAGTCATGGTGTCTTTGTTGATGTCATCAGGTCGCGCTTCTTGTCTTACATGTGTAGTTTGAACTCGATTGGACCAAATATGTCCAAGATACAGAAGCTTGTGTTTTGATGGCGTTTAGTCACATTTTGACGCCCCGCCACGGTCACACGGTGTGGCGAAAAATTGATCTTTCAATAACTTTAGATCTCCATCTTGTTGTGATGACACTCGTCTAAATTTTCAGTTGATCTGATGAAAGCTCTTCAAGAAGTACTTGAAAATAAAAAACATGGAATATGGTCCAAATCGAAAATGGCGTGCTTCCTGTTGCGTTTTTCATATTGCTCCGAGCGCGTTTTTTGTGCATCTGGTGATGATACACAACTGTCTTCAATTTCGTGCGGATCAGTGAATGCTAAATGAGGTGTTTCTCCGTAAATGAGGGAAAGCACCGTTGGTGGCGCTGTTGAGCCATTTTGCCACACCCATTTCCAAATACCCCAGATTACGTAAATTTTCACGAGGCCCATAATCTGCCCTATAGATGTTGAATGCATTCTGTAGTGAGAACACATTCAAGCACATGTCCTACATCTCCATGAGAGGGGGGAGGGGTGAGAAGGGGGAGGGATGAGAGGGGTGAAAGGGGGTGGGGTAAGATGGGGGCAGGTTGATCTGAGGAGGTCTGTTTTAGACAGAGTAAAAAGGTGCTGTTTTAAATTATCCTTGGGGTATTTTTACCAAAATATTTTACAGACATTTCATTAAGACCCCAAGGAACCATATCAACTGTGTTGAAATGGAAATAATATGTCCCCTTTAAAGCGAATATGTCCCCTTTAAGCGGTTTCGTGTGTCATGGTGAGCTGATTTGACGCCCCGCCACAGTCAGACGGTGTGTCGAAAAGTTGTTTCTTTGATAACTTTAGATCTCCATCTTGTTGTGATGCCACCCGTCTAAATTTTAAATTGATGTGATGAAAGCTCTCCGACAAATAAATCAAAGCGCACGATGTACAAAAACAAGACATTTCCTGATGCCACCAGGGGGCGCTTTCCTTTTAAGTCATGATTTCTAGGTAGATGTCTTCCGGTCGCGACTCTTGTCTTATATGTGTAGTTTGGAGTCGATTGGACAAAATATGTCTAAGTTACAGAAGCTTGCTTATATTGGCGTTTGGTCGAACTTTGAGACCTCACCACGGTCACACGGTGTGATGAAAAGTTTAAATATTGATAACTTTAGATCTTCATCTTGTTTTGTAGAGTCTCATCTAATTTTTAAGTTGATCTGATGAAAGCTCTCCGAGTAGTACATAAAAACATAACACGTCTTAAAAACAAGACATTTCCTGTTGCCCCCAGGGGGCGCTGTGATTGTAAGTCACAATTTCTGCACCGATGTCTTCTGGTGGCGAATCTTGTCGTATGTGTCTAGTTTGGACTCAATTGGACAAAATATGTCTGAAATATGGAAGCTTGTGTTTTGATGGCGTTTCATCAAACTTTAACGCCACACCACGGTCAGACGGTTTTGCTAAAACGTAATCCTTCAATAACTTTAGATCTCCAATTTGTTGTGATGACGATCGTCTAAATTTGAAGTTGATCTGATGAAAGCTGTACGACAAGTACATCAAAGAAAAAATATGGAATATGACCGAAATGGCCACTAAAGTCAAACTGGCGGGCTTCCTGCTGCGTTATTCATAATGCACTGATGGACTTTTTTGTGCATCTTGTCATGAGACACAATAGTCTATGTTTTTTTTGAGGATCGGTGAATGCTAAATGAGGGGCTTTTCCGTAGGTGGCGCTCTTGAGCCATTTTGCCACGCCCTTTTCAAAATACTTCAGAAAACGTAAACTTGCGCACATTTGTAATTTACTGTACACTTTAGAAACTTTTTGAGCACGTTAAAGCCCTCAAAAAGCCAATTCACTGAGCGAAGAAAAATAATAATAACTAGGGCTACGTTGTAGCACTAACGGGCCCGAGCACAGGCAATTTCAAGTCTGTTGCGGTCGGGGAAGAGAGAACGTTCGATGACCAAGCGCTCGTCTCCACATTGCCTGCGTTTGCCCTGTGCGGCAAGGAAGATCGCTCCACTTCTTCTGGCCAGCCGCTGGTGCTGAACTAGAGGTAAGTAACCTTGAAACTATCCAACATAACATATTGCTTTATCTATCATCATATGCTTACATGCCTCAAGTTTTTTGTAATATGTAATTGTTATAAAAGTTACCGTTTATTTATCACGTCTAATGAACAGATTGAAGCAAGATAACTCGACAGTCTTGTTTTGGTTGTGACATTATTTTTTTTAATGAGTTACTATCAATACGCTACACGTGTACGTTTCATGTGATAGTAACTGTTTCACCAATATTCTGATACAGGATGGTATATCCGCCATTACTATTTTCACATCGTTTATTTAGTCTGTCATGGAGTTGTAGAGTGAATTAGACAGTAGTGATAACATTATAATGTCCACACATCAGTGTTGTAAACACTTCTCCAATTAATTATATAATTATGTTTTCACACTGAGGGAAGTGGAGAGACTTGATGTGGACTGTTATCAACAGCTCTGTGGGAGATCATCACCTTGAATATTACAGATGAGGTAGAAAGACATTTTATCTATGTGTACAATGTTGTATTTCTTTGTCACGTTTTATCAAAAGCGATTTAAAGTATGTGCATTTAACCATTAGGATACAAACCCAGACCCTAGTACATCGGTTCTAGCTGAAATAAGTAGTGCTTCATAAACAACACAAAACATTCATAACAGTACGCTTCTGCTCCTCATTAATGCAGCTCCTGATGTCCCCAGCAGCAACATGGTGGAGATCTGCAGCTTCATGCTGGTCAACTGGAAGACAACTGATTAAGATTAAAAGATTAAGATTAAAATCCATGTATTCATCCAAAACACATGCACAGACATGCAAAGGCACACTCATGCAGGTAGGGACATTTAATCGCTGCTTTTTACCCATCTGGTGCAGGACACACAGAGCAGTGAGCGACCATGTACGGCACTCGGGGGAGCAGATGTTGGGGGAGTGAGGTGCCTTGCTCATGGGCACTAGAGAGGGTAGGGAGACTCTTGGATTTTTGGACAGATCAATCCAGGTGCGACTTTTGTTGTCTCTCCATGGAGTCGAACCAAAGACGAACCAGAGACCTTCTCTGCCCATAGTCCAAGTTTCTGCCACTCGACCACCGCCTCTCCTCATGCATCATCAAACTAGTAATCTACACATCACTCCATGCGTTGCTCCCTTAACTACAGATGGCCTGCGAATGTCATGGAGTTTTACAGTGAATTAGACAGTTTAGGTATGATTTTAATCTCCACACATCAGTGTTGTAAACAGTTCTCAAATTAATTATAGAATTATGTTTTCACACTGAGAGAAGTGGAAAGACTTGATTTGGACTGTTATCAATAGGTCTGTGGGAGATTATCACCTTGAATAGTACTGATGAGGTAGAAAGACATTTTATGTATTTGTACAATGTTGTATTTCTTTCAGCACTTTTATCAGAAGGGACTTAAAATATGTACATTTCACCATGAGGATATAAACCAAGACCACAGTACAACAGTTCTATCTGAAATCTGTTGTGCTTTATACACAACACAAAACATTCTTTAACAGTGCGTTTTTTCTCTTCATAGATGAAGAACTGCAGCACCTGATGTCCTCAGCAGCAACATGGTGGAGATCTGATTTGATACACTTTAGATAAGAACCCAGTGTTTTATATTTCTGCTTTGCCATAAGAGACAGAACATGGTCATCACAGCTGTGTCCTTCAGGCTCGTCTGTCCCTAATAAAATGATAGGAAACATGAAAGTGATCGTCATTATTGTAGAGGAAGAGTTACATATGAACAAAGTGTGTAATCTTATTTTCTGTGGATATTCAACTGTGTATTTGAATATGCTTTTGGATTAAAACGTGCACTACCATGACAATGAATGTTTTTAATGGAGCTATTTCACATTAAAAGTATTGCATTATAATTTAATACATTATGTATTATGTGCAATACTTTGATTGTTTTTAAGTAATGAAATCAGGTCTCTACCTGGAGTCAGTGTTCAGTCTGGTTGGATTCAAGTTGTGTGTCAAGTTGGACCTTCTAGAGGAACATGAAACCAATACACAGATATGTAAAGTCATACATGGGCCAGGTTAAGTAATTAACAGACTTTTAAATGGTAAAAATAAAATATTAGTTCAAAGTTAATCAGAGCATAATCATTTCAGATTAGGAAATAGGTAGTGCATATAAACCCACAACTCTGTATGACACTGTCTGTTCTAGTAAAGTTACAAGGCTATGACTTACTCATATTTAACAAAAGAATTCAGTGAAGTCTGTCTGAGATTAACGATTTAAATACTGAAGGTGGGAGACACGGTTATTTTTCACTGTAACACGTGACAGGACATCAACACCGTGACTCTGAATAAAGAGCCTTAAAAGACGTAGTGCTCCTTTGAACAGCTGCTCTTACAATGTGTAGCAAGTGCTAAATCTCCATTAGTATAATAGTAACAAAAATCACCCTTTACATAATTGAACATATATTTTCCATGTGAACCCCTTTAACACAGTTCAATTCAGGAGCAAAATATAATTTATACAGTATTTATTAGAGCTAGTATTAGTAAACAGATCAAACAAATGCAGTACAACACATCACACATCCACAGTGTCTCTTTTGCTTATCATCACAGTCAGTCAGAAGTGTCCGTTTAACTTACGTAGCAGTTGAGAGATGCTTCGTTGGAGGTAGCAGGAGCTAGCTCATAGCCAGTGCTGCTGTTGAGAGCGGCAGAGTTCACACAGGAAAAGACACGACGGACGGGGGAAAAAAGCTTTGAGTGCGTCCCACACTCTAACCTGCTGAGCTAACAACGTCCACAGTGACTCCGCCGCCGTCCTCTCATCCAGACTCGCCAACCGTTCTCCGGTTCTTCGTGATACACAGCTCCGCAGCTTGTGACGACGTAACTCATGAGGCGTTCACTTGCAGCTGTGTTAAATGCAGCTTCGTTTGTCATGGCGAGTTGAAGAAGTCTGCTGCAAAGCTATGAATAATCCGCATGATGAAAACTCACAGCAATGTTATGCCTACATTATCAATATATTGAGACCCATGTGACACAGTTTGACATGGTTTAGCAAAGTGAATGAGGAGAAATACATCCAAGTGTGAGACGTAACAAACCGAAAGCGGTCTCATGCTGCGTTCAGGGTAACTCTGTTAAAATGGGTTTCATAGGTCATGATGAGCTGATGAACTTTGATGCCACGCCATTAACAATCTGCATGATGAAAAGTCACAATAATGTTATGCCTACATTATCAATATCTTGAGACCAATTTGACACAGTTTGACATGGTTTAGTAAAGTGGCTGGAGGGAAATACATCAAAGAGTAAGATGACCAAAACAAGACATTTCCTGATGCCACCAGGGGGCGCTTTCCTTTTAAGTCATGATTTCTAGGTAGATGTCTTCCGGTCGCGACTCTTGTCTTATATGTGTAGTTTGGAGTCGATTGGACAAAATATGTCTAAGTTACAGAAGCTCGCTTATATTGGCGTTTAGTCGAACTTTGAGACCTCACCACGGTCACACGGTATGATGAAAAGTTTAAATTCTGATAACTTTAGATCTTCATCTTGTTTTGTAGAGTCTCATCTAATTTTTAAGTTGATCTGATGAAAGCTGTCTGAGTAGTACATAAAAACATAACACGTACCAAAATAAGACATTTCGCGTTACCACCAGGGGGCGCTGTGATTGTAAGTCACAATTTCTGCACCCATGTCTTCTGGTGGCGACTCTTGTCGAATGTGTCTAGTTTGGACTCAATTGGACAAAATATGTCTGAAATATGGAAGCTTGTGTTTTGATGGCGTTTCATCAAACTTTAACGCCACACCACGGTCAGACGGTTTTGCTAAAACGTAATCCTTCAATAACTTTAGATCTCCAATTTGTTGTGATGACGATCGTCTAAATTTGAAGTTGATCTGATGAAAGCTGTACGACAAGTACATCAAAGAAAAAATATGGAATATGACCAAAATGGCCACTAAAGTCAAACTGGCGGGCTTCCTGTTGCGTTATTCATAATGCACTGATGGACTTTTTTGTGCATCTAGTCATGATACACAATAATCTTTGTTTTTTTTGAGGATCGGTGAATGCTAAATGAGGGGCTTTTCCGTAGGTGGCGCTCTTGAGCCATTTTGCCACGCCCTTTTCAAAATACTCCAGAATACGTAATTTTACGCCGCCTTCGAATTTACTGCAAACTCCTACAACTTTTTGAGCACATTAAAGCCCTCAAAAAGCCAATTCATTTAAGCTAAGAAAAATAATAATAATAATAATAATAATCATTTCAATTTCAATAGGGCCTCCCACCGATTTCGGTGCTCGGGCCCTAATAATAATAATAATCATTTCAATTTCAATAGGGCCTCCCACCGATTTCGGTGCTCGGGCCCTAATAATAACTAGGGCTACGTTGTAGCACTAACGGGCCCGAGCACAGGCAATTTCAAGTCTGTTGCGGTCGGGGAACAGAGAACGTTCGATGACCAAGCGCTTGTCTCAGCGTTGCATGCATTTGCGCACTGCTGCGATATAAACGCTTCACTTCCTGTAGCCAGCAGGTGGCGCTATGATTTTAAGTCATGGTGTCTTTGTTGATGTCATCAGGTCGCGCTTCTTGTCTTACATGTGTAGTTTGAACTCGATTGGACCAAATATGTCCAAGATACAGAAGCTTGTGTTTTGATGGCGTTTAGTCACATTTTGACGCCTCGCCACGGTCACACGGTGTGGCGAAAAATTGATCTTTCAATAACTTTAGATCTCCATCTTGTTGTGATGACACTCGTCTAAATTTTCAGTTGATCTGATGAAAGCTCTCCAAGAAGTACTTGAAAATAAAAAACATGGAATATGGTCCAAATAGAAAATGGCGGGGTTCCTGTTGCGTTTTTCAAATTGCTCCGAGCGCGTTTTTTGTGCATCTGGTGATGATACACAACTGTCTTCAATTTCGTGAGGATCAGTGAATTCTAAATGAGGTGTTTCTCCATAAATGAGGGGAAGCTCCGTTGGTTGCGCTGTTGAGCCATTTTGCCACGCCCATTCTTTAAAACCATCTGAATATCTTCAAGGGAGGGGGGCTGATGATACACACATGTAGTTTGAGGGAGATGGACCCATGAACACGGAAGTTAAAGCGTTTTTGTGTGTCATGGCGAGCTGATGTGACGCCCCGCCACAGTCAGACAGTGTGACGAAAAGTTGTTTCTTTGATAACTTTAGATCTCCATCTTGTTGTGATGACGCTCGTCTAAATTTTCAGTTGATGTGATGAAAGCTGTACGAGAAGTATATCAAAGTAAAAGATTATGGAATATGACCAAAATGGCCACGAAATCGAAAATGGCGTGCTTCCTGTTGCGTTTTTCACATTGCTCCGAGCGCGTTTTTTGTGCATCTGGTGATGATACACAACTGTCTTCAATTTCGTGCGGATCAGTGAATGCTAAATGAGGTGTTTCTCCGTAAATGAGGGAAAGCACCGTTGGTGGCGCTGTTGAGCCATTTTGCCACACCCATTTCCAAATACCCCAGATTACGTAAATTTTCACGAGGCCCATAATCTGCCCTATAGATGTTGAATGCATTCTG
The DNA here is from genome assembly GCF_949316205.1 of Platichthys flesus. NCBI lineage: Eukaryota > Metazoa > Chordata > Actinopteri > Pleuronectiformes > Pleuronectidae > Platichthys > Platichthys flesus. The sequence goes on along the minus strand of NC_084957.1, from coordinate 18,462,582 downwards.
TAGTGAGAACACATTCAAGCACATGTCCTACACCTCCATGAGAGGGGGGAGGGGTGAGAAGGGGGAGGGATGAGAGGGGTGAAAGGGGGTGGGGTAAGATGGGGGCGGGTTGATCTGAGGAGGTCTGTTTTAGACAGAGTAAAAAGGTGCTGTTTTAAATTATCCTTGGGGTATTTTTACCAAAATATTTTACAGACATTTCATTAAGACCCCAAGGAACCATATCAACTGTGTTGAAATGGAAATAATATGTCCCCTTTAAAGCGAATATGTCCCCTTTAAGCGGTTTCGTGTGTCATGGTGAGCTGATTTGACGCCCCGCCACAGTCAGACGGTGTGTCGAAAAGTTGTTTCTTTGATAACTTTAGATCTCCATCTTGTTGTGATGCCACCCGTCTAAATTTTAAATTGATGTGATGAAAGCTCTCCGACAAATAAATCAAAGCGCACGATGTACAAAAACAAGACATTTCCTGATGCCACCAGGGGGCGCTTTCCTTTTAAGTCATGATTTCTAGGTAGATGTCTTCCGGTCGCGACTCTTGTCTTATATGTGTAGTTTGGAGTCGATTGGACAAAATATGTCTAAGTTACAGAAGCTTGCTTATATTGGCGTTTAGTCGAACTTTGAGACCTCACCACGGTCACACGGTGTGATGAAAAGTTTAAATATTGATAACTTTAGATCTTCATCTTGTTTTGTAGAGTCTCATCTAATTTTTAAGTTGATCTGATGAAAGCTCTCCGAGTAGTACATAAAAACATAACACGTCTTAAAAACAAGACATTTCCTGTTGCCCCCAGGGGGCGCTGTGATTGTAAGTCACAATTTCTGCACCGATGTCTTCTGGTCGCGATTCTTGTCGTATGTGTCTAGTTTGGACTCAATTGGACAAAATATGTCTGAAATATGGAAGCTTGTGTTTTGATGGCGTTTCATCAAACTTTAACGCCACACCACGGTCAGACGGTTTTGCTAAAACGTAATCCTTCAATAACTTTAGATCTCCACTTTGTTGTGATGACGATCGTCTAAATTTGAAGTTGATCTGATGAAAGCTGTACGACAAGTACATCAAAGAAAAAATATGGAATATGACCAAAATGGCCACTAAAGTCAAACTGGCGGGCTTCCTGTTGCGTTATTCATAATGCACTGATGGACTTTTTTGTGCATCTACTCATGATACACAATAGTCTATGTTTTTTTTGAGGATCGGTGAATGCTAAATGAGGGGCTTTTCCGTAGGTGGCGCTCTTGAGCCATTTTGCCACGCCCTTTTCAAAATACTTCAGAAAACGTAAACTTGCGCACATTTGTAATTTACTGTACACTTTAGAAACTTTTTGAGCATGTTAAAGCCCTCAAAAAGCCAATTCACTGAGCGAAGAAAAATAATAATAATAATAATCTTTTCAATTTCAATAGGTCCTCTCACCGATTTCGGTGCTCGGGCCCTAATAATAATAATAATAACTAGGGCTACGTTGTAGCACTAACGGGCCCGAGCACAGGCAATTTCAAGTCTGTTGCGGTCGGGGAAGAGAGAACGTTCGATGACCAAGCGCTCGTCTCCACATTGCCTGCGTTTGCCCTGTGCGGCAAGGAAGATCGCTCCACTTCTTCTGGCCAGCCGCTGGTGCTGAACTAGAGGTAAGTAACCTTGAAACTATCCAACATAACATATTGCTTTATCTATCATCATATGCTTACATGCCTCAAGTTTTTTGTAATATGTAATTGTTATAAAAGTTACCGTTTATTTATCACGTCTAATGAACAGATTGAAGCAAGATAACTCGACAGTCTTGTTTTGGTTGTGACATTATTTTTTTTAATGAGTTACTATCAATACGCTACACGTGTACGTTTCATGTGATAGTAACTGTTTCACCAATATTCTGATACAGGATGGTATATCCGCCATTACTATTTTCACATCGTTTATTTAGTCTGTCATGGAGTTGTAGAGTGAATTAGACAGTAGTGATAACATTATAATGTCCACACATCAGTGTTGTAAACACTTCTCCAATTAATTATATAATTATGTTTTCACACTGAGGGAAGTGGAGAGACTTGATGTGGACTGTTATCAACAGCTCTGTGGGAGATCATCACCTTGAATATTACAGATGAGGTAGAAAGACATTTTATCTATGTGTACAATGTTGTATTTCTTTGTCACGTTTTATCAAAAGCGATTTAAAGTATGTGCATTTAACCATTAGGATACAAACCCAGACCCTAGTACATCGGTTCTAGCTGAAATAAGTAGTGCTTCATAAACAACACAAAACATTCATAACAGTACGCTTCTGCTCCTCATTAATGCAGCTCCTGATGTCCCCAGCAGCAACATGGTGGAGATCTGCAGCTTCATGCTGGTCAACTGGAAGACAACTGATTAAGATTAAAAGATTAAGATTAAAATCCATGTATTCATCCAAAACACATGCACAGACATGCAAAGGCACACTCATGCAGGTAGGGACATTTAATCGCTGCTTTTTACCCATCTGGTGCAGGACACACAGAGCAGTGAGCGACCATGTACGGCACTCGGGGGAGCAGATGTTGGGGGAGTGAGGTGCCTTGCTCATGGGCACTAGAGAGGGTAGGGAGACTCTTGGATTTTTGGACAGATCAATCCAGGTGCGACTTTTGTTGTCTCTCCATGGAGTCGAACCAAAGACGAACCAGAGACCTTCTCTGCCCATAGTCCAAGTTTCTGCCACTCGACCACCGCCTCTCCTCATGCATCATCAAACTAGTAATCTACACATCACTCCATGCGTTGCTCCCTTAACTACAGATGGCCTGCGAATGTCATGGAGTTTTACAGTGAATTAGACAGTTTAGGTATGATTTTAATCTCCACACATCAGTGTTGTAAACAGTTCTCAAATTAATTATAGAATTATGTTTTCACACTGAGAGAAGTGGAAAGACTTGATTTGGACTGTTATCAATAGGTCTGTGGGAGATTATCACCTTGAATAGTACTGATGAGGTAGAAAGACATTTTATGTATTTGTACAATGTTGTATTTCTTTCAGCACTTTTATCAGAAGGGACTTAAAATATGTACATTTCACCATGAGGATATAAACCAAGACCACAGTACAACAGTTCTATCTGAAATCTGTTGTGCTTTATACACAACACAAAACATTCTTTAACAGTGCGTTTTTTCTCTTCATAGATGAAGAACTGCAGCACCTGATGTCCTCAGCAGCAACATGGTGGAGATCTGATTTGATACACTTTAGATAAGAACCCAGTGTTTTATATTTCTGCTTTGCCATAAGAGACAGAACATGGTCATCACAGCTGTGTCCTTCAGGCTCGTCTGTCCCTAATAAAATGATAGGAAACATGAAAGTGATCGTCATTATTGTAGAGGAAGAGTTACATATGAACAAAGTGTGTAATCTTATTTTCTGTGGATATTCAACTGTGTATTTGAATATGCTTTTGGATTAAAACGTGCACTACCATGACAATGAATGTTTTTAATGGAGCTATTTCACATTAAAAGTATTGCATTATAATTTAATACATTATGTATTATGTGCAATACTTTGATTGTTTTTAAGTAATGAAATCAGGTCTGTACCTGGAGTCAGTGTTCAGTCTGGTTGGATTCAAGTTGTGTGTCAAGTTGGACCTTCTAGAGGAACATGAAACCAATACACAGATATGTAAAGTCATACATGGGCCAGGTTAAGTAATTAACAGACTTTTAAATGGTAAAAATAAAATATTAGTTCAAAGTTAATCAGAGCATAATCATTTCAGATTAGGAAATAGGTAGTGCATATAAACCCACAACTCTGTATGACACTGTCTGTTCTAGTAAAGTTACAAGGCTATGACTTACTCATATTTAACAAAAGAATTCAGTGAAGTCTGTCTGAGATTAACGATTTAAATACTGAAGGTGGGAGACACGGTTATTTTTCACTGTAACACGTGACAGGACATCAACACCGTGACTCTGAATAAAGAGCCTTAAAAGACGTAGTGCTCCTTTGAACAGCTGCTCTTACAATGTGTAGCAAGTGCTAAATCTCCATTAGTATAATAGTAACAAAAATCACCCTTTACATAATTGAACATATATTTTCCATGTGAACCCCTTTAACACAGTTCAATTCAGGAGCAAAATATAATTTATACAGTATTTATTAGAGCTAGTATTAGTAAACAGATCAAACAAATGCAGTACAACACATCACACATCCACAGTGTCTCTTTTGCTTATCATCACAGTCAGTCAGAAGTGTCCGTTTAACTTACGTAGCAGTTGAGAGATGCTTCGTTGGAGGTAGCAGGAGCTAGCTCATAGCCAGTGCTGCTGTTGAGAGCGGCAGAGTTCACACAGGAAAAGACACGACGGACGGGGGAAAAAAGCTTTGAGTCCCACACTCTAACCTGCTGAGCGAACAACGTCCACAGTGACTCCGCCGCCGTCCTCTCATCCAGACTCGCCAACCGTTCTCCGGTTCTTCGTGATACACAGCTCCGCAGCTTGTGACGACGTAACTCATGAGGCGTTCACTTGCAGCTGTGTTAAATGCAGCTTCGTTTGTCATGGCGAGTTGAAGAAGTCTGCTGCAAAGCTATGAATAATCCGCATGATGAAAACTCACAGCAATGTTATGCCTACATTATCAATATATTGAGACCCATGTGACACAGTTTGACATGGTTTAGCAAAGTGAATGAGGAGAAATACATCCAAGTGTGAGACGTAACAAACCGAAAGCGGTCTCATGCTGCGTTCAGGGTAACTCTGTTAAAATGGGTTTCATAGGTCATGATGAGCTGATGAACTTTGATGCCACGCCATTAACAATCTGCATGATGAAAAGTCACAATAATGTTATGCCTACATTATCAATATCTTGAGACCAATTTGACACAGTTTGACATGGTTTAGTAAAGTGGCTGGAGGGAAATACATCAAAGAGTAAGATGACCAAAACAAGACATTTCCTGATGCCACCAGGGGGCGCTTTCCTTTTAAGTCATGATTTCTAGGTAGATGTCTTCCGGTCGCGACTCTTGTCTTATATGTGTAGTTTGGAGTCGATTGGACAAAATATGTCTAAGTTACAGAAGCTCGCTTATATTGGCGTTTAGTCGAACTTTGAGACCTCACCACGGTCACACGGTATGATGAAAAGTTTAAATTCTGATAACTTTAGATCTTCATCTTGTTTTGTAGAGTCTCATCTAATTTTTAAGTTGATCTGATGAAAGCTGTCTGAGTAGTACATAAAAACATAACACGTACCAAAATAAGACATTTCGCGTTACCACCAGGGGGCGCTGTGATTGTAAGTCACAATTTCTGCACCCATGTCTTCTGGTGGCGACTCTTGTCGAATGTGTCTAGTTTGGACTCAATTGGACAAAATATGTCTGAAATATGGAAGCTTGTGTTTTGATGGCGTTTCATCAAACTTTAACGCCACACCACGGTCAGACGGTTTTGCTAAAACGTAATCCTTCAATAACTTTAGATCTCCAATTTGTTGTGATGACGATCGTCTAAATTTGAAGTTGATCTGATGAAAGCTGTACGACAAGTACATCAAAGAAAAAATATGGAATATGACCAAAATGGCCACTAAAGTCAAACTGGCGGGCTTCCTGTTGCGTTATTCATAATGCACTGATGGACTTTTTTGTGCATCTAGTCATGATACACAATAATCTTTGTTTTTTTTGAGGATCGGTGAATGCTAAATGAGGGGCTTTTCCGTAGGTGGCGCTCTTGAGCCATTTTGCCACGCCCTTTTCAAAATACTCCAGAATACGTAATTTTACGCCGCCTTCGAATTTACTGCAAACTCCTACAACTTTTTGAGCACATTAAAGCCCTCAAAAAGCCAATTCATTTAAGCTAAGAAAAATAATAATAATAATAATAACTAGGGCTACGTTGTAGCACTAACGGGCCCGAGCACAGGCAATTTCAAGTCTGTTGCGGTCGGGGAAGAGAGAACGTTCGATGACCAAGCGCTCGTCTCCACATTGCCTGCGTTTGCCCTGTGCGGCAAGGAAGATCGCTCCACTTCTTCTGGCCAGCCGCTGGTGCTGAACTAGAGGTAAGTAACCTTGAAACTATCCAACATAACCTATTGCTTTATCTATCATCATATGCTTACATGCCTCAAGTTTTTTGTAATATGTAATTGTTATAAAAGTTACCGTTTATTTATCACGTCTAATGAACAGATTGAAGCAAGATAACTCGACAGTCTTGTTTTGGTTTTGACATTATTTTTTTTAATGAGTTACTATCAATACGCTACACGTTTACGTTTCATGTGATAGTAACTGTTTCACCAATATTCTGATACAGGATGGTATATCCGCCATTACTATTTTCACATTGTTTATTTAGTCTGTCATGGAGTTGTAGAGTGAATTAGACAGTAGTGATAACATTATAATGTCCACACATCAGTGTTGTAAACACTTCTCCAATTAATTATATAATTATGTTTTCACACTGAGGGAAGTGGAGAGACTTGATGTGGACTGTTATCAACAGCTCTGTGGGAGATCATCACCTTGAATATTACAGATGAGGTAGAAAGACATTTTATCTATGTGTACAATGTTGTATTTCTTTGTCACGTTTTATCAAAAGCGATTTAAAGTATGTGCATTTAACCATTAGGATACAAACCCAGACCCTAGTACATCGGTTCTAGCTGAAATAAGTAGTGCTTCATAAACAACACAAAACATTCATAACAGTACGCTTCTGCTCCTCATTAATGCAGCTCCTGATGTCCCCAGCAGCAACATGGTGGAGATCTGCAGCTTCATGCTGGTCAACTGGAAGACAACTGATTAAGATTAAAAGATTAAGATTAAAATCCATTTATTCATCCCAAACACATGCACAGACATGCAAAGGCACACTCATGCAGGTAGGGAAATTTAATCGCTGCTTTTTACCCATCTGGTGCAGGACACACAGAGCAGTGAGCGACCATGTACGGCGCTCGGGGGAGCAGATGTTGGGGGAGTGAGGTGCCTTGCTCATGGGCACTAGAGAGGGTAGGGAGACTCTTGGATTTTTGGACAGATCAATCCAGGTTCGACTTTTGTTGTCTCTCCATGGAGTCGAACCAAAGACGAACCAGAGACCTTCTCTGCCCATAGTCCAAGTTTCTGCCACTCGACCACCGCCTCTCCTCATGCATCATCAAACTAGTAATCTACACATCATTCCATGCGTTGCTCCCTTAACTACAGATGGCCTGCGAATGTCATGGAGTTTTACAGTGAATTAGACAGTTTAGGTATGATTTTAATCTCCACACATCAGTGTTGTAAACAGTTCTCAAATTAATTATAGAATTATGTTTTCACACTGAGAGAAGTGGAAAGACTTGATTTGGACTGTTATCAATAGGTCTGTGGGAGATTATCACCTTGAATAGTACTGATGAGGTAGAAAGACATTTTATGTATTTGTACAATGTTGTATTTCTTTCAGCACTTTTATCAGAAGGGACTTAAAATATGTACATTTCACCATGAGGATATAAACCAAGACCACAGTACAACAGTTCTATCAGAAATCTGTTGTGCTTTATACACAACACAAAACATTCTTTAACAGTGCGTTTTTTCTCTTCATAGATGAAGAACTGCAGCACCTGATGTCCTCAGCAGCAACATGGTGGAGATCTGATTTGATACACTTTAGATAAGAACCCAGTGTTTTATATTTCTGCTTTGCCATAAGAGACAGAACATGGTCACCACAGCTGTGTCCTTCAGGCTCGTCTGTCCCTAATAAAATGATAGGAAACATGAAAGTGATCGTCATTATTGTAGAGGAAGAGTTACATATGAACAAAGTGTGTAATCTTATTTTCTGTGGATATTCAACTGTGTATTTGAATATGCTTTTGGATTAAAACGTGCACTACCATGACAATGAATGTACAGTATGGAGTTATTTCACATTCAAAGTATTGCATATATTATTTAATACACAATGTATTATGTGCAGTACTTTGCCATGGTTGTTTGTAATTAATGAAAAGAGGTCTGTACCTGAAGTCGGTGTTCAATGTGGTTGAATTCCAGTTGTCTCATGCTGGACATGCTAGAGAAAATTTCAACATAAATATACAAATGTGTAAAGTCATACATGTGCCAGGTTAAGTCCTTAACACACTTTAAATGGTAAAAAAGGAAGTGTATTACTTCAAAGTTAAACAGATCATAATCATTTCAGCTTAGGAAATAGTTAGTGTACATCAGCATCAAATTCTCTATTACACTGTCTGTTCTAATAAAGATACAAGGCTATAATTTATTTATATTTAACAGAACAATTCAGTGAAATCTGCCTGAGATTACAATGTAAACAGTGCAGGCAGCAGAACGTTTAGCTTTCTCTGTAAGACATCATAACAATACTCTGAATAAAGAGCTTTGGAAGTTGAATTCCCCTTTAAACATCTGCTCTTAAAATACAGATGTGACTTTAAATACGCACGTTTCAATTGATCACTGTAAGTCTGTTTCAGTAGAATAACTAACTGTGTAACATTGTCAAGTCAAATGCCTTGGCGAGTGAAACCATTTTATAGCAATAGATATCCTGATGGAGCTAATTCACCGGACACACACAGTCTCCTGTCTCAGATTTAACCTCATAAACTAACGCATGCCACTGCTGGGCGGACCTACTCATGTCGGTTCATATCGGTGTGTGTCGGTAATAGTGCCGTTCGCATTAAACAGGAGTTAATGCCCCAGATCGGAGTTCGTATTTAGCCTCCATGCTAACGGACGTTAGCTCGAATGCATGGTACTAAAACACCCTGCGAATCACTTCTACACATCTAAATAAAATACTGAGCTTGACTTACCACAGAAACGGGAGCGCAGACGTCTTTAACGTGTCCGTCAGCAGAACAAGCAAAACATCAAACTGTGTTATTCATCCGATACTGGAGGGAGGTTTCGAAAGTCTCGAGTTGTGTTCAATGACACAGGAAAAAGTAAGGAGAAGGGAGGGCGCAGCTCACTGTGACGTCACGTAAATTTCAAACCACTATATCGCTTATTATAGCGATATAGAGGTAGTTACGAAAAAGTTCACCCCCTCAGAGTTTTAATGAAGGAAGAACATAGCGATTGAGACTAAAACCAAAGTTTGAATAATGCTGTAAACAGGTTTAATTCTACTCTAAAATTGGGCATTTTAACATGGGATTCAATGGGACTCTCTCCGACGAGCTGATGAACTTTCAAGCCATGCCATTAATAAACCGCATGATAAAAAGTCACAATAATCTTATGGCTACATTATCAATGTCTTGAGACCCATTAAACAAAGTTTGACATGGTTTTGCATATTGGATGAGCAGGAATACATCAGAGTGTCAGCTATACATTTCCTGCTGCCACCAGGGGGCGCTGTCATTTTAAGTCACGATTTCTGTATAGATGTCTTCATATCGCAACTATTGTCTTATGTGTCTAGTTTGGACTTGATTAGACAAAATATGTCCAAGATACAGAAGCTCGTGTTTTAGTGCGTTTCACCGAAGTCTCATCAAACTTTAGCGCCACGCCACAATCACACGGTTTGACGAAAAGTCGATCTTTCAATAACTTTAGATCTTCATTTTGTTGTGATGACAGTCGTCTAAATATTAAGTTGATTTGATAAAAGCTGTACGACTAGTATATAAAAACATAAAACGTGACAAAAACAAGACTTTTCCTGCTGTCACCAGGGGGCGCTGTCACTTTAAGTCACGATTTCTGTATAGATGTCTTCATATCTCTACTCTTGTCTTATGTGTGTAGTTTGGACTCGATAGGACAAAATAAGTCTGAGATATAGAAGCCCGTGTTTTGATGGCGTTTAATCAAACTTTAACGCCACACCACGGTCAGACGGTTTTGCTAAAACGTAATCCTTCAATAACTTTAGATCTCCAATTTGTTGTGATGACGATCGTCTAAATTTGAAGTTGATCTGATGAAAGCTGTACGACAAGTACATCAAAGAAAAAATATGGAATATGACCAAAATGGCCACTAAAGTCAAACTGGCGGGCTTCCTGTTGCGTTATTCATAATGCACTGATGGACTTTTTTGTGCATCTAGTCATGATACACAATAATCTTTGTTTTTTTTGAGGATCGGTGAATGCTAAATGAGGGGCTTTTCCGTAGGTGGCGCTCTTTAGCCATTTTGCCACGCCCTTTTCAAAATACTCCAGAATACGTAATTTTACGCCGCCTTCGAATTTACTGCAAACTCCTACAACTTTTTGAGCACATTAAAGCCCTCAAAAAGCCAATTCATTTAAGCTAAGAAAAATAATAATAATAATAATAATAATAATCATTTCAATTTCAATAGGGCCTCCCACCGATTTCGGTGCTCGGGCCCTAATAATCATTTCAATTTCAATAGGGCCTCCCACCGATTTCGGTGCTCGGGCCCTAATAATAATCATTTCAATTTCAATAGGGCCTCCCACCGATTTCGGTGCTCGGGCCCTAACTAGGGCTACGTTGTAGCACTAACGGGCCCGAGCACAGGCAATTTCAAGTCTGTTGCGGTCGGGGAAGAGAGAACGTTCGATGACCAAGCGCTCGTCTCCACATTGCCTGCGTTTGCCCTGTGCGGCAAGGAAGATCGCTCCACTTCTTCTGGCCAGCCGCTGGTGCTGAACTAGAGGTAAGTAACCTTGAAACTATCCAACATAACCTATTGCTTTATCTATCATCATATGCTTACATGCCTCAAGTTTTTTGTAATATGTAATTGTTATAAAAGTTACCGTTTATTTATCACGTCTAATGAACAGATTGAAGCAAGATAACTCGACAGTCTTGTTTTGGTTGTGACATTATTTTTTTTAATGAGTTACTATCAATACGCTACACGTGTACGTTTCATGTGATAGTAACTGTTTCACCAATATTCTGATACAGGATGGTATATCCGCCATTACTATTTTCACATTGTTTATTTAGTCTGTCATGGAGTTGTAGAGTGAATTAGACAGTAGTGATAACATTATAATGTCCACACATCAGTGTTGTAAACACTTCTCCAATTAATTATATAATTATGTTTTCACACTGAGGGAAGTGGAGAGACTTGATGTGGACTGTTATCAACAGCTCTGTGGGAGATCATCACCTTGAATATTACAGATGAGGTAGAAAGACATTTTATCTATGTGTACAATGTTGTATTTCTTTGTCACGTTTTATCAAAAGCGATTTAAAGTATGTGCATTTAACCATTAGGATACAAACCCAGACCCTAGTACATCGGTTCTAGCTGAAATAAGTAGTGCTTCATAAACAACACAAAACATTCATAACAGTACGCTTCTGCTCCTCATTAATGCAGCTCCTGATGTCCCCAGCAGCAACATGGTGGAGATCTGCAGCTTCATGCTGGTCAACTGGAAGACAACTGATTAAGATTAAAAGATTAAGATTAAAATCCATTTATTCATCCCAAACACATGCACAGACATGCAAAGGCACACTCATGCAGGTAGGGAAATTTAATCGCTGCTTTTTACCCATCTGGTGCAGGACACACAGAGCAGTGAGCGACCATGTACGGCGCTCGGGGGAGCAGATGTTGGGGGAGTGAGGTGCCTTGCTCATGGGCACTAGAGAGGGTAGGGAGACTCTTGGATTTTTGGACAGATCAATCCAGGTGCGACTTTTGTTGTCTCTCCATGGAGTCGAACCAAAGACGAACCAGAGACCTTCTCTGCCCATAGTCCAAGTTTCTGCCACTCGACCACCGCCTCTCCTCATGCATCATCAAACTAGTAATCTACACATCACTCCATGCGTTGCTCCCTTAACTACAGATGGCCTGCGAATGTCATGGAGTTTTACAGTGAATTAGACAGTTTAGGTATGATTTTAATCTCCACACATCAGTGTTGTAAACAGTTCTCAAATTAATTATAGAATTATGTTTTCACACTGAGAGAAGTGGAAAGACTTGATTTGGACTGTTATCAATAGGTCTGTGGGAGATTATCACCTTGAATAGTACTGATGAGGTAGAAAGACATTTTATGTATTTGTACAATGTTGTATTTCTTTCAGCACTTTTATCAGAAGGGACTTAAAATATGTACATTTCACCATGAGGATATAAACCAAGACCACAGTACAACAGTTCTATCTGAAATCTGTTGTGCTTTATACACAACACAAAACATTCTTTAACAGTGCGTTTTTTCTCTTCATAGATGAAGAACTGCAGCACCTGATGTCCTCAGCAGCAACATGGTGGAGATCTGATTTGATACACTTTAGATAAGAACCCAGTGTTTTATATTTCTGCTTTGCCATAAGAGACATGGTCATCACAGCTGTGTCCTTCAGGCTCGTCTGTCCCTAATAAAATGATAGGAAACATGAAAGTGATCGTCATTATTGTAGAGGAAGAGTTGCATATGAACAAAGTGTGTAATCTTATTTTCTGTGGATATTCAACTGTGTATTTGAATATGCTTTTGGATTAAAACGTGCACTACCATGACAATGAATGTTTTTAATGGAGCTATTTCACATTAAAAGTATTGCATTATAATTTAATACATTATGTATTATGTGCAATACTTTGATTGTTTTTAAGTAATGAAATCAGGTCTGTACCTGGAGTCAGTGTTCAGTCTGGTTGGATTCAAGTTGTGTGTCAAGTTGGACCTTCTAGAGGAACATGAAACCAATACACAGATATGTAAAGTCATACATGGGCCAGGTTAAGTAATTAACAGACTTTTAAATGGTAAAAATAAAATATTAGTTCAAAGTTAATCAGAGCATAATCATTTCAGATTAGGAAATAGGTAGTGCATATAAGCCCACAACTCTGTATGACACTGTCTGTTCTAGTAAAGTTACAAGGCTATGACTTACTCATATTTAACAAAAGAATTCAGTGAAGTCTGTCTGAGATTAACGATTTAAATACTGAAGGTGGGAGACACGGTTATTTTTCACTGTAACACGTGACAGGACATCAACACCGTGACTCTGAATAAAGAGCCTTAAAAGACGTAGTGCTCCTTTGAACAGCTGCTCTTACAATGTGTAGCAAGTGCTAAATCTCCATTAGTATAATAGTAACAAAAATCACCCTTTACATAATTGAACATATATTTTCCATGTGAACCCCTTTAACACAGTTCAATTCAGGAGCAAAATATAATTTATACAGTATTTATTAGAGCTAGTATTAGTAAACAGATCAAACAAATGCAGTACAACACATCACACATCCACAGTGTCTCTTTTGCTTATCATCACAGTCAGTCAGAAGTGTCCGTTTAACTTACGTAGCAGTTGAGAGATGGTTGTTGGAGCTAGCAGGAGCTAGCTCATAGCCAGTGCTGCTGTTGAGAGCGGCAGAGTTCACACAGGAAAAGACACGACGGACGGGGGAAAAAAGCTTTGCGAGCGTCCCACACTCTAACCTGCTGAGCGAACAACGTCCACAGTGACTCCGCCGCCGTCCTCTCATCCAGACTCGCCAACCGTTCTCCGGTTCTTCGTGATACACAGCTCCGCAGCTTGTGACGACGTAACTCATGAGGCGTTCACTTGCAGCCGTGTTAAATGCAGCTTCGTTTGTCATGGCGAGTTGAAGAAGTCTGCTGCAAAGCTATGAATAATCCGCATGATGAAAACTCACAGCAATGTTATGCCTACATTATCAATATATTGAGACCCATGTGACACAGTTTGACATGGTTTAGCAAAGTGAATGAGGAGAAATACATCCAAGTGTGAGACGTAACAAACCGAAAGCGGTCTCATGCTGCGTTCAGGGTAACTCTGTTAAAAAGGGGTTCATTGGTCATGGTGAGCTGATGAACTTTGATGCCACGCCATTAACAATCTGCATGATGAAAAGTCACAATAATGTTATGCCTACATTATCAATATCTTGAGACCAATTTGACACAGTTTGACATGGTTTAGTAAAGTGGCTGGAGGGAAATACATCAAAGAGTAAGATGACCAAAACAAGACATTTCCTGATGCCACCAGGGGGCGCTTTCCTTTTAAGTCATGATTTCTAGGTAGATGTCTTCCGGTCGCGACTCTTGTCTTATATGTGTAGTTTGGAGTCGATTGGACAAAATATGTCTAAGTTACAGAAGCTCGCTTATATTGGCGTTTAGTCGAACTTTGAGACCTCACCACGGTCACACGGTGTGATGAAAAGTTTAAATTCTGATAACTTTAGATCTTCATCTTGTTTTGTAGAGTCTCATCTAATTTTTAAGTTGATCTGATGAAAGCTGTCTGAGTAGTACATAAAAACATAACACGTACCAAAATAAGACATTTCGCGTTACCACCAGGGGGCGCTGTGATTGTAAGTCACAATTTCTGCACCCATGTCTTCTGGTGGCGATTCTTGTCGTATGTGTCTAGTTTGGACTCAATTGGACAAAATATGTCTGAAATATGGAAGCTTGTGTTTTGATGGCGTTTCATCAAACTTTAACGCCACACCACGGTCAGACGGTTTTGCTAAAACGTAATCCTTCAATAACTTTAGATCTCCAATTTGTTGTGATGACGATCGTCTAAATTTGAAGTTGATCTGATGAAAGCTGTACGACAAGTACATCAAAGAAAAAATATGGAATATGACCAAAATGGCCACTAAAGTCAAACTGGCGGGCTTCCTGTTGCGTTATTCATAATGCACTGATGGACTTTTTTGTGCATCTAGTCATGATACACAATAATCTTTGTTTTTTTTGAGGATCGGTGAATGCTAAATGAGGGGCTTTTCCGTAGGTGGCGCTCTTGAGCCATTTTGCCACGCCCTTTTCAAAATACTCCAGAATACGTAATTTTACGCCGCCTTCGAATTTACTGCAAACTCCTACAACTTTTTGAGCACATTAAAGCCCTCAAAAAGCCAATTCATTTAAGCTAAGAAAAATAATAATAACTAGGGCTACGTTGTAGCACTAACGGGCCCGAGCACAGGCAATTTCAAGTCTGTTGCGGTCGGGGAAGAGAGAACGTTCGATGACCAAGCGCTCGTCTCCACATTGCCTGCGTTTGCCCTGTGCGGCAAGGAAGATCGCTCCACTTCTTCTGGCCAGCCGCTGGTGCTGAACTAGAGGTAAGTAACCTTGAAACTATCCAACATAACCTATTGCTTTATCTATCATCATATGCTTACATGCCTCAAGTTTTTTGTAATATGTAATTGTTATAAAAGTTACCGTTTATTTATCACGTCTAATGAACAGATTGAAGCAAGATAACTCCACAGTCTTGTTTTGGTTGTGACATTATTTTTTTTAATGAGTTACTATCAATACGCTACACGTGTACGTTTCATGTGATAGTAACTGTTTCACCAATATTCTGATACAGGATGGTACATCCGCCATTACTATTTTCACATCGTTTATTTAGTCTGTCATGGAGTTGTAGAGTGAATTAGACAGTAGTGATAACATTATAATGTCCACACATCAGTGTTGTAAACACTTCTCCAATTAATTATATAATTATGTTTTCACACTGAGGGAAGTGGAGAGACTTGATGTGGACTGTTATCAACAGCTCTGTGGGAGATCATCACCTTGAATATTACAGATGAGGTAGAAAGACATTTTATCTATGTGTACAATGTTGTATTTCTTTGTCACGTTTTATCAAAAGCGATTTAAAGTATGTGCATTTAACCATTAGGATACAAACCCAGACCCTAGTACATCGGTTCTAGCTGAAATAAGTAGTGCTTCATAAACAACACAAAACATTCATAACAGTACGCTTCTGCTCCTCATTAATGCAGCTCCTGATGTCCCCAGCAGCAACATGGTGGAGATCTGCAGCTTCATGCTGGTCAACTGGAAGACAACTGATTAAGATTAAAAGATTAACATTAAAATCCATTTATTCATCCCAAACACATGCACAGACATGCAAAGGCACACTCATGCAGGTAGGGAAATTTAATCGCTGCTTTTTACCCATCTGGTGCAGGACACACAGAGCAGTGAGCGACCATGTACGGCGCTCGGGGGAGCAGATGTTGGGGGAGTGAGGTGCCTTGCTCATGGGCACTAGAGAGGGTAGGGAGACTCTTGGATTTTTGGACAGATCAATCCAGGTTCGACTTTTGTTGTCTCTCCATGGAGTCGAACCAAAGACGAACCAGAGACCTTCTCTGCCCATAGTCCAAGTTTCTGCCACTCGACCACCGCCTCTCCTCATGCATCATCAAACTAGTAATCTACACATCACTCCATGCGTTGCTCCCTTAACTACAGATGGCCTGCGAATGTCATGGAGTTTTACTGTGAATTAGACAGTTTAGGTATGATTTCAATCTCCACACATCAGTGTTGTAAACAGTTCTCAAATTAATTATAGAATTATGTTTTCACACTGAGAGAAGTGGAAAGACTTGATTTGGACTGTTATCAATAGGTCTGTGGGAGATTATCACCTTGAATAGTACTGATGAGGTAGAAAGACATTTTATGTATTTGTACAATGTTGTATTTCTTTCAGCACTTTTATCAGAAGGGACTTAAAATATGTACATTTCACCATGAGGATATAAACCAAGACCACAGTACAACAGTTCTATCTGAAATCTGTTGTGCTTTATACACAACACAAAACATTCTTTAACAGTGCGTTTTTTCTCTTCATAGATGAAGAACTGCAGCACCTGATGTCCTCAGCAGCAACATGGTGGAGATCTGATTTGATACACTTTAGATAAGAACCCAGTGTTTTATATTTCTGCTTTGCCATAAGAGACATGGTCATCACAGCTGTGTCCTTCAGGCTCGTCTGTCCCTAATAAAATGATAGGAAACATGAAAGTGATCGTCATTATTGTAGAGGAAGAGTTGCATATGAACAAAGTGTGTAATCTTATTTTCTGTGGATATTCAACTGTGTATTTGAATATGCTTTTGGATTAAAACGTGCACTACCATGACAATGAATGTTTTTAATGGAGCTATTTCACATTAAAAGTATTGCATTATAATTTAATACATTATGTATTATGTGCAATACTTTGATTGTTTTTAAGTAATGAAATCAGGTCTGTACCTGGAGTCAGTGTTCAGTCTGGTTGGATTCAAGTTGTGTGTCAAGTTGGACCTTCTAGAGGAACATGAAACCAATACACAGATATGTAAAGTCATACATGGGCCAGGTTAAGTAATTAACAGACTTTTAAATGGTAAAAATAAAATATTAGTTCAAAGTTAATCAGAGCATAATCATTTCAGATTAGGAAATAGGTAGTGCATATAAGCCCACAACTCTGTATGACACTGTCTGTTCTAGTAAAGTTACAAGGCTATGACTTACTCATATTTAACAAAAGAATTCAGTGAAGTCTGTCTGAGATTAACGATTTAAATACTGAAGGTGGGAGACACGGTTATTTTTCACTGTAACACGTGACAGGACATCAACACCGTGACTCTGAATAAAGAGCCTTAAAAGACGTAGTGCTCCTTTGAACAGCTGCTCTTACAATGTGTAGCAAGTGCTAAATCTCCATTAGTATAATAGTAACAAAAATCACCCTTTACATAATTGAACATATATTTTCCATGTGAACCCCTTTAACACAGTTCAATTCAGGAGCAAAATATAATTTATACAGTATTTATTAGAGCTAGTATTAGTAAACAGATCAAACAAATGCAGTACAACACATCACACATCCACAGTGTCTCTTTTGCTTATCATCACAGTCAGTCAGAAGTGTCCGTTTAACTTACGTAGCAGTTGAGAGATGGTTGTTGGAGCTAGCAGGAGCTAGCTCATAGCCAGTGCTGCTGTTGAGAGCGGCAGAGTTCACACAGGAAAAGACACGACGGACGGGGGAAAAAAGCTTTGCGAGCGTCCCACACTCTAACCTGCTGAGCGAACAACGTCCACAGTGACTCCGCCGCCGTCCTCTCATCCAGACTCGCCAACCGTTCTCCGGTTCTTCGTGATACACAGCTCCGCAGCTTGTGACGACGTAACTCATGAGGCGTTCACTTGCAGCCGTGTTAAATGCAGCTTCGTTTGTCATGGCGAGTTGAAGAAGTCTGCTGCAAAGCTATGAATAATCCGCATGATGAAAACTCACAGCAATGTTATGCCTACATTATCAATATATTGAGACCCATGTGACACAGTTTGACATGGTTTAGCAAAGTGAATGAGGAGAAATACATCCAAGTGTGAGACGTAACAAACCGAAAGCGGTCTCATGCTGCGTTCAGGGTAACTCTGTTAAAAAGGGGTTCATTGGTCATGGTGAGCTGATGAACTTTGATGCCACGCCATTAACAATCTGCATGATGAAAAGTCACAATAATGTTATGCCTACATTATCAATATCTTGAGACCAATTTGACACAGTTTGACATGGTTTAGTAAAGTGGCTGGAGGGAAATACATCAAAGAGTAAGATGACCAAAACAAGACATTTCCTGATGCCACCAGGGGGCGCTTTCCTTTTAAGTCATGATTTCTAGGTAGATGTCTTCCGGTCGCGACTCTTGTCTTATATGTGTAGTTTGGAGTCGATTGGACAAAATATGTCTAAGTTACAGAAGCTCGCTTATATTGGCGTTTAGTCGAACTTTGAGACCTCACCACGGTCACACGGTGTGATGAAAAGTTTAAATTCTGATAACTTTAGATCTTCATCTTGTTTTGTAGAGTCTCATCTAATTTTTAAGTTGATCTGATGAAAGCTGTCTGAGTAGTACATAAAAACATAACACGTACCAAAATAAGACATTTCGCGTTACCACCAGGGGGCGCTGTGATTGTAAGTCACAATTTCTGCACCCATGTCTTCTGGTGGCGATTCTTGTCGTATGTGTCTAGTTTGGACTCAATTGGACAAAATATGTCTGAAATATGGAAGCTTGTGTTTTGATGGCGTTTCATCAAACTTTAACGCCACACCACGGTCAGACGGTTTTGCTAAAACGTAATCCTTCAATAACTTTAGATCTCCAATTTGTTGTGATGACGATCGTCTAAATTTGAAGTTGATCTGATGAAAGCTGTACGACAAGTACATCAAAGAAAAAATATGGAATATGACCAAAATGGCCACTAAAGTCAAACTGGCGGGCTTCCTGTTGCGTTATTCATAATGCACTGATGGACTTTTTTGTGCATCTAGTCATGATACACAATAATCTTTGTTTTTTTTGAGGATCGGTGAATGCTAAATGAGGGGCTTTTCCGTAGGTGGCGCTCTTGAGCCATTTTGCCACGCCCTTTTCAAAATACTCCAGAATACGTAATTTTACGCCGCCTTCGAATTTACTGCAAACTCCTACAACTTTTTGAGCACATTAAAGCCCTCAAAAAGCCAATTCATTTAAGCTAAGAAAAATAATAATAACTAGGGCTACGTTGTAGCACTAACGGGCCCGAGCACAGGCAATTTCAAGTCTGTTGCGGTCGGGGAAGAGAGAACGTTCGATGACCAAGCGCTCGTCTCCACATTGCCTGCGTTTGCCCTGTGCGGCAAGGAAGATCGCTCCACTTCTTCTGGCCAGCCGCTGGTGCTGAACTAGAGGTAAGTAACCTTGAAACTATCCAACATAACCTATTGCTTTATCTATCATCATATGCTTACATGCCTCAAGTTTTTTGTAATATGTAATTGTTATAAAAGTTACCGTTTATTTATCACGTCTAATGAACAGATTGAAGCAAGATAACTCCACAGTCTTGTTTTGGTTGTGACATTATTTTTTTTAATGAGTTACTATCAATACGCTACACGTGTACGTTTCATGTGATAGTAACTGTTTCACCAATATTCTGATACAGGATGGTACATCCGCCATTACTATTTTCACATCGTTTATTTAGTCTGTCATGGAGTTGTAGAGTGAATTAGACAGTAGTGATAACATTATAATGTCCACACATCAGTGTTGTAAACACTTCTCCAATTAATTATATAATTATGTTTTCACACTGAGGGAAGTGGAGAGACTTGATGTGGACTGTTATCAACAGCTCTGTGGGAGATCATCACCTTGAATATTACAGATGAGGTAGAAAGACATTTTATCTATGTGTACAATGTTGTATTTCTTTGTCACGTTTTATCAAAAGCGATTTAAAGTATGTGCATTTAACCATTAGGATACAAACCCAGACCCTAGTACATCGGTTCTAGCTGAAATAAGTAGTGCTTCATAAACAACACAAAACATTCATAACAGTACGCTTCTGCTCCTCATTAATGCAGCTCCTGATGTCCCCAGCAGCAACATGGTGGAGATCTGCAGCTTCATGCTGGTCAACTGGAAGACAACTGATTAAGATTAAAAGATTAAGATTAAAATCCATTTATTCATCCCAAACACATGCACAGACATGCAAAGGCACACTCATGCAGGTAGGGAAATTTAATCGCTGCTTTTTACCCATCTGGTGCAGGACACACAGAGCAGTGAGCGACCATGTACGGCGCTCGGGGGAGCAGATGTTGGGGGAGTGAGGTGCCTTGCTCATGGGCACTAGAGAGGGTAGGGAGACTCTTGGATTTTTGGACAGATCAATCCAGGTTCGACTTTTGTTGTCTCTCCATGGAGTCGAACCAAAGACGAACCAGAGACCTTCTCTGCCCATAGTCCAAGTTTCTGCCACTCGACCACCGCCTCTCCTCATGCATCATCAAACTAGTAATCTACACATCACTCCATGCGTTGCTCCCTTAACTACAGATGGCCTGCGAATGTCATGGAGTTTTACAGTGAATTAGACAGTTTAGGTATGATTTTAATCTCCACACATCAGTGTTGTAAACAGTTCTCAAATTAATTATAGAATTATGTTTTCACACTGAGAGAAGTGGAAAGACTTGATTTGGACTGTTATCAATAGGTCTGTGGGAGATTATCACCTTGAATAGTACTGATGAGGTAGAAAGACATTTTATGTATTTGTACAATGTTGTATTTCTTTCAGCACTTTTATCAGAAGGGACTTAAAATATGTACATTTCACCATGAGGATATAAACCAAGACCACAGTACAACAGTTCTATCTGAAATCTGTTGTGCTTTATACACAACACAAAACATTCTTTAACAGTGCGTTTTTTCTCTTCATAGATGAAGAACTGCAGCACCTGATGTCCTCAGCAGCAACATGGTGGAGATCTGATTTGATACACTTTAGATAAGAACCCAGTGTTTTATATTTCTGCTTTGCCATAAGAGACAGAACATGGTCATCACAGCTGTGTCCTTCAGGCTCGTCTGTCCCTAATAAAATGATAGGAAACATGAAAGTGATCGTCATTATTGTAGAGGAAGAGTTACATATGAACAAAGTGTGTAATCTTATTTTCTGTGGATATTCAACTGTGTATTTGAATATGCTTTTGGATTAAAACGTGCACTACCATGACAATGAATGTTTTTAATGGAGCTATTTCACATTAAAAGTATTGCATTATAATTTAATACATTATGTATTATGTGCAATACTTTGATTGTTTTTAAGTAATGAAATCAGGTCTGTACCTGGAGTCAGTGTTCAGTCTGGTTGGATTCAAGTTGTGTGTCAAGTTGGACCTTCTAGAGGAACATGAAACCAATACACAGATATGTAAAGTCATACATGGGCCAGGTTAAGTAATTAACAGACTTTTAAATGGTAAAAATAAAATATTAGTTCAAAGTTAATCAGAGCATAATCATTTCAGATTAGGAAATAGGTAGTGCATATAAGCCCACAACTCTGTATGACACTGTCTGTTGTAGTAAAGGTACAAGGCTATGACTTACTCATATTTAACAAAAGAATTCAGTGAAGTCTGTCTGAGATTAACGATTTAAATACTGAAGGTGGGAGACACGGTTATTTTTCACTGTAACACGTGACAGGACATCAACACCGTGACTCTGAATAAAGAGCCTTAAAAGACGTAGTGCTCCTTTGAACAGCTGCTCTTACAATGTGTAGCAAGTGCTAAATCTCCATTAGTATAATAGTAACAAAAATCACCCTTTACATAATTGAACATATATTTTCCATGTGAACCCCTTTAACACAGTTCAATTCAGGAGCAAAATATAATTTATACAGTATTTATTAGAGCTAGTATTAGTAAACAGATCAAACAAATGCAGTACAACACATCACACATCCACAGTGTCTCTTTTGCTTATCATCACAGTCAGTCAGAAGTGTCCGTTTAACTTACGTAGCAGTTGAGAGATGCTTCGTCGGAGCTAGCAGGAGCTAGCTCATAGCCAGTGCTGCTGTTGAGAGCGGCAGAGTTCACACAGGAAAAGACACAACGGGAGAGGGGACAAAAACCTTTGAGTCCCACACTCTAACCTGCTGAGCGAACAACGTCCACAGTTACTCCGCCGCCGTCCTCTCATCCAGACTCGCCAACCGTTCTCCGGTTCTTCGTGATACTCAGCTCCGCAGCTTGTGACGACGTAACTCATGAGGCGTTCACTTGCAGCTGTGTTAAATGCAGCTTCGTTTGTCATGGCGAGTTGAAGAAGTCTGCTGCAAAGCTATGAATAATCCGCATGATGAAAACTCACAGCAATGTTATGCCTACATTATCAATATATTGAGACCCATGTGACACAGTTTGACATGGTTTAGCAAAGTGAATGAGGAGAAATACATCCAAGTGTGAGACGTAACAAACCGAAAGCGGTCTCATGCTGCGTTCAGGGTAACTCTGTTAAAATGGGTTTCATAGGTCATGGTGAGCTGATGAACTTTGATGCCACGCCATTAACAATCTGCATGATGAAAAGTCACAATAATGTTATGCCTACATTATCAATATCTTGAGACCAATTTGACACAGTTTGACATGGTTTAGTAAAGTGGCTGGAGGGAAATACATCAAAGAGTAAGATGACCAAAACAAGACATTTCCTGATGCCACCAGGGGGCGCTTTCCTTTTAAGTCATGATTTCTAGGTAGATGTCTTCCGGTCGCGACTCTTGTCTTATATGTGTAGTTTGGAGTCGATTGGACAAAATATGTCTAAGTTACAGAAGCTCGCTTATATTGGCGTTTAGTCGAACTTTGAGACCTCACCACGGTCACACGGTATGATGAAAAGTTTAAATTCTGATAACTTTAGATCTTCATCTTGTTTTGTAGAGTCTCATCTAATTTTTAAGTTGATCTGATGAAAGCTGTCTGAGTAGTACATAAAAACATAACACGTACCAAAATAAGACATTTCGCGTTACCACCAGGGGGCGCTGTGATTGTAAGTCACAATTTCTGCACCCATGTCTTCTGGTGGCGACTCTTGTCGAATGTGTCTAGTTTGGACTCAATTGGACAAAATATGTCTGAAATATGGAAGCTTGTGTTTTGATGGCGTTTCATCAAACTTTAACGCCACACCACGGTCAGACGGTTTTGCTAAAACGTAATCCTTCAATAACTTTAGATCTCCAATTTGTTGTGATGACGATCGTCTAAATTTGAAGTTGATCTGATGAAAGCTGTACGACAAGTACATCAAAGAAAAAATATGGAATATGACCAAAATGGCCACTAAAGTCAAACTGGCGGGCTTCCTGTTGCGTTATTCATAATGCACTGATGGACTTTTTTGTGCATCTAGTCATGATACACAATAATCTTTGTTTTTTTTGAGGATCGGTGAATGCTAAATGAGGGGCTTTTCCGTAGGTGGCGCTCTTGAGCCATTTTGCCACGCCCTTTTCAAAATACTCCAGAATACGTAATTTTACGCCGCCTTCGAATTTACTGCAAACTCCTACAACTTTTTGAGCACATTAAAGCCCTCAAAAAGCCAATTCATTTAAGCTAAGAAAAATAATAATAATAATAATAATAATCATTTCAATTTCAATAGGGCCTCCCACCGATTTCGGTGCTCGGGCCCTAACTAGGGCTACGTTGTAGCACTAACGGGCCCGAGCACAGGCAATTTCAAGTCTGTTGCGGTCGGGGAAGAGAGAACGTTTGATGACCAAGCGCTCGTCTCCACATTGCCTGCGTTTGCCCTGTGCGGCAAGGAAGATCGCTCCACTTCTTCTGGCCAGCCGCTGGTGCTGAACTAGAGGTAAGTAACCTTGAAACTATCCAACATAACCTATTGCTTTATCTATCATCATATGCTTACATGCCTCAAGTTTTTTGTAATATGTAATTGTTATAAAAGTTACCGTTTATTTATCACGTCTAATGAACAGATTGAAGCAAGATAACTCGACAGTCTTGTTTTGGTTGTGACATTATTTTTTTTAATGAGTTACTATCAATACGCTACACGTGTACGTTTCATGTGATAGTAACTGTTTCACCAATATTCTGATACAGGATGGTATATCCGCCATTACTATTTTCACATCGTTTATTTAGTCTGTCATGGAGTTGTAGAGTGAATTAGACAGTAGTGATAACATTATAATGTCCACACATCAGTGTTGTAAACACTTCTCCAATTAATTATATAATTATGTTTTCACACTGAGGGAAGTGGAGAGACTTGATGTGGACTGTTATCAACAGCTCTGTGGGAGATCATCACCTTGAATATTACAGATGAGGTAGAAAGACATTTTATCTATGTGTACAATGTTGTATTTCTTTGTCACGTTTTATCAAAAGCGATTTAAAGTATGTGCATTTAACCATTAGGATACAAACCCAGACCCTAGTACATCGGTTCTAGCTGAAATAAGTAGTGCTTCATAAACAACACAAAACATTCATAACAGTACGCTTCTGCTCCTCATTAATGCAGCTCCTGATGTCCCCAGCAGCAACATGGTGGAGATCTGCAGCTTCATGCTGGTCAACTGGAAGACAACTGATTAAGATTAAAAGATTAAGATTAAAATCCATTTATTCATCCCAAACACATGCACAGACATGCAAAGGCACACTCATGCAGGTAGGGAAATTTAATCGCTGCTTTTTACCCATCTGGTGCAGGACACACAGAGCAGTGAGCGACCATGTACGGCGCTCGGGGGAGCAGATGTTGGGGGAGTGAGGTGCCTTGCTCATGGGCACTAGAGAGGGTAGGGAGACTCTTGGATTTTTGGACAGATCAATCCAGGTTCGACTTTTGTTGTCTCTCCATGGAGTCGAACCAAAGACGAACCAGAGACCTTCTCTGCCCATAGTCCAAGTTTCTGCCACTCGACCACCGCCTCTCCTCATGCATCATCAAACTAGTAATCTACACATCACTCCATGCGTTGCTCCCTTAACTACAGATGGCCTGCGAATGTCATGGAGTTTTACAGTGAATTAGACAGTTTAGGTATGATTTTAATCTCCACACATCAGTGTTGTAAACAGTTCTCAAATTAATTATAGAATTATGTTTTCACACTGAGAGAAGTGGAAAGACTTGATTTGGACTGTTATCAATAGGTCTGTGGGAGATTATCACCTTGAATAGTACTGATGAGGTAGAAAGACATTTTATGTATTTGTACAATGTTGTATTTCTTTCAGCACTTTTATCAGAAGGGACTTAAAATATGTACATTTCACCATGAGGATATAAACCAAGACCACAGTACAACAGTTCTATCTGAAATCTGTTGTGCTTTATACACAACACAAAACATTCTTTAACAGTGCGTTTTTTCTCTTCATAGATGAAGAACTGCAGCACCTGATGTCCTCAGCAGCAACATGGTGGAGATCTGATTTGATACACTTTAGATAAGAACCCAGTGTTTTATATTTCTGCTTTGCCATAAGAGACAGAACATGGTCATCACAGCTGTGTCCTTCAGGCTCGTCTGTCCCTAATAAAATGATAGGAAACATGAAAGTGATCGTCATTATTGTAGAGGAAGAGTTACATATGAACAAAGTGTGTAATCTTATTTTCTGTGGATATTCAACTGTGTATTTGAATATGCTTTTGGATTAAAACGTGCACTACCATGACAATGAATGTACAGTATGGAGTTATTTCACATTCAAAGTATTGCATATATTATTTAATACACAATGTATTATGTGCAGTACTTTGCCATGGTTGTTTGTAATTAATGAAAAGAGGTCTGTACCTGAAGTCGGTGTTCAATGTGGTTGAATTCCAGTTGTCTCATGCTGGACATGCTAGAGAAAATTTCAACATAAATATACAAATGTGTAAAGTCATACATGTGCCAGGTTAAGTCCTTAACACACTTTAAATGGTAAAAAAGGAAGTGTATTACTTCAAAGTTAAACAGATCATAATCATTTCAGCTTAGGAAATAGTTAGTGTACATCAGCATCAAATTCTCTATTACACTGTCTGTTCTAATAAAGATACAAGGCTATAATTTATTTATATTTAACAGAACAATTCAGTGAAATCTGCCTGAGATTACAATGTAAACAGTGCAGGCAGCAGAACGTTTAGCTTTCTCTGTAAGACATCATAACAATACTCTGAATAAAGAGCTTTGGAAGTTGAATTCCCCTTTAAACATCTGCTCTTAAAATACAGATGTGACTTTAAATACGCACGTTTCAATTGATCACTGTAAGTCTGTTTCAGTAGAATAACTAACTGTGTAACATTGTCAAGTCAAATGCCTTGGCGAGTGAAACCATTTTATAGCAATAGATATCCTGATGGAGCTAATTCACCGGACACACACAGTCTCCTGTCTCAGATTTAACCTCATAAACTAACGCATGCCACTGCTGGGCGGACCTACTCATGTCGGTTCATATCGGTGTGTGTCGGTAATAGTGCCGTTCGCATTAAACAGGAGTTAATGCCCCAGATCGGAGTTCGTATTTAGCCTCCATGCTAACGGACGTTAGCTCGAATGCATGGTACTAAAACACCCTGCGAATCACTTCTACACATCTAAATAAAATACTGAGCTTGACTTACCACAGAAACGGGAGCGCAGACGTCTTTAACGTGTCCGTCAGCAGAACAAGCAAAACATCAAACTGTGTTATTCATCCGATACTGAGTGGGAGGTTTCGAAAGTCTCGAGTTGTGTTCAATGACACAGGAAAAAGTAAGGAGAAGGGAGGGCGCAGCTCACTGTGACGTCACGTAAATTTCAAACCACTATATCGCTTATTATAGCGATATAGAGGTAGTTACGAAAAAGTTCACCCCCTCAGAGTTTTAATGAAGGAAGAACATAGCGATTGAGACTAAAACCAAAGTTTGAATAATGCTGTAAACAGGTTTAATTCTACTCTAAAATTGGGCATTTTAACATGGGATTCAATGGGACTCTCTCCGACGAGCTGATGAACTTTCAAGCCATGCCATTAATAAACCGCATGATAAAAAGTCACAATAATCTTATGGCTACATTATCAATGTCTTGAGACCCATTAAACAAAGTTTGACATGGTTTTGCATATTGGATGAGCAGGAATACATCAGAGTGTCAGCTATACATTTCCTGCTGCCACCAGGGGGCGCTGTCATTTTAAGTCACGATTTCTGTATAGATGTCTTCATATCGCAACTATTGTCTTATGTGTCTAGTTTGGACTTGATTAGACAAAATATGTCCAAGATACAGAAGCTCGTGTTTTAGTGCGTTTCACCGAAGTCTCATCAAACTTTAGCGCCACGCCACAATCACACGGTTTGACGAAAAGTCGATCTTTCAATAACTTTAGATCTTCATTTTGTTGTGATGACAGTCGTCTAAATATTAAGTTGATTTGATAAAAGCTGTACGACTAGTATATAAAAACATAAAACGTGACAAAAACAAGACTTTTCCTGCTGTCACCAGGGGGCGCTGTCACTTTAAGTCACGATTTCTGTATAGATGTCTTCATATCTCTACTCTTGTCTTATGTGTGTAGTTTGGACTCGATAGGACAAAATAAGTCTGAGATATAGAAGCCCGTGTTTTGATGGCGTTTAATCAAACTTTAACGCCACACCACGGTCAGACGGTTTTGCTAAAACGTAATCCTTCAATAACTTTAGATCTCCAATTTGTTGTGATGACGATCGTCTAAATTTGAAGTTGATCTGATGAAAGCTGTACGACAAGTACATCAAAGAAAAAATATGGAATATGACCAAAATGGCCACTAAAGTCAAACTGGCGGGCTTCCTGTTGCGTTATTCATAATGCACTGATGGACTTTTTTGTGCATCTAGTCATGATACACAATAATCTTTGTTTTTTTTGAGGATCGGTGAATGCTAAATGAGGGGCTTTTCCGTAGGTGGCGCTCTTTAGCCATTTTGCCACGCCCTTTTCAAAATACTCCAGAATACGTAATTTTACGCCGCCTTCGAATTTACTGCAAACTCCTACAACTTTTTGAGCACATTAAAGCCCTCAAAAAGCCAATTCATTTAAGCTAAGAAAAATAATAATAATAATAATAACTAGGGCTACGTTGTAGCACTAACGGGCCCGAGCACAGGCAATTTCAAGTCTGTTGCGGTCGGGGAAGAGAGAACGTTCGATGACCAAGCGCTCGTCTCCACATTGCCTGCGTTTGCCCTGTGCGGCAAGGAAGATCGCTCCACTTCTTCTGGCCAGCCGCTGGTGCTGAACTAGAGGTAAGTAACCTTGAAACTATCCAACATAACCTATTGCTTTATCTATCATCATATGCTTACATGCCTCAAGTTTTTTGTAATATGTAATTGTTATAAAAGTTACTGTTTATTTATCACGTCTAATGAACAGATTGAAGCAAGATAACTCGACAGTCTTGTTTTGGTTGTGACATTATTTTTTTTAATGAGTTACTATCAATACGCTACACGTGTACGTTTCATGTGATAGTAACTGTTTCACCAATATTCTGATACAGGATGGTATATCCGCCATTACTATTTTCACATCGTTTATTTAGTCTGTCATGGAGTTGTAGAGTGAATTAGACAGTAGTGATAACATTATAATGTCCACACATCAGTGTTGTAAACACTTCTCCAATTAATTATATAATTATGTTTTCACACTGAGGGAAGTGGAGAGACTTGATGTGGACTGTTATCAACAGCTCTGTGGGAGATCATCACCTTGAATATTACAGATGAGGTAGAAAGACATTTTATCTATGTGTACAATGTTGTATTTCTTTGTCACGTTTTATCAAAAGCGATTTAAAGTATGTGCATTTAACCATTAGGATACAAACCCAGACCCTAGTACATCGGTTCTAGCTGAAATAAGTAGTGCTTCATAAACAACACAAAACATTCATAACAGTACGCTTCTGCTCCTCATTAATGCAGCTCCTGATGTCCCCAGCAGCAACATGGTGGAGATCTGCAGCTTCATGCTGGTCAACTGGAAGACAACTGATTAAGATTAAAAGATTAAGATTAAAATCCATTTATTCATCCCAAACACATGCACAGACATGCAAAGGCACACTCATGCAGGTAGGGAAATTTAATCGCTGCTTTTTACCCATCTGGTGCAGGACACACAGAGCAGTGAGCGACCATGTACGGCGCTCGGGGGAGCAGATGTTGGGGGAGTGAGGTGCCTTGCTCATGGGCACTAGAGAGGGTAGGGAGACTCTTGGATTTTTGGACAGATCAATCCAGGTTCGACTTTTGTTGTCTCTCCATGGAGTCGAACCAAAGACGAACCAGAGACCTTCTCTGCCCATAGTCCAAGTTTCTGCCACTCGACCACCGCCTCTCCTCATGCATCATCAAACTAGTAATCTACACATCACTCCATGCGTTGCTCCCTTAACTACAAGATGGCCTGCGAATGTCATTGAGTTTTACAGTGAATTAGACAGTTTAGGTATGATTTTAATCTCCACACATCAGTGTTGTAAACAGTTCTCAAATTAATTATAGAATTATGTTTTCACACTGAGAGAAGTGGAAAGACTTGATTTGGACTGTTATCAATAGGTCTGTGGGAGATTATCACCTTGAATAGTACTGATGAGGTAGAAAGACATTTTATGTATTTGTACAATGTTGTATTTCTTTCAGCACTTTTATCAGAAGGGACTTAAAATATGTACATTTCACCATGAGGATATAAACCAAGACCACAGTACAACAGTTCTATCTGAAATCTGTTGTGCTTTATACACAACACAAAACATTCTTTAACAGTGCGTTTTTTCTCTTCATAGATGAAGAACTGCAGCACCTGATGTCCTCAGCAGCAACATGGTGGAGATCTGATTTGATACACTTTAGATAAGAACCCAGTGTTTTATATTTCTGCTTTGCCATAAGAGACAGAACATGGTCATCACAGCTGTGTCCTTCAGGCTCGTCTGTCCCTAATAAAATGATAGGAAACATGAAAGTGATCGTCATTATTGTAGAGGAAGAGTTACATATGAACAAAGTGTGTAATCTTATTTTCTGTGGATATTCAACTGTGTATTTGAATATGCTTTTGGATTAAAACGTGCACTACCATGACAATGAATGTTTTTAATGGAGCTATTTCACATTAAAAGTATTGCATTATAATTTAATACATTATGTATTATGTGCAATACTTTGATTGTTTTTAAGTAATGAAATCAGGTCTGTACCTGGAGTCAGTGTTCAGTCTGGTTGGATTCAAGTTGTGTGTCAAGTTGGACCTTCTAGAGGAACATGAAACCAATACACAGATATGTAAAGTCATACATGGGCCAGGTTAAGTAATTAACAGACTTTTAAATGGTAAAAATAAAATATTAGTTCAAAGTTAATCAGAGCATAATCATTTCAGATTAGGAAATAGGTAGTGCATATAAACCCACAACTCTGTATGACACTGTCTGTTCTAGTAAAGTTACAAGGCTATGACTTACTCATATTTAACAAAAGAATTCAGTGAAGTCTGTCTGAGATTAACGATTTAAATACTGAAGGTGGGAGACACGGTTATTTTTCACTGTAACACGTGACAGGACATCAACACCGTGACTCTGAATAAAGAGCCTTAAAAGACGTAGTGCTCCTTTGAACAGCTGCTCTTACAATGTGTAGCAAGTGCTAAATCTCCATTAGTATAATAGTAACAAAAATCACCCTTTACATAATTGAACATATATTTTCCATGTGAACCCCTTTAACACAGTTCAATTCAGGAGCAAAATATAATTTATACAGTATTTATTAGAGCTAGTATTAGTAAACAGATCAAACAAATGCAGTACAACACATCACACATCCACAGTGTCTCTTTTGCTTATCATCACAGTCAGTCAGAAGTGTCCGTTTAACTTACGTAGCAGTTGAGAGATGCTTCGTTAGAGCTAGCAGGAGCTAGCTCATAGCCAGTGCTTCTGTTGAGAGCGGCAGAGTTCACACAGGAAAAGACACGACGGACGGGGGAAAAAAGCTTTGAGTGCGTCCCACACTCTAACCTGCTGAGCTAACAACGTCCACAGTGACTCCGCCGCCGTCCTCTCATCCAGACTCGCCAACCGTTCTCCGGTTCTTCGTGATACACAGCTCCGCAGCTTGTGACGACGTAACTTTTTCCAGAGTCTCATGAGGCGTTCACTTGCAGCTGTGTTAAATGCAGCTTCGTTTGTCATGGCGAGTTGAAGAAGTCTGCTGCAAAGCTATGAATAATCCGCATGATGAAAACTCACAGCAATGTTATGCCTACATTATCAATATATTGAGACCCATGTGACACAGTTTGACATGGTTTAGCAAAGTGAATGAGGAGAAATACATCCAAGTGTGAGACGTAACAAACCGAAAGCGGTCTCATGCTGCGTTCAGGGTAACTCTGTTAAAATGAGTTTCATTGGTCATGGTGAGCTGATGAACTTTGATGCCACGCCATTAACAATCTGCATGATGAAAAGTCACAATAATGTTATGCCTACATTATCAATATCTTGAGACCAATTTGACACAGTTTGACATGGTTTAGTAAAGTGGCTGGAGGGAAATACATCAAAGAGTAAGATGACCAAAACAAGACATTTCCTGATGCCACCAGGGGGCGCTTTCCTTTTAAGTCATGATTTCTAGGTAGATGTCTTCCGGTCGCGACTCTTGTCTTATATGTGTAGTTTGGAGTCGATTGGACAAAATATGTCTAAGTTACAGAAGCTCGCTTATATTGGCGTTTAGTCGAACTTTGAGACCTCACCACGGTCACACGGTATGATGAAAAGTTTAAATTCTGATAACTTTAGATCTTCATCTTGTTTTGTAGAGTCTCATCTAATTTTTAAGTTGATCTGATGAAAGCTGTCTGAGTAGTACATAAAAACATAACACGTACCAAAACAAGACATTTCGTGTTACCACCAGGGGGCGCTGTGATTGTAAGTCACAATTTCTGCACCCATGTCTTCTGGTGGCGACTCTTGTCGAATGTGTCTAGTTTGGACTCAATTGGACAAAATATGTCTGAAATATGGAAGCTTGTGTTTTGATGGCGTTTCATCAAACTTTAACGCCACACCACGGTCAGACGGTTTTGCTAAAACGTAATCCTTCAATAACTTTAGATCTCCAATTTGTTGTGATGACGATCGTCTAAATTTGAAGTTGATCTGATGAAAGCTGTACGACAAGTACATCAAAGAAAAAATATGGAATATGACCAAAATGGCCACTAAAGTCAAACTGGCGGGCTTCCTGTTGCGTTATTCATAATGCACTGATGGACTTTTTTGTGCATCTAGTCATGATACACAATAATCTTTGTTTTTTTTGAGGATCGGTGAATGCTAAATGAGGGGCTTTTCCGTAGGTGGCGCTCTTGAGCCATTTTGCCACGCCCTTTTCAAAATACTCCAGAATACGTAATTTTACGCCGCCTTCGAATTTACTGCAAACTCCTACAACTTTTTGAGCACATTAAAGCCCTCAAAAAGCCAATTCATTTAAGCTAAGAAAAATAATAATAATAATAATAATAATCATTTCAATTTCAATAGGGCCTCCCACCGATTTCGGTGCTCGGGCCCTAATAATAATCATTTCAATTTCAATAGGGCCTCCCACCGATTTCGGTGCTCGGGCCCTAACTAGGGCTACGTTGTAGCACTAACGGGCCCGAGCACAGGCAATTTCAAGTCTGTTGCGGTCGGGGAAGAGAGAACGTTCGATGACCAAGCGCTCGTCTCCACATTGCCTGCGTTTGCCCTGTGCGGCAAGGAAGATCGCTCCACTTCTTCTGGCCAGCCGCTGGTGCTGAACTAGAGGTAAGTAACCTTGAAACTATCCAACATAACATATTGCTTTATCTATCATCATATGCTTACATGCCTCAAGTTTTTTGTAATATGTAATTGTTATAAAAGTTACCGTTTATTTATCACGTCTAATGAACAGATTGAAGCAAGATAACTCGACAGTCTTGTTTTGGTTGTGACATTATTTTTTTTAATGAGTTACTATCAATACGCTACACGTGTACGTTTCATGTGATAGTAACTGTTTCACCAATATTCTGATACAGGATGGTATATCCGCCATTACTATTTTCACATCGTTTATTTAGTCTGTCATGGAGTTGTAGAGTGAATTAGACAGTAGTGATAACATTATAATGTCCACACATCAGTGTTGTAAACACTTCTCCAATTAATTATATAATTATGTTTTCACACTGAGGGAAGTGGAGAGACTTGATGTGGACTGTTATCAACAGCTCTGTGGGAGATCATCACCTTGAATATTACAGATGAGGTAGAAAGACATTTTATCTATGTGTACAATGTTGTATTTCTTTGTCACGTTTTATCAAAAGCGATTTAAAGTATGTGCATTTAACCATTAGGATACAAACCCAGACCCTAGTACATCGGTTCTAGCTGAAATAAGTAGTGCTTCATAAACAACACAAAACATTCATAACAGTACGCTTCTGCTCCTCATTAATGCAGCTCCTGATGTCCCCAGCAGCAACATGGTGGAGATCTGCAGCTTCATGCTGGTCAACTGGAAGACAACTGATTAAGATTAAAAGATTAAGATTAAAATCCATGTATTCATCCAAAACACATGCACAGACATGCAAAGGCACACTCATGCAGGTAGGGACATTTAATCGCTGCTTTTTACCCATCTGGTGCAGGACACACAGAGCAGTGAGCGACCATGTACGGCACTCGGGGGAGCAGATGTTGGGGGAGTGAGGTGCCTTGCTCATGGGCACTAGAGAGGGTAGGGAGACTCTTGGATTTTTGGACAGATCAATCCAGGTGCGACTTTTGTTGTCTCTCCATGGAGTCGAACCAAAGACGAACCAGAGACCTTCTCTGCCCATAGTCCAAGTTTCTGCCACTCGACCACCGCCTCTCCTCATGCATCATCAAACTAGTAATCTACACATCACTCCATGCGTTGCTCCCTTAACTACAGATGGCCTGCGAATGTCATGGAGTTTTACAGTGAATTAGACAGTTTAGGTATGATTTTAATCTCCACACATCAGTGTTGTAAACAGTTCTCAAATTAATTATAGAATTATGTTTTCACACTGAGAGAAGTGGAAAGACTTGATTTGGACTGTTATCAATAGGTCTGTGGGAGATTATCACCTTGAATAGTACTGATGAGGTAGAAAGACATTTTATGTATTTGTACAATGTTGTATTTCTTTCAGCACTTTTATCAGAAGGGACTTAAAATATGTACATTTCACCATGAGGATATAAACCAAGACCACAGTACAACAGTTCTATCTGAAATCTGTTGTGCTTTATACACAACACAAAACATTCTTTAACAGTGCGTTTTTTCTCTTCATAGATGAAGAACTGCAGCACCTGATGTCCTCAGCAGCAACATGGTGGAGATCTGATTTGATACACTTTAGATAAGAACCCAGTGTTTTATATTTCTGCTTTGCCATAAGAGACAGAACATGGTCATCACAGCTGTGTCCTTCAGGCTCGTCTGTCCCTAATAAAATGATAGGAAACATGAAAGTGATCGTCATTATTGTAGAGGAAGAGTTACATATGAACAAAGTGTGTAATCTTATTTTCTGTGGATATTCAACTGTGTATTTGAATATGCTTTTGGATTAAAACGTGCACTACCATGACAATGAATGTTTTTAATGGAGCTATTTCACATTAAAAGTATTGCATTATAATTTAATACATTATGTATTATGTGCAATACTTTGATTGTTTTTAAGTAATGAAATCAGGTCTGTACCTGGAGTCAGTGTTCAGTCTGGTTGGATTCAAGTTGTGTGTCAAGTTGGACCTTCTAGAGGAACATGAAACCAATACACAGATATGTAAAGTCATACATGGGCCAGGTTAAGTAATTAACAGACTTTTAAATGGTAAAAATAAAATATTAGTTCAAAGTTAATCAGAGCATAATCATTTCAGATTAGGAAATAGGTAGTGCATATAAACCCACAACTCTGTATGACACTGTCTGTTCTAGTAAAGTTACAAGGCTATGACTTACTCATATTTAACAAAAGAATTCAGTGAAGTCTGTCTGAGATTAACGATTTAAATACTGAAGGTGGGAGACACGGTTATTTTTCACTGTAACACGTGACAGGACATCAACACCGTGACTCTGAATAAAGAGCCTTAAAAGACGTAGTGCTCCTTTGAACAGCTGCTCTTACAATGTGTAGCAAGTGCTAAATCTCCATTAGTATAATAGTAACAAAAATCACCCTTTACATAATTGAACATATATTTTCCATGTGAACCCCTTTAACACAGTTCAATTCAGGAGCAAAATATAATTTATACAGTATTTATTAGAGCTAGTATTAGTAAACAGATCAAACAAATGCAGTACAACACATCACACATCCACAGTGTCTCTTTTGCTTATCATCACAGTCAGTCAGAAGTGTCCGTTTAACTTACGTAGCAGTTGAGAGATGCTTCGTTGGAGGTAGCAGGAGCTAGCTCATAGCCAGTGCTGCTGTTGAGAGCGGCAGAGTTCACACAGGAAAAGACACGACGGACGGGGGAAAAAAGCTTTGAGTCCCACACTCTAACCTGCTGAGCGAACAACGTCCACAGTGACTCCGCCGCCGTCCTCTCATCCAGACTCGCCAACCGTTCTCCGGTTCTTCGTGATACACAGCTCCGCAGCTTGTGACAACGTAACTCATGAGGCGTTCACTTGCAGCTGTGTTAAATGCAGCTTCGTTTGTCATGGCGAGTTGAAGAAGTCTGCTGCAAAGCTATGAATAATCCGCATGATGAAAACTCACAGCAATGTTATGCCTACATTATCAATATATTGAGACCCATGTGACACAGTTTGACATGGTTTAGCAAAGTGAATGAGGAGAAATACATCCAAGTGTGAGACGTAACAAACCGAAAGCGGTCTCATGCTGCGTTCAGGGTAACTCTGTTAAAATGGGTTTCATAGGTCATGATGAGCTGATGAACTTTGATGCCACACCATTAACAATCTGCATGATGAAAAGTCACAATAATGTTATGCCTACATTATCAATATCTTGAGACCAATTTGACACAGTTTGACATGGTTTAGTAAAGTGGCTGGAGGGAAATACATCAAAGAGTAAGATGACCAAAACAAGACATTTCCTGATGCCACCAGGGGGCGCTTTCCTTTTAAGTCATGATTTCTAGGTAGATGTCTTCCGGTCGCGACTCTTGTCTTATATGTGTAGTTTGGAGTCGATTGGACAAAATATGTCTAAGTTACAGAAGCTCGCTTATATTGGCGTTTAGTCGAACTTTGAGACCTCACCACGGTCACACGGTATGATGAAAAGTTTAAATTCTGATAACTTTAGATCTTCATCTTGTTTTGTAGAGTCTCATCTAATTTTTAAGTTGATCTGATGAAAGCTGTCTGAGTAGTACATAAAAACATAACACGTACCAAAATAAGACATTTCGCGTTACCACCAGGGGGCGCTGTGATTGTAAGTCACAATTTCTGCACCCATGTCTTCTGGTGGCGACTCTTGTCGAATGTGTCTAGTTTGGACTCAATTGGACAAAATATGTCTGAAATATGGAAGCTTGTGTTTTGATGGCGTTTCATCAAACTTTAACGCCACACCACGGTCAGACGGTTTTGCTAAAACGTAATCCTTCAATAACTTTAGATCTCCAATTTGTTGTGATGACGATCGTCTAAATTTGAAGTTGATCTGATGAAAGCTGTACGACAAGTACATCAAAGAAAAAATATGGAATATGACCAAAATGGCCACTAAAGTCAAACTGGCGGGCTTCCTGTTGCGTTATTCATAATGCACTGATGGACTTTTTTGTGCATCTAGTCATGATACACAATAATCTTTGTTTTTTTTGAGGATCGGTGAATGCTAAATGAGGGGCTTTTCCGTAGGTGGCGCTCTTGAGCCATTTTGCCACGCCCTTTTCAAAATACTCCAGAATACGTAATTTTACGCCGCCTTCGAATTTACTGCAAACTCCTACAACTTTTTGAGCACATTAAAGCCCTCAAAAAGCCAATTCATTTAAGCTAAGAAAAATAATAATAATAATAACTAGGGCTACGTTGTAGCACTAACGGGCCCGAGCACAGGCAATTTCAAGTCTGTTGCGGTCGGGGAAGAGAGAACGTTCGATGACCAAGCGCTCGTCTCCACATTGCCTGCGTTTGCCCTGTGCGGC
Source organism: Platichthys flesus (assembly GCF_949316205.1). Lineage (NCBI taxonomy): Eukaryota > Metazoa > Chordata > Actinopteri > Pleuronectiformes > Pleuronectidae > Platichthys > Platichthys flesus. The sequence goes on along the minus strand of NC_084957.1, from coordinate 18,424,939 downwards.
AAGGAAGATCGCTCCACTTCTTCTGGCCAGCCGCTGGTGCTGAACTAGAGGTAAGTAACCTTGAAACTATCCAACATAACCTATTGCTTTATCTATCATCATATGCTTACATGCCTCAAGTTTTTTGTAATATGTAATTGTTATAAAAGTTACCGTTTATTTATCACGTCTAATGAACAGATTGAAGCAAGATAACTCGACAGTCTTGTTTTGGTTGTGACATTATTTTTTTTTAATGAGTTACTATCAATACGCTACACGTGTACGTTTCATGTGATAGTAACTGTTTCACCAATATTCTGATACAGGATGGTATATCCGCCATTACTATTTTCACATCGTTTATTTAGTCTGTCATGGAGTTGTAGAGTGAATTAGACAGTAGTGATAACATTATAATGTCCACACATCAGTGTTGTAAACACTTCCCCAATTAATTATATAATTATGTTTTCACACTGAGGGAAGTGGAGAGACTTGATGTGGACTGTTATCAACAGCTCTGTGGGAGATCATCACCTTGAATATTACAGATGAGGTAGAAAGACATTTTATCTATGTGTACAATGTTGTATTTCTTTGTCACGTTTTATCAAAAGCGATTTAAAGTATGTGCATTTAACCATTAGGATACAAACCCAGACCCTAGTACATCGGTTCTAGCTGAAATAAGTAGTGCTTCATAAACAACACAAAACATTCATAACAGTACGCTTCTGCTCCTCATTAATGCAGCTCCTGATGTCCCCAGCAGCAACATGGTGGAGATCTGCAGCTTCATGCTGGTCAACTGGAAGACAACTGATTAAGATTAAAAGATTAAGATTAAAATCCATTTATTCATCCCAAACACATGCACAGACATGCAAAGGCACACTCATGCAGGTAGGGAAATTTCATCGCTGCTTTTTACCCATCTGGTGCAGGACACACAGAGCAGTGAGCGACCATGTACGGCGCTCGGGGGAGCAGATGTTGGGGGAGTGAGGTGCCTTGCTCATGGGCACTAGAGAGGGTAGGGAGACTCTTGGATTTTTGGACAGATCAATCCAGGTTCGACTTTTGTTGTCTCTCCATGGAGTCGAACCAAAGACGAACCAGAGACCTTCTCTGCCCATAGTCCAAGTTTCTGCCACTCGACCACCGCCTCTCCTCATGCATCATCAAACTAGTAATCTACACATCACTCCATGCGTTGCTCCCTTAACTACAGATGGCCTGCGAATGTCATGGAGTTTTACAGTGAATTAGACAGTTTAGGTATGATTTTAATCTCCACACATCAGTGTTGTAAACAGTTCTCAAATTAATTATAGAATTATGTTTTCACACTGAGAGAAGTGGAAAGACTTGATTTGGACTGTTATCAATAGGTCTGTGGGAGATTATCACCTTGAATAGTACTGATGAGGTAGAAAGACATTTTATGTATTTGTACAATGTTGTATTTCTTTCAGCACTTTTATCAGAAGGGACTTAAAATATGTACATTTCACCATGAGGATATAAACCAAGACCACAGTACAACAGTTCTATCTGAAATCTGTTGTGCTTTATACACAACACAAAACATTCTTTAACAGTGCGTTTTTTCTCTTCATAGATGAAGAACTGCAGCACCTGATGTCCTCAGCAGCAACATGGTGGAGATCTGATTTGATACACTTTAGATAAGAACCCAGTGTTTTATATTTCTGCTTTGCCATAAGAGACAGAACATGGTCATCACAGCTGTGTCCTTCAGGCTCGTCTGTCCCTAATAAAATGATAGGAAACATGAAAGTGATCGTCATTATTGTAGAGGAAGAGTTACATATGAACAAAGTGTGTAATCTTATTTTCTGTGGATATTCAACTGTGTATTTGAATATGCTTTTGGATTAAAACGTGCACTACCATGACAATGAATGTTTTTAATGGAGCTATTTCACATTAAAAGTATTGCATTATAATTTAATACATTATGTATTATGTGCAATACTTTGATTGTTTTTAAGTAATGAAATCAGGTCTGTACCTGGAGTCAGTGTTCAGTCTGGTTGGATTCAAGTTGTGTGTCAAGTTGGACCTTCTAGAGGAACATGAAACCAATACACAGATATGTAAAGTCATACATGGGCCAGGTTAAGTAATTAACAGACTTTTAAATGGTAAAAATAAAATATTAGTTCAAAGTTAATCAGAGCATAATCATTTCAGATTAGGAAATAGGTAGTGCATATAAGCCCACAACTCTGTATGACACTGTCTGTTCTAGTAAAGTTACAAGGCTATGACTTACTCATATTTAACAAAAGAATTCAGTGAAGTCTGACTGAGATTAACGATTTAAATACTGAAGGTGGGAGACACGGTTATTTTTCACTGTAACACGTGACAGGACATCAACACCGTGACTCTGAATAAAGAGCCTTAAAAGACGTAGTGCTCCTTTGAACAGCTGCTCTTACAATGTGTAGCAAGTGCTAAATCTCCATTAGTATAATAGTAACAAAAATCACCCTTTACATAATTGAACATATATTTTCCATGTGAACCCCTTTAACACAGTTCAATTCAGGAGCAAAATATAATTTATACAGTATTTATTAGAGCTAGTATTAGTAAACAGATCAAACAAATGCAGTACAACACATCACACATCCACAGTGTCTCTTTTGCTTATCATCACAGTCAGTCAGAAGTGTCCGTTTAACTTACGTAGCAGTTGAGAGATGCTTCGTTGGCGCTAGCAGGAGCTAGCTCATAGCCAGTGCTGCTGTTGAGAGCGGCAGAGTTCACACAGGAAAAGACACGACGGACGGGGGAAAAAAGCTTTGAGTGCGTCCCACACTCTAACCTGCTGAGCTAACAACGTCCACAGTGACTCCGCCGCCGTCCTCTCATCCAGACTCGCCAACCGTTCTCCGGTTCTTCGTGATACACAGCTCCGCAGCTTGTGACGACGTAACTTCTTTCAGAGTCTCATGAGGCGTTCACTTGCAGCTGTGTTAAATGCAGATTCGTTTGTCATGGCGAGTTGAAGAAGTCTGCTGCAAAGCTATGAATAATCCGCATGATGAAAACTCACAGCAATGTTATGCCTACATTATCAATATATTGAGACCCATGTGACACAGTTTGACATGGTTTAGCAAAGTGAATGAGGAGAAATACATCCAAGTGTGAGACGTAACAAACCGAAAGCGGTCTCATGCTGCGTTCAGGGTAACTCTGTTAAAATGGGTTTCATTGGTCATGGTGAGCTGATGAACTTTGATGCCACGCCATTAACAATCTGCATGATGAAAAGTCACAATAATGTTATGCCTACATTATCAATATCTTGAGACCAATTTGACACAGTTTGACATGGTTTAGTAAAGTGGCTGGAGGGAAATACATCAAAGAGTAAGATGACCAAAACAAGACATTTCCTGATGCCACCAGGGGGCGCTTTCCTTTTAAGTCATGATTTCTAGGTAGATGTCTTCCGGTCGCGACTCTTGTCTTATATGTGTAGTTTGGAGTCGATTGGACAAAATATGTCTAAGTTACAGAAGCTCGCTTATATTGGCGTTTAGTCGAACTTTGAGACCTCACCACGGTCACACGGTATGATGAAAAGTTTAAATTCTGATAACTTTAGATCTTCATCTTGTTTTGTAGAGTCTCATCTAATTTTTAAGTTGATCTGATGAAAGCTGTCTGAGTAGTACATAAAAACATAACACGTACCAAAACAAGACATTTCGTGTTACCACCAGGGGGCGCTGTGATTGTAAGTCACAATTTCTGCACCCATGTCTTCTGGTGGCGACTCTGGTCGAATGTGTCTAGTTTGGACTCAATTGGACAAAATATGTCTGAAATATGGAAGCTTGTGTTTTGATGGCGTTTCATCAAACTTTAACGCCACACCACGGTCAGACGGTTTTGCTAAAACGTAATCCTTCAATAACTTTAGATCTCCAATTTGTTGTGATGACGATCGTCTAAATTTGAAGTTGATCTGATGAAAGCTGTACGACAAGTACATCAAAGAAAAAATATGGAATATGACCAAAATGGCCACTAAAGTCAAACTGGCGGGCTTCCTGTTGCGTTATTCATAATGCACTGATGGACTTTTTTGTGCATCTAGTCATGATACACAATAATCTTTGTTTTTTTTGAGGATCGGTGAATGCTAAATGAGGGGCTTTTCCGTAGGTGGCGCTCTTGAGCCATTTTGCCACGCCCTTTTCAAAATACTCCAGAATACGTAATTTTACGCCGCCTTCGAATTTACTGCAAACTCCTACAACTTTTTGAGCACATTAAAGCCCTCAAAAAGCCAATTCATTTAAGCTAAGAAAAATAATAATAACTAGGGCTACGTTGTAGCACTAACGGGCCCGAGCACAGGCAATTTCAAGTCTGTTGCGGTCGGGGAAGAGAGAACGTTCGATGACCAAGCGCTCGTCTCCACATTGCCTGCGTTTGCCCTGTGCGGCAAGGAAGATCGCTCCACTTCTTCTGGCCAGCCGCTGGTGCTGAACTAGAGGTAAGTAACCTTGAAACTATCCAACATAACCTATTGCTTTATCTATCATCATATGCTTACATGCCTCAAGTTTTTTGTAATATGTAATTGTTATAAAAGTTACCGTTTATTTATCACGTCTAATGAACAGATTGAAGCAAGATAACTCGACAGTCTTGTTTTGGTTGTGACATTATTTTTTTTAATGAGTTACTATCAATACGCTACACGTGTACGTTTCATGTGATAGTAACTGTTTCACCAATATTCTGATACAGGATGGTATATCCGCCATTACTATTTTCACATCGTTTATTTAGTCTGTCATGGAGTTGTAGAGTGAACTAGACAGTAGTGATAACATTGTAATGTCCACACATCAGTGTTGTAAACACTTCTCCAATTAATTATATAATTATGTTTTCACACTGAGGGAAGTGGAGAGACTTGATGTGGACTGTTATCAACAGCTCTGTGGGAGATCATCACCTTGAATATTACAGATGAGGTAGAAAGACATTTTATCTATGTGTACAATGTTGTATTTCTTTGTCACGTTTTATCAAAAGCGATTTAAAGTATGTGCATTTAACCATTAGGATACAAACCCAGACCCTAGTACATCGGTTCTAGCTGAAATAAGTAGTGCTTCATAAACAACACAAAACATTCATAACAGTACGCTTCTGCTCCTCATTAATGCAGCTCCTGATGTCCCCAGCAGCAACATGGTGGAGATCTGCAGCTTCATGCTGGTCAACTGGAAGACAACTGATTAAGATTAAAAGATTAAGATTAAAATCCATTTATTCATCCCAAACACATGCACAGACATGCAAAGGCACACTCATGCAGGTAGGGAAATTTAATCGCTGCTTTTTACCCATCTGGTGCAGGACACACAGAGCAGTGAGCGACCATGTACGGCGCTCGGGGGAGCAGATGTTGGGGGAGTGAGGTGCCTTGCTCATGGGCACTAGAGAGGGTAGGGAGACTCTTGGATTTTTGGACAGATCAATCCAGGTTCGACTTTTGTTGTCTCTCCATGGAGTCGAACCAAAGACGAACCAGAGACCTTCTCTGCCCATAGTCCAAGTTTCTGCCACTCGACCACCGCCTCTCCTCATGCATCATCAAACTAGTAATCTACACATCACTCCATGCGTTGCTCCCTTAACTACAGATGGCCTGCGAATGTCATGGAGTTTTACAGTGAATTAGACAGTTTAGGTATGATTTTAATCTCCACACATCAGTGTTGTAAACAGTTCTCAAATTAATTATAGAATTATGTTTTCACACTGAGAGAAGTGGAAAGACTTGATTTGGACTGTTATCAATAGGTCTGTGGGAGATTATCACCTTGAATAGTACTGATGAGGTAGAAAGACATTTTATGTATTTGTACAATGTTGTATTTCTTTCAGCACTTTTATCAGAAGGGACTTAAAATATGTACATTTCACCATGAGGATATAAACCAAGACCACAGTACAACAGTTCTATCTGAAATCTGTTGTGCTTTATACACAACACAAAACATTCTTTAACAGTGCGTTTTTTCTCTTCATAGATGAAGAACTGCAGCACCTGATGTCCTCAGCAGCAACATGGTGGAGATCTGATTTGATACACTTTAGATAAGAACCCAGTGTTTTATATTTCTGCTTTGCCATAAGAGACAGAACATGGTCATCACAGCTGTGTCCTTCAGGCTCGTCTGTCCCTAATAAAATGATAGGAAACATGAAAGTGATCGTCATTATTGTAGAGGAAGAGTTACATATGAACAAAGTGTGTAATCTTATTTTCTGTGGATATTCAACTGTGTATTTGAATATGCTTTTGGATTAAAACGTGCACTACCATGACAATGAATGTTTTTAATGGAGCTATTTCACATTAAAAGTATTGCATTATAATTTAATACATTATGTATTATGTGCAATACTTTGATTGTTTTTAAGTAATGAAATCAGGTCTGTACCTGGAGTCAGTGTTCAGTCTGGTTGGATTCAAGTTGTGTGTCAACTTGGACCTTCTAGAGGAACATGAAACCAATACACAGATATGTAAAGTCATACATGGGCCAGGTTAAGTAATTAACAGACTTTTAAATGGTAAAAATAAAATATTAGTTCAAAGTTAATCAGAGCATAATCATTTCAGATTAGGAAATAGGTAGTGCATATAAGCCCACAACTCTGTATGACACTGTCTGTTCTAGTAAAGGTACAAGGCTATGACTTACTCATATTTACCAAAAGAATTCAGTGAAGTCTGTCTGAGATTAACGATTTAAATACTGAAGGTGGGAGACACGGTTATTTTTCACTGTAACACGTGACAGGACATCAACACCGTGACTCTGAATAAAGAGCCTTAAAAGACGTAGTGCTCCTTTGAACAGCTGCTCTTACAATGTGTAGCAAGTGCTAAATCTCCATTAGTATAATAGTAACAAAAATCACCCTTAAATAATTGAACATATATTTTCCATGTGAACCCCTTTAACACAGTTCAATTCAGGAGCAAAATATAATTTATACAGTATTTATTAGAGCTAGTATTAGTAAACAGATCAAACAAATGCAGTACAACACATCACACATCCACAGTGTCTCTTTTGCTTATCATCACAGTCAGTCAGAAGTGTCCGTTTAACTTACGTAGCAGTTGAGAGATGCTTCGTTGGAGCTAGCAGGAGCTAGCTCATAGCCAGTGCTGCTGTTGAGAGCGGCAGAGTTCACACAGGAAAAGACACAACGGGAGAGGGGAAAAAAGCTTTGAGTCCCACACTCTAACCTGCTGAGCGAACAACGTCCACAGTGACTCCGCCGCCGTCCTCTCATCCAGACTCGCCAACCGTTCTCTGGTTCTTCGTGATACATAGCTCCGCAGCTTGTGACGACGTAACTTTTTCAGAGTCTCATGAGGCGTTCACTTGCAGCTGTGTTAAATGCAGCTTCGTTTGTCATGGCGAGTTGAAGAAGTCTGCTGCAAAGCTATGAATAATCCGCATGATGAAAACTCACAGCAATGTTATGCCTACATTATCAATATATTGAGACCCATGTGACACAGTTTGACATGGTTTAGCAAAGTGAATGAGGAGAAATACATCCAAGTGTGAGACGTAACAAACCGAAAGCGGTCTCATGCTGCGTTCAGGGTAACTCTGTTAAAATGGGTTTCATTGGTCATGGTGAGCTGATGAACTTTGATGCCACGCCATTAACAATCTGCATGATGAAAAGTCACAATAATGTTATGCCTACATTATCAATATCTTGAGACCAATTTGACACAGTTTGACATGGTTTAGTAAAGTGGCTGGAGGGAAATACATCAAAGAGTAAGATGACCAAAACAAGACATTTCCTGATGCCACCAGGGGGCGCTTTCCTTTTAAGTCATGATTTCTAGGTAGATGTCTTCCGGTCGCGACTCTTGTCTTATATGTGTAGTTTGGAGTCGATTGGACAAAATATGTCTAAGTTACAGAAGCTCGCTTATATTGGCGTTTAGTCGAACTTTGAGACCTCACCACGGTCACACGGTATGATGAAAAGTTTAAATTCTGAAAACTTTAGATCTTCATCTTGTTTTGTAGAGTCTCATCTAATTTTTAAGTTGATCTGATGAAAGCTGTCTGAGTAGTACATAAAAACATAACATGTACCAAAACAAGACATTTCGTGTTACCACCAGGGGGCGCTGTGATTGTAAGTCACAATTTCTGCACCCATGTCTTCTGGTGGCGACTCTTGTCGAATGTGTCTAGTTTGGACTCAATTGGACAAAATATGTCTGAAATATGGAAGCTTGTGTTTTGATGGCGTTTCATCAAACTTTAACGCCACACCACGGTCAGACGGTTTTGCTAAAACGTAATCCTTCAATAACTTTAGATCTCCAATTTGTTGTGATGACGATCGTCTAAATTTGAAGTTGATCTGATGAAAGCTGTACGACAAGTACATCAAAGAAAAAATATGGAATATGACCAAAATGGCCACTAAAGTCAAACTGGCGGGCTTCCTGTTGCGTTATTCATAATGCACTGATGGACTTTTTTGTGCATCTAGTCATGATACACAATAATCTTTGTTTTTTTTGAGGATCGGTGAATGCTAAATGAGGGGCTTTTCCGTAGGTGGCGCTCTTTAGCCATTTTGCCACGCCCTTTTCAAAATACTCCAGAATACGTAATTTTACGCCGCCTTCGAATTTACTGCAAACTCCTACAACTTTTTGAGCACATTAAAGCCCTCAAAAAGCCAATTCATTTAAGCTAAGAAAAATAATAATAACTAGGGCTACGTTGTAGCACTAACGGGCCCGAGCACAGGCAATTTCAAGTCTGTTGCGGTCGGGGAAGAGAGAACGTTCGATGACCAAGCGCTCGTCTCCACATTGCCTGCGTTTGCCCTGTGCGGCAAGGAAGATCGCTCCACTTCTTCTGGCCAGCCGCTGGTGCTGAACTAGAGGTAAGTAACCTTGAAACTATCCAACATAACCTATTGCTTTATCTATCATCATATGCTTACATGCCTCAAGTTTTTTGTAATATGTAATTGTTATAAAAGTTACCGTTTATTTATCACGTCTAATGAACAGATTGAAGCAAGATAACTCGACAGTCTTGTTTTGGTTGTGACATTATTTTTTTTAATGAGTTACTATCAATACGCTACACGTGTACGTTTCATGTGATAGTAACTGTTTCACCAATATTCTGATACAGGATGGTATATCCGCCATTACTATTTTCACATTGTTTATTTAGTCTGTCATGGAGTTGTAGAGTGAATTAGACAGTAGTGATAACATTATAATGTCCACACATCAGTGTTGTAAACACTTCTCCAATTAATTATATAATTATGTTTTCACACTGAGGGAAGTGGAGAGACTTGATGTGGACTGTTATCAACAGCTCTGTGGGAGATCATCACCTTGAATATTACAGATGAGGTAGAAAGACATTTTATCTATGTGTACAATGTTGTATTTCTTTGTCACGTTTTATCAAAAGCGATTTAAAGTATGTGCATTTAACCATTAGGATACAAACCCAGACCCTAGTACATCGGTTCTAGCTGAAATAAGTAGTGCTTCATAAACAACACAAAACATTCATAACAGTACGCTTCTGCTCCTCATTAATGCAGCTCCTGATGTCCCCAGCAGCAACATGGTGGAGATCTGCAGCTTCATGCTGGTCAACTGGAAGACAACTGATTAAGATTAAAAGATTAAGATTAAAATCCATTTATTCATCCCAAACACATGCACAGACATGCAAAGGCACACTCATGCAGGTAGGGAAATTTAATCGCTGCTTTTTACCCATCTGGTGCAGGACACACAGAGCAGTGAGCGACCATGTACGGCGCTCGGGGGAGCAGATGTTGGGGGAGTGAGGTGCCTTGCTCATGGGCACTAGAGAGGGTAGGGAGACTCTTGGATTTTTGGACAGATCAATCCAGGTTCGACTTTTGTTGTCTCTCCATGGAGTCGAACCAAAGACGAACCAGAGACCTTCTCTGCCCATAGTCCAAGTTTCTGCCACTCGACCACCGCCTCTCCTCATGCATCATCAAACTAGTAATCTACACATCACTCCATGCGTTGCTCCCTTAACTACAGATGGCCTGCGAATGTCATGGAGTTTTACAGTGAATTAGACAGTTTAGGTATGATTTTAATCTCCACACATCAGTGTTGTAAACAGTTCTCAAATTAATTATAGAATTATGTTTTCACACTGAGAGAAGTGGAAAGACTTGATTTGGACTGTTATCAATAGGTCTGTGGGAGATTATCACCTTGAATAGTACTGATGAGGTAGAAAGACATTTTATGTATTTGTACAATGTTGTATTTCTTTCAGCACTTTTATCAGAAGGGACTTAAAATATGTACATTTCACCATGAGGATATAAACCAAGACCACAGTACAACAGTTCTATCTGAAATCTGTTGTGCTTTATACACAACACAAAACATTCTTTAACAGTGCGTTTTTTCTCTTCATAGATGAAGAACTGCAGCACCTGATGTCCTCAGCAGCAACATGGTGGAGATCTGATTTGAAACACTTTAGATAAGAACCCAGTGTTTTATATTTCTGCTTTGCCATAAGAGACAGAACATGGTCATCACAGCTGTGTCCTTCAGGCTCGTCTGTCCCTAATAAAATGATAGGAAACATGAAAGTGATCGTCATTATTGTAGAGGAAGAGTTACATATGAACAAAGTGTGTAATCTTATTTTCTGTGGATATTCAACTGTGTATTTGAATATGCTTTTGGATTAAAACGTGCACTACCATGACAATGAATGTTTTTAATGGAGCTATTTCACATTAAAAGTATTGCATTATAATTTAATACATTATGTATTATGTGCAATACTTTGATTGTTTTTAAGTAATGAAATCAGGTCTGTACCTGGAGTCAGTGTTCAGTCTGGTTGGATTCAAGTTGTGTGTCAAGTTGGACCTTCTAGAGGAACATGAAACCAATACACAGATATGTAAAGTCATACATGGGCCAGGTTAAGTAATTAACAGACTTTTAAATGGTAAAAATAAAATATTAGTTCAAAGTTAATCAGAGCATAATCATTTCAGATTAGGAAATAGGTAGTGCATATAAGCCCACAACTCTGTATGACACTGTCTGTTCTAGTAAAGGTACAAGGCTATGACTTACTCATATTTAACAAAAGAATTCAGTGAAGTCAGTCTGAGATTAACGATTTAAATACTGAAGGTGGGAGACACGGTTATTTTTCACTGTAACACGTGACAGGACATCAACACCGTGACTCTGAATAAAGAGCCTTAAAAGACGTAGTGCTCCTTTGAACAGCTGCTCTTACAATGTGTAGCAAGTGCTAAATCTCCATTAGTATAATAGTAACAAAAATCACCCTTTACATAATTGAACATATATTTTCCATGTGAACCCCTTTAACACAGTTCAATTCAGGAGCAAAATATAATTTATACAGTATTTATTAGAGCTAGTATTAGTAAACAGATCAAACAAATGCAGTACAACACATCACACATCCACAGTGTCTCTTTTGCTTATCATCACAGTCAGTCAGAAGTGTCCGTTTAACTTACGTAGCAGTTGAGAGATGCTTCGTTTGAGCTAGCAGGAGCTAGCTCATAGCCAGTGCTGCTGTTGAGAGCGGCAGAGTTCACACAGGAAAAGACACGACGGACGGGGGAAAAAAGCTTTGAGTGCGTCCCACACTCTAACCTGCTGAGCTAACAACGTCCACAGTGACTCCGCCGCCGTCCTCTCATCCAGACTCGCCAACCGTTCTCCGGTTCTTCGTGATACACAGCTCCGCAGCTTGTGACGACGTCACTTCTTTCAGAGTCTCATGAGGCGTTCACTTGCAGCTGTGTTAAATGCAGCTTCGTTTGTCATGGCGAGTTGAAGAAGTCTGCTGCAAAGCTATGAATAATCCGCATGATGAAAACTCACAGCAATGTTATGCCTACATTATCAATATATTGAGACCCATGTGACACAGTTTGACATGGTTTAGCAAAGTGAATGAGGAGAAATTCATCCAAGTGTGAGACGTAACAAACCGAAAGCGGTCTCATGCTGCGTTCAGGGTAACTCTGTTAAAATGGGATTCATTGGTCATGGTGAGCTGATGAACTTTGATGCCACGCCATTAACAATCTGCATGATGAAAAGTCACAATAATGTTATGCCTACATTATCAATATCTTGAGACCAATTTGACACAGTTTGACATGGTTTAGTAAAGTGGCTGGAGGGAAATACATCAAAGAGTAAGATGACCAAAACAAGACATTTCCTGATGCCACCAGGGGGCGCTTTCCTTTTAAGTCATGATTTCTAGGTAGATGTCTTCCGGTCGCGACTCTTGTCTTATATGTGTAGTTTGGAGTCGATTGGACAAAATATGTCTAAGTTACAGAAGCTCGCTTATATTGGCGTTTAGTCGAACTTTAAGACCTCACCACGGTCACACGGTATGATGAAAAGTTTAAATTCTGATAACTTTAGATCTTCATCTTGTTTTGTAGAGTCTCATCTAATTTTTAAGTTGATCTGATGAAAGCTGTCTGAGTAGTACATAAAAACATAACACGTACCAAAACAAGACATTTCGCGTTACCACCAGGGGGCGCTGTGATTGTAAGTCACAATTTCTGCACCCATGTCTTCTGGTGGCGACTCTTGTCGAATGTGTCTAGTTTGGACTCAATTGGACAAAATATGTCTGAAATATGGAAGCTTGTGTTTTGATGGCGTTTCATCAAACTTTAACGCCACACCACGGTCAGACGGTTTTGCTAAAACGTAATCCTTCAATAACTTTAGATCTCCAATTTGTTGTGATGACGATCGTCTAAATTTGAAGTTGATCTGATGAAAGCTGTACGACAAGTACATCAAAGAAAAAATATGGAATATGACCAAAATGGCCACTAAAGTCAAACTGGCGGGCTTCCTGTTGCGTTATTCATAATGCACTGATGGACTTTTTTGTGCATCTAGTCATGATACACAATAATCTTTGTTTTTTTTGAGGATCGGTGAATGCTAAATGAGGGGCTTTTCCGTAGGTGGCGCTCTTGAGCCATTTTGCCACGCCCTTTTCAAAATACTCCAGAATACGTAATTTTACGCCGCCTTCGAATTTACTGCAAACTCCTACAACTTTTTGAGCACATTAAAGCCCTCAAAAAGCCAATTCATTTAAGCTAAGAAAAATAATAATAATAATAATAATAATCATTTCAATTTCAATAGGGCCTCCCACCGATTTCGGTGCTCGGGCCCTAACTAGGGCTACGTTGTAGCACTAACGGGCCCGAGCACAGGCAATTTCAAGTCTGTTGCGGTCGGGGAAGAGAGAACGTTCGATGACCAAGCGCTCGTCTCCACATTGCCTGCGTTTGCCCTGTGCGGCAAGGAAGATCGCTCCACTTCTTCTGGCCAGCCGCTGGTGCTGAACTAGAGGTAAGTAACCTTGAAACTATCCAACATAACCTATTGCTTTATCTATCATCATATGCTTACATGCCTCAAGTTTTTTGTAACATGTAATTGTTATAAAAGTGACCGTTTATTTATCACGTCTAATGAACAGATTGAAGCAAGATAACTCGACAGTCTTGTTTTGGTTGTGACATTATTTTTTTTAATGAGTTACTATCAATACGCTACACGTGTACGTTTCATGTGATAGTAACTGTTTCACCAATATTCTGATACAGGATGGTATATCCGCCATTACTATTTTCACATCGTTTATTTAGTCTGTCATGGAGTTGTAGAGTGAATTAGACAGTAGTGATAACATTATAATGTCCACACATCAGTGTTGTAAACACTTCTCCAATTAATTATATAATTATGTTTTCACACTGAGGGAAGTGGAGAGACTTGATGTGGACTGTTATCAACAGCTCTGTGGGAGATCATCACCTTGAATATTACAGATGAGGTAGAAAGACATTTTATCTATGTGTACAATGTTGTATTTCTTTGTCACGTTTTATCAAAAGCGATTTAAAGTATGTGCATTTAACCATTAGGATACAAACCCAGACCCTAGTACATCGGTTCTAGCTGAAATAAGTAGTGCTTCATAAACAACACAAAACATTCATAACAGTACGCTTCTGCTCCTCATTAATGCAGCTCCTGATGTCCCCAGCAGCAACATGGTGGAGATCTGCAGCTTCATGCTGGTCAACTGGAAGACAACTGATTAAGATTAAAAGATTAAGATTAAAATCCATTTATTCATCCCAAACACATGCACAGACATGCAAAGGCACACTCATGCAGGTAGGGAAATTTAATCGCTGCTTTTTACCCATCTGGTGCAGGACACACAGAGCAGTGAGCGACCATGTACGGCGCTCGGGGGAGCAGATGTTGGGGGAGTGAGGTGCCTTGCTCATGGGCACTAGAGAGGGTAGGGAGACTCTTGGATTTTTGGACAGATCAATCCAGGTTCGACTTTTGTTGTCTCTCCATGGAGTCGAACCAAAGACGAACCAGAGACCTTCTCTGCCCATAGTCCAAGTTTCTGCCACTCGACCACCGCCTCTCCTCATGCATCATCAAACTAGTAATCTACACATCACTCCATGCGTTGCTCCCTTAACTACAGATGGCCTGCGAATGTCATGGAGTTTTACAGTGAATTAGACAGTTTAGGTATGATTTTAATCTCCACACATCAGTGTTGTAAACAGTTCTCAAATTAATTATAGAATTATGTTTTCACACTGAGAGAAGTGGAAAGACTTGATTTGGACTGTTATCAATAGGTCTGTGGGAGATTATCACCTTGAATAGTACTGATGAGGTAGAAAGACATTTTATGTATTTGTACAATGTTGTATTTCTTTCAGCACTTTTATCAGAAGGGACTTAAAATATGTACATTTCACCATGAGGATATAAACCAAGACCACAGTACAACAGTTCTATCTGAAATCTGTTGTGCTTTATACACAACACAAAACATTCTTTAACAGTGCGTTTTTTCTCTTCATAGATGAAGAACTGCAGCACCTGATGTCCTCAGCAGCAACATGGTGGAGATCTGATTTGAAACACTTTAGATAAGAACCCAGTGTTTTATATTTCTGCTTTGCCATAAGAGACAGAACATGGTCATCACAGCTGTGTCCTTCAGGCTCGTCTGTCCCTAATAAAATGATAGGAAACATGAAAGTGATCGTCATTATTGTAGAGGAAGAGTTACATATGAACAAAGTGTGTAATCTTATTTTCTGTGGATATTCAACTGTGTATTTGAATATGCTTTTGGATTAAAACGTGCACTACCATGACAATGAATGTTTTTAATGGAGCTATTTCACATTAAAAGTATTGCATTATAATTTAATACATTATGTATTATGTGCAATACTTTGATTGTTTTTAAGTAATGAAATCAGGTCTGTACCTGGAGTCAGTGTTCAGTCTGGTTGGATTCAAGTTGTGTGTCAAGTTGGACCTTCTAGAGGAACATGAAACCAATACACAGATATGTAAAGTCATACATGGGCCAGGTTAAGTAATTAACAGACTTTTAAATGGTAAAAATAAAATATTAGTTCAAAGTTAATCAGAGCATAATCATTTCAGATTAGGAAATAGGTAGTGCATATAAGCCCACAACTCTGTATGACACTGTCTGTTCTAGTAAAGGTACAAGGCTATGACTTACTCATATTTAACAAAAGAATTCAGTGAAGTCAGTCTGAGATTAACGATTTAAATACTGAAGGTGGGAGACACGGTTATTGTTCACTGTAACACGTGACAGGACATCAACACCGTGACTCTGAATAAAGAGCCTTAAAAGACGTAGTGCTCCTTTGAACAGCTGCTCTTACAATGTGTAGCAAGTGCTAAATCTCCATTAGTATAATAGTAACAAAAATCACCCTTTACATAATTGAACATATATTTTCCATGTGAACCCCTTTAACACAGTTCAATTCAGGAGCAAAATATAATTTATACAGTATTTATTAGAGCTAGTATTAGTAAACAGATCAAACAAATGCAGTACAACACATCACACATCCACAGTGTCTCTTTTGCTTATCATCACAGTCAGTCAGAAGTGTCCGTTTAACTTACGTAGCAGTTGAGAGATGCTTCGTCGGAGCTAGCAGGAGCTAGCTCATAGCCAGTGCTGCTGTTGAGAGCGGCAGAGTTCACACAGGAAAAGACACAACGGGAGAGGGGACAAAAACCTTTGAGTCCCACACTCTAACCTGCTGAGCGAACAACGTCCACAGTGACTCCGCCGCCGTCCTCTCATCCAGACTCGCCAACCGTTCTCCGGTTCTTCGTGATACACAGCTCCGCAGCTTGTGACGACGTAACTTCTTTCAGAGTCTCATGAGGCGTTCACTTGCAGCTGTGTTAAATGCAGCTTCGTTTGTCATGGCGAGTTGAAGAAGTCTGCTGCAAAGCTATGAATAATCCGCATGATGAAAACTCACAGCAATGTTATGCCTACATTATCAATATATTGAGACCCATGTGACACAGTTTGACATGGTTTAGCAAAGTGAATGAGGAGAAATTCATCCAAGTGTGAGACGTAACAAACCGAAAGCGGTCTCATGCTGCGTTCAGGGTAACTCTGTTAAAATGGGATTCATTGGTCATGGTGAGCTGATGAACTTTGATGCCACGCCATTAACAATCTGCATGATGAAAAGTCACAATAATGTTATGCCTACATTATCAATATCTTGAGACCAATTTGACACAGTTTGACATGGTTTAGTAAAGTGGCTGGAGGGAAATACATCAAAGAGTAAGATGACCAAAACAAGACATTTCCTGATGCCACCAGGGGGCGCTTTCCTTTTAAGTCATGATTTCTAGGTAGATGTCTTCCGGTCGCGACTCTTGTCTTATATGTGTAGTTTGGAGTCGATTGGACAAAATATGTCTAAGTTACAGAAGCTCGCTTATATTGGCGTTTAGTCGAACTTTAAGACCTCACCACGGTCACACGGTATGATGAAAAGTTTAAATTCTGATAACTTTAGATCTTCATCTTGTTTTGTAGAGTCTCATCTAATTTTTAAGTTGATCTGATGAAAGCTGTCTGAGTAGTACATAAAAACATAACACGTACCAAAACAAGACATTTCGCGTTACCACCAGGGGGCGCTGTGATTGTAAGTCACAATTTCTGCACCCATGTCTTCTGGTGGCGACTCTTGTCGAATGTGTCTAGTTTGGACTCAATTGGACAAAATATGTCTGAAATATGGAAGCTTGTGTTTTGATGGCGTTTCATCAAACTTTAACGCCACACCACGGTCAGACGGTTTTGCTAAAACGTAATCCTTCAATAACTTTAGATCTCCAATTTGTTGTGATGACGATCGTCTAAATTTGAAGTTGATCTGATGAAAGCTGTACGACAAGTACATCAAAGAAAAAATATGGAATATGACCAAAATGGCCACTAAAGTCAAACTGGCGGGCTTCCTGTTGCGTTATTCATAATGCACTGATGGACTTTTTTGTGCATCTAGTCATGATACACAATAATCTTTGTTTTTTTTGAGGATCGGTGAATGCTAAATGAGGGGCTTTTCCGTAGGTGGCGCTCTTGAGCCATTTTGCCACGCCCTTTTCAAAATACTCCAGAATACGTAATTTTACGCCGCCTTCGAATTTACTGCAAACTCCTACAACTTTTTGAGCACATTAAAGCCCTCAAAAAGCCAATTCATTTAAGCTAAGAAAAATAATAATAATAATAATAATAATCATTTCAATTTCAATAGGGCCTCCCACCGATTTCGGTGCTCGGGCCCTAATAATAATAATAATCATTTCAATTTCAATAGGGCCTCCCACCGATTTCGGTGCTCGGGCCCTAATAACTAGGGCTACGTTGTAGCACTAACGGGCCCGAGCACAGGCAATTTCAAGTCTGTTGCGGTCGGGGAAGAGAGAACGTTCGATGACCAAGCGCTCGTCTCCACATTGCCTGCGTTTGCCCTGTGCGGCAAGGAAGATCGCTCCACTTCTTCTGGCCAGCCGCTGGTGCTGAACTAGAGGTAAGTAACCTTGAAACTATCCAACATAACCTATTGCTTTATCTATCATCATATGCTTACATGCCTCAAGTTTTTTGTAATATGTAATTGTTATAAAAGTTACCGTTTATTTATCACGTCTAATGAACAGATTGAAGCAAGATAACTCGACAGTCTTGTTTTGGTTGTGACATTCTTTTTTTTAATGAGTTACTATCAATACGCTACACGTGTACGTTTCATGTGATAGTAACTGTTTCACCAATATTCTGATACAGGATGGTATATCCGCCATTACTATTTTCACATCGTTTATTTAGTCTGTCATGGAGTTGTAGAGTGAATTAGACAGTAGTGATAACATTATAATGTCCACACATCAGTGTTGTAAACACTTCTCCAATTAATTATATAATTATGTTTTCACACTGAGGGAAGTGGAGAGACTTGATGTGGACTGTTATCAACAGCTCTGTGGGAGATCATCACCTTGAATATTACAGATGAGGTAGAAAGACATTTTATCTATGTGTACAATGTTGTATTTCTTTGTCACGTTTTATCAAAAGCGATTTAAAGTATGTGCATTTAACCATTAGGATACAAACCCAGACCCTAGTACATCGGTTCTAGCTGAAATAAGTAGTGCTTCATAAACAACACAAAACATTCATAACAGTACGCTTCTGCTCCTCATTAATGCAGCTCCTGATGTCCCCAGAAGCAACATGGTGGAGATCTGCAGCTTCATGCTGGTCAACTGGAAGACAACTGATTAAGATTAAAAGATTAAGATTAAAATCCATGTATTCATCCAAAACACATGCACAGACATGCAAAGGCACACTCATGCAGGTAGGGACATTTAATCGCTGCTTTTTACCCATCTGGTGCAGGACACACAGAGCAGTGAGCGACCATGTACGGCGCTCGGGGGAGCAGACTTTGGGGGAGTGAGGTGCCTTGCTCATGGGCACTAGAGAGGGTAGGGAGACTCTTGGATTTTTGGACAGATCAATCCAGGTTCGACTTTTGTTGTCTCTCCATGGAGTCGAACCAAAGACGAACCAGAGACCTTCTCTGCCCATAGTCCAAGTTTCTGCCTCTCGACCACCGCCTCTCCTCATGCATCATCAAACTAGTAATCTACACATCACTCCATGCGTTGCTCCCTTAACTACAGATGGCCTGCGAATGTCATGGAGTTTTACAGTGAATTAGACAGTTTAGGTATGATTTTAATCTCCACACATCAGTGTTGTAAACAGTTCTCAAATTAATTATAGAATTATGTTTTCACACTGAGAGAAGTGGAAAGACTTGATTTGGACTGTTATCAATAGGTCTGTGGGAGATTATCACCTTGAATAGTACTGATGAGGTAGAAAGACATTTTATGTATTTGTACAATGTTGTATTTCTTTCAGCACTTTTATCAGAAGGGACTTAAAATATGTACATTTCACCATGAGGATATAAACCAAGACCACAGTACAACAGTTCTATCTGAAATCTGTTGTGCTTTATACACAACACAAAACATTCTTTAACAGTGCGTTTTTTCTCTTCATAGATGAAGAACTGCAGCACCTGATGTCCTCAGCAGCAACATGGTGGAGATCTGATTTGATACACTTTAGATAAGAACCCAGTGTTTTATATTTCTGCTTTGCCATAAGAGACAGAACATGGTCATCACAGCTGTGTCCTTCAGGCTCGTCTGTCCCTAATAAAATGATAGGAAACATGAAAGTGATCGTCATTATTGTAGAGGAAGAGTTACATATGAACAAAGTGTGTAATCTTATTTTCTGTGGATATTCAACTGTGTATTTGAATATGCTTTTGGATTAAAACGTGCACTACCATGACAATGAATGTTTTTAATGGAGCTATTTCACATTAAAAGTATTGCATTATAATTTAATACATTATGTATTATGTGCAATACTTTGATTGTTTTTAAGTAATGAAATCAGGTCTGTACCTGGAGTCAGTGTTCAGTCTGGTTGGATTCAAGTTGTGTGTCAAGTTGGACCTTCTAGAGGAACATGAAACCAATACACAGATATGTAAAGTCATACATGGGCCAGGTTAAGTAATTAACAGACTTTTAAATGGTAAAAATAAAATATTAGTTCAAAGTTAATCAGAGCATAATCATTTCAGATTAGGAAATAGGTAGTGCATATAAACCCACAACTCTGTATGACACTGTCTGTTCTAGTAAAGTTACAAGGCTATGACTTACTCATATTTAACAAAAGAATTCAGTGAAGTCTGTCTGAGATTAACGATTTAAATACTGAAGGTGGGAGACACGGTTATTTTTCACTGTAACACGTGACAGGACATCAACACCGTGACTCTGAATAAAGAGCCTTAAAAGACGTAGTGCTCCTTTGAACAGCTGCTCTTACAATGTGTAGCAAGTGCTAAATCTCCATTAGTATAATAGTAACAAAAATCACCCTTTACATAATTGAACATATATTTTCCATGTGAACCCCTTTAACACAGTTCAATTCAGGAGCAAAATATAATTTATACAGTATTTATTAGAGCTAGTATTAGTAAACAGATCATACAAATGCAGTACAACACATCACACATCCACAGTGTCTTTTTTGCTTATCATCACAGTCAGTCAGAAGTGTCCGTTTAACTTACGTAGCAGTTGAGAGATGCTTCGTTGGAGCTAGCAGGAGCTAGCTCATAGCCAGTGCTGCTGTTGAGAGCGGCAGAGTTCACACAGGAAAAGACACGACGGACGGGGGAAAAAAGCTTTGAGTGCGTCCCACACTCTAACCTGCTGAGCTAACAACGTCCACAGTGACTCCGCCGCCGTCCTCTCATCCAGACTCGCCAACCGTTCTCCGGTTCTTCGTGATACACAGCTCCGCAGCTTGTGACGACGTAACTTCTTTCAGAGTCTCATGAGGCGTTCACTTGCAGCTGTGTTAAATGCAGCTTCGTTTGTCATGGCGAGTTGAAGAAGTCTGCTGCAAAGCTATGAATAATCCGCATGATGAAAACTCACAGCAATGTTATGCCTACATTATCAATATATTGAGACCCATGTGACACAGTTTGACATGGTTTAGCAAAGTGAATGAGGAGAAATACATCCAAGTGTGAGACGTAACAAACCGAAAGCGGTCTCATGCTGCGTTCAGGGTAACTCTGTTAAAATGGGTTTCATTGGTCATGGTGAGCTGATGAACTTTGATGCCACACCATTAACAATCTGCATGATGAAAAGTCACAATAATGTTATGCCTACATTATCAATATCTTGAGACCAATTTGACACAGTTTGACATGGTTTAGTAAAGTGGCTGGAGGGAAATACATCAAAGAGTAAGATGACCAAAACAAGACATTTCCTGATGCCACCAGGGGGCGCTTTCCTTTTAAGTCATGATTTCTAGGTAGATGTCTTCCGGTCGCGACTCTTGTCTTATATGTGTAGTTTGGAGTCGATTGGACAAAATATGTCTAAGTTACAGAAGCTCGCTTATATTGGCGTTTAGTCAAACTTTGAGACCTCACCACGGTCACACGGTATGATGAAAAGTTTAAATTCTGATAACTTTAGATCTTCATCTTGTTTTGTAGAGTCTCATCTAATTTTTAAGTTGATCTGATGAAAGCTGTCTGAGTAGTACATAAAAACATAACACGTACCAAAACAAGACATTTCGCGTTACCACCAGGGGGCGCTGTGATTGTAAGTCACAATTTCTGCACCCATGTCTTCTGGTGGCGACTCTTGTCGAATGTGTCTAGTTTGGACTCAATTGGACAAAATATGTCTGAAATATGGAAGCTTGTGTTTTGATGGCGTTTCATCAAACTTTAACGCCACACCACGGTCAGACGGTTTTGCTAAAACGTAATCCTTCAATAACTTTAGATCTCCAATTTGTTGTGATGACGATCGTCTAAATTTGAAGTTGATCTGATGAAAGCTGTACGACAAGTACATCAAAGAAAAAATATGGAATATGACCAAAATGGCCACTAAAGTCAAACTGGCGGGCTTCCTGTTGCGTTATTCATAATGCACTGATGGACTTTTTTGTGCATCTAGTCATGATACACAATAATCTTTGTTTTTTTTGAGGATCGGTGAATGCTAAATGAGGGGCTTTTCCGTAGGTGGCGCTCTTGAGCCATTTTGCCACGCCCTTTTCAAAATACTCCAGAATACGTAATTTTACGCCGCCTTCGAATTTACTGCAAACTCCTACAACTTTTTGAGCACATTAAAGCCCTCAAAAAGCCAATTCATTTAAGCTAAGAAAAATAATAATAATAATAATAATAATAATCATTTCAATTTCAATAGGGCCTCCCACCGATTTCGGTGCTCGGGCCCTAATAATCATTTCAATTTCAATAGGGCCTCCCACCGATTTCGGTGCTCGGGCCCTAATAATAATCTTTTCAATTTCAATAGGTCCTCTCACCGATTTCGGTGCTCGGGCCCTAATAATAACTAGGGCTACGTTGTAGCACTAACGGGCCCGAGCACAGGCAATTTCAAGTCTGTTGCGGTCGGGGAAGAGAGAACGTTCGATGACCAAGCGCTCGTCTCCACATTGCCTGCGTTTGCCCTGTGCGGCAAGGAAGATCGCTCCACTTCTTCTGGCCAGCCGCTGGTGCTGAACTAGAGGTAAGTAACCTTGAAACTATCCAACATAACATATTGCTTTATCTATCATCATATGCTTACATGCCTCAAGTTTTTTGTAATATGTAATTGTTATAAAAGTTACCGTTTATTTATCACGTCTAATGAACAGATTGAAGCAAGATAACTCGACAGTCTTGTTTTGGTTGTGACATTATTTTTTTTAATGAGTTACTATCAATACGCTACACGTGTACGTTTCATGTGATAGTAACTGTTTCACCAATATTCTGATACAGGATGGTATATCCGCCATTACTATTTTCACATCGTTTATTTAGTCTGTCATGGAGTTGTAGAGTGAATTAGACAGTAGTGATAACATTATAATGTCCACACATCAGTGTTGTAAACACTTCTCCAATTAATTATATAATTATGTTTTCACACTGAGGGAAGTGGAGAGACTTGATGTGGACTGTTATCAACAGCTCTGTGGGAGATCATCACCTTGAATATTACAGATGAGGTAGAAAGACATTTTATCTATGTGTACAATGTTGTATTTCTTTGTCACGTTTTATCAAAAGCGATTTAAAGTATGTGCATTTAACCATTAGGATACAAACCCAGACCCTAGTACATCGGTTCTAGCTGAAATAAGTAGTGCTTCATAAACAACACAAAACATTCATAACAGTACGCTTCTGCTCCTCATTAATGCAGCTCCTGATGTCCCCAGCAGCAACATGGTGGAGATCTGCAGCTTCATGCTGGTCAACTGGAAGACAACTGATTAAGATTAAAAGATTAAGATTAAAATCCATGTATTCATCCAAAACACATGCACAGACATGCAAAGGCACACTCATGCAGGTAGGGACATTTAATCGCTGCTTTTTACCCATCTGGTGCAGGACACACAGAGCAGTGAGCGACCATGTACGGCACTCGGGGGAGCAGATGTTGGGGGAGTGAGGTGCCTTGCTCATGGGCACTAGAGAGGGTAGGGAGACTCTTGGATTTTTGGACAGATCAATCCAGGTGCGACTTTTGTTGTCTCTCCATGGAGTCGAACCAAAGACGAACCAGAGACCTTCTCTGCCCATAGTCCAAGTTTCTGCCACTCGACCACCGCCTCTCCTCATGCATCATCAAACTAGTAATCTACACATCACTCCATGCGTTGCTCCCTTAACTACAGATGGCCTGCGAATGTCATGGAGTTTTACAGTGAATTAGACAGTTTAGGTATGATTTTAATCTCCACACATCAGTGTTGTAAACAGTTCTCAAATTAATTATAGAATTATGTTTTCACACTGAGAGAAGTGGAAAGACTTGGTTTGGACTGTTATCAATAGGTCTGTGGGAGATTATCACCTTGAATAGTACTGATGAGGTAGAAAGACATTTTATGTATTTGTACAATGTTGTATTTCTTTCAGCACTTTTATCAGAAGGGACTTAAAATATGTACATTTCACCATGAGGATATAAACCAAGACCACAGTACAACAGTTCTATCTGACATCTGTTGTGCTTTATACACAACACAAAACATTCTTTAACAGTGCGTTTTTTCTCTTCATAGATGAAGAACTGCAGCACCTGATGTCCTCAGCAGCAACATGGTGGAGATCTGATTTGATACACTTTAGATAAGAACCCAGTGTTTTATATTTCTGCTTTGCCATAAGAGACAGAACATGGTCATCACAGCTGTGTCCTTCAGGCTCGTCTGTCCCTAATAAAATGATAGGAAACATGAAAGTGATCGTCATTATTGTAGAGGAAGAGTTACATATGAACAAAGTGTGTAATCTTATTTTCTGTGGATATTCAACTGTGTATTTGAATATGCTTTTGGATTAAAACGTGCACTACCATGACAATGAATGTTTTTAATGGAGCTATTTCACATTAAAAGTATTGCATTATAATTTAATACATTATGTATTATGTGCAATACTTTGATTGTTTTTAAGTAATGAAATCAGGTCTGTACCTGGAGTCAGTGTTCAGTCTGGTTGGATTCAAGTTGTGTGTCAAGTTGGACCTTCTAGAGGAACATGAAACCAATACACAGATATGTAAAGTCATACATGGGCCAGGTTAAGTAATTAACAGACTTTTAAATGGTAAAAATAAAATATTAGTTCAAAGTTAATCAGAGCATAATCATTTCAGATTAGGAAATAATAGGTAGTGCATATAAACCCACAACTCTGTATGACACTGTCTGTTCTAGTAAAGTTACAAGGCTATGACTTACTCATATTTAACAAAAGAATTCAGTGAAGTCTGTCTGAGATTAACGATTTAAATACTGAAGGTGGGAGACACGGTTATTTTTCACTGTAACACGTGACAGGACATCAACACCGTGACTCTGAATAAAGAGCCTTAAAAGACGTAGTGCTCCTTTGAACAGCTGCTCTTACAATGTGTAGCAAGTGCTAAATCTCCATTAGTATAATAGTAACAAAAATCACCCTTTACATAATTGAACATATATTTTCCATGTGAACCCCTTTAACACAGTTCAATTCAGGAG
The DNA here is from genome assembly GCF_949316205.1 of Platichthys flesus. NCBI lineage: Eukaryota > Metazoa > Chordata > Actinopteri > Pleuronectiformes > Pleuronectidae > Platichthys > Platichthys flesus. Next base: position 18,399,635 of record NC_084957.1, on the reverse strand, counting down.
CAAAATATAATTTATACAGTATTTATTAGAGCTAGTATTAGTAAACAGATCAAACAAATGCAGTACAACACATCACACATCCACAGTGTCTCTTTTGCTTATCATCACAGTCAGTCAGAAGTGTCCGTTTAACTTACGTAGCAGTTGAGAGATGCTTCGTTGGAGGTAGCAGGAGCTAGCTCATAGCCAGTGCTGCTGTTGAGAGCGGCAGAGTTCACACAGGAAAAGACACGACGGACGGGGGAAAAAAGCTTTGAGTGCGTCCCACACTCTAACCTGCTGAGCGAACAACGTCCACAGTGACTCCGCCGCCGTCCTCTCATCCAGACTCGCCAACCGTTCTCCGGTTCTTCGTGATACACAGCTCCGCAGCTTGTGACGACGTAACTCATGAGGCGTTCACTTGCAGCTGTGTTAAATGCAGCTTCGTTTGTCATGGCGAGTTGAAGAAGTCTGCTGCAAAGCTATGAATAATCCGCATGATGAAAACTCACAGCAATGTTATGCCTACATTATCAATATATTGAGACCCATGTGACACAGTTTGACATGGTTTAGCAAAGTGAGTGAGGAGAAATACATCCAAGTGTGAGACGTAACAAACCGAAAGCGGTCTCATGCTGCGTTCAGGGTAACTCTGTTAAAATGGGTTTCATAGGTCATGGTGAGCTGATGAACTTTGATGCCACGCCATTAACAATCTGCATGATGAAAAGTCACAATAATGTTATGCCTACATTATCAATATCTTGAGACCAATTTGACACAGTTTGACATGGTTTAGTAAAGTGGCTGGAGGGAAATACATCAAAGAGTAAGATGACCAAAACAAGACATTTCCTGATGCCACCAGGGGGCGCTTTCCTTTTAAGTCATGATTTCTAGGTAGATGTCTTCCGGTCGCGACTCTTGTCTTATATGTGTAGTTTGGAGTCGATTGGACAAAATATGTCTAAGTTACAGAAGCTCGCTTATATTGGCGTTTAGTCGAACTTTGAGACCTCACCACGGTCACACGGTATGATGAAAAGTTTAAATTCTGATAACTTTAGATCTTCATCTTGTTTTGTAGAGTCTCATCTAATTTTTAAGTTGATCTGATGAAAGCTGTCTGAGTAGTACATAAAAACATAACACGTACCAAAACAAGACATTTCGTGTTATCACCAGGGGGCGCTGTGATTGTAAGTCACAATTTCTGCACCCATGTCTTCTGGTTGCGACTCTTGTCGAATGTGTCTAGTTTGGACTCAATTGGACAAAATATGTCTGAAATATGGAAGCTTGTGTTTTGATGGCGTTTCATCAAACTTTAACGCCACACAACGGTCAGACGGTTTTGCTAAAACGTAATCCTTCAATAACTTTAGATCTCCAATTTGTTGTGATGACGATCGTCTAAATTTGAAGTTGATCTGATGAAAGCTGTACGACAAGTACATCAAAGAAAAAATATGGAATATGACCAAAATGGCCACTAAAGTCAAACTGGCGGGCTTCCTGTTGCGTTATTCATAATGCACTGATGGACTTTTTTGTGCATCTAGTCATGATACACAATAATCTTTGTTTTTTTTGAGGATCGGTGAATGCTAAATGAGGGGCTTTTCCGTAGGTGGCGCTCTTGAGCCATTTTGCCACGCCCTTTTCAAAATACTCCAGAATACGTAATTTTACGCCGCCTTTGAATTTACTGCAAACTCCTACAACTTTTTGAGCACATTAAAGCCCTCAAAAAGCCAATTCATTTAAGCTAAGAAAAATAATAATAATAATAATAATAATCATTTCAATTTCAATAGGGCCTCCCACCGATTTCGGTGCTCGGGCCCTAATAATAATCATTTCAATTTCAATAGGGCCTCCCACCGATTTCGGTGCTCGGGCCCTAATAACTAGGGCTACGTTGTAGCACTAACGGGCCCGAGCACAGGCAATTTCAAGTCTTTTGCGGTCGGGGAAGAGAGAACGTTCGATGACCAAGCGTTCGTCTCAGCGTTGCATGCATTTGCGCACTGCTGCAAGATAAACGCTTCACTTCCTGTAGCCAGCAGGTGGCGCTATGATTTTAAGTCATGGTGTCTTTGTTGATGTCATCAGGTCGCGCTTCTTGTCTTACATGTGTAGTTTGCACCTCGATTGGACCAAATATGTCCAAGATACAGAAGCTTGTGTTTTGATGGCGTTTAGTCACATTTTGACGCCTCGCCACGGTCACACGGTGTGGTGAAAAATTGATCTTTCAATAACTTTAGATCTCCATCTTGTTGTGATGACACTCGTCTAAATTTTCAGTTGATCTGATGAAAGCTCTCCAAGAAGTACTTGAAAATAAAAAACATGGAATATGGTCCAAATCGAAAATGGCGGGGTTCCTGTTGCGTTTTTCATATTGCTCCGAGCGCGTTTTTTGTGCATCTGGTGATGATACACAACTGTCTTCAATTTCGTGCGGATCAGTGAATGCTAAATAAGGTGTTTCTCCGTAAATGAGGGAAAGCACCGTTGGTGGCGCTGTTGAGCCATTTTGCCACACCCATTTCCAAATACCCCAGAATACATAAATTTTCACGAGGCCCATAATCTGCCCTATAGATGTTGAATGCATTCTGTAGTGAGAACACATTCAAGCACATGTCCTACACCTCCATGAGAGGGGGGAGGGGTGAGAAGGGGGAGGGATGAGAGGGGTGAAAGGGGTTGGGGTAAGATGGGGGCGGGGTGAGAGGGGGGCGGGGCCTTAAAAACAGGTTGATCTGAGGAGGTCTGTTTTAGACAGAGTAAAAAGGTGCTGTTTTAAATTATCCTTGGGGTATTTTTACCAAAATATTTTACAGACATTTCATTAAGACCCCAAGGAACCATATCAACTGTGTTGAAATGGAAATAATATGTCCCCTTTAAAGCGAATATGTCCCCTTTAAGCGGTTTCGTGTGTCATGGTGAGCTGATTTGACGCCCCGCCACAGTCAGACGGTGTGTCGAAAAGTTGTTTCTTTGATAACTTTAGATCTCCATCTTGTTGTGATGCCACCCGTCTAAATTTTAAATTGATGTGATGAAAGCTCTCCGACAAATAAATCAAAGCGCACGATGTACACAAACAAGACATTTCCTGATGCCACCAGGGGGCGCTTTCCTTTTAAGTCATGATTTCTAGGTAGATGTCTTCCGGTCGCGACTCTTGTCTTATATGTGTAGTTTGGAGTCGATTGGACAAAATATGTCTAAGTTACAGAAGCTTGCTTATATTGGCGTTTAGTCGAACTTTGAGACCTCACCACGGTCACACGGTGTGATGAAAAGTTTAAATATTGATAACTTTAGATCTTCATCTTGTTTTGTAGAGTCTCATCTAATTTTTAAGTTGATTGATTAAAGGTCTCCGAGTAGTACATAAAAACATAACACGTCTTAAAAACAAGACATTTCCTGTTGCCCCCAGGGGGCGCTGTGATTGTAAGTCACAATTTCTGCACCGATGTCTTCTGGTCGCGATTCTTGTCGTATGTGTCTAGTTTGGACTCAATTGGACAAAATATGTCTGAAATATGGAAGCTTGTGTTTTGATGGCGTTTCATCAAACTTTAAAGCCACACCACGGTCAGACGGTTTTGCTAAAACGTAATCCTTCAATAACTTTAGATCTCCAATTTGTTGTGATGACGATCGTCTAAATTTGAAGTTGATCTGATGAAAGCTGTACGACAAGTACATCAAAGAAAAAATATGGAATATGACCGAAATGGCCACTAATGTCAAACTGGCGGGCTTCCTGCTGCGTTATTCATAATGCACTGATGGACTTTTTTGTGCATCTTGTCATGAGACACAATAGTCTATGTTTTTTTTGAGGATCGGTGAATGCTAAATGAGGGGCTTTTCCGTAGGTGGCGCTCTTGAGCCATTTTGCCACGCCCTTTTCAAAATACTTCAGAAAACGTAAACTTGCACACATTTGTAATTTACTGTACACTTTAGAAACTTTTTGAGCACGTTAAAGCCCTCAAAAAGCCAATTCACTGAGCGAAGAAAAATAATAATAATAACTAGGGCTACGTTGTAGCACTTGCGGGCCCGAGCACCCGCACGTTGAAGCCTGTTGCGGTCGGTGGAGAGCGATCGATGACCAAGCGCACATCATCGATCGAGCATGCACTTCTCCACGTTGCATGCGTTTTGCGCTCTGCGGCAGTAGGTTTGCCAGTAGGTGGCGCCATCACTATTATTACGCACAGACATATAGATCTGTTCAAGTAGGCGCTCTGATGTAGCGTGAGAAATTTTGTGTCAATTGGACAATGTTTCCGCAACTTAATTTTCACACTGATCAATAGGTGGCGCTATGATCCTGAACTAATATTCATATATGGAGCTGTTCTATTCAGGATTGTGATCATAGGTCAGTAGTTTGTAGCCGGTTGGATAATGCAGAGTGGATTAACAAAGTACTTCCTGTTTCCTGGCGATTCAGTAGGTGGCGCTATGACACTGAGGAAATATTGACACATAGAGCTGTTCAGGCTTGGCCTCTGACCATGTGACAGAAGTTTTGTAGTGATAGGACAATGCACAGTGGAGTTATGATAACATCGTGTCCTTTGGCGAAGGAAAATCCTTCGCCGCACATCAATGTTTACACGGTTTGAGGAAACGTCACAATTCTGACCATGATCTAATGACTTGACTGATCTGATTTGAGCTGTATATTGTAAATCAGCCAGGAGCAGTTCATCAAAGTATAAAACATGTCACTTCCTTTAGCCACCAGGGGGCGCTGTAATTTCAAGTCATAATTTCTGTGTAGATGTCATCAGGATGGCACCCTTGTCTTACATGTCTAGTTTGGACTCGATTGGACAATGTATGTCCGAGATACAGAACCTCGTGTTTTGATGGCGTTTAATCAAACTCAAGACGCCACGCCACGGTCACACGGTGTGACGAAAGGTCAATCTCTTAATCACTTTTTATCTCCATCTTGTTGTGATGGCACTGATCTTAATTTGAAGTTAATCTGATGAAAGCCCTGGGACAAGTGCATCAAGTAAAAATGTGGAATATGGGAAAAAAATGGCCACTTAATCCAAAATGGCGGCCTCCCTGTTTGGTCAAGCATACCTATCCAAGATATTTTTTTGTTTGTTATGAAACGACACATGTCCCGATAGATTTGTATAAATGTCGGCCATCGTAGTGCCGGGGTTGCCCTATAGGGGGCGCTGGTCAGTTTTTTTGCCACGCCCATTTCTTAAAACCATATGATTATCTTCAGGGGGGGGCTGTTGTTACACACATGTAGTTTGAGAGAGATAGAATCATGAACACTGAAGTTACAGCAATTTCGTGTTTCACGGCGAGTTGATGAACTTTAATGCCACGCCATTCATATGGCGTTTGACGAAAAGTCACGGTAATCTTATGTCTTCATTGTCAATGTCTTGGGACCCATTTGATACAGTTTGACATGGTTGAGGTCAGTGGATGAGGAGAAATTCATCCAAGTGTAAGACAAGCAAAAAACAAGACATTTCCTGTTGCCACCAGGGGGCGCTGCGGTTTTAAGTCATCATTTATGCATAGATGTCATCAGGCGGGGACTATTGTCTTACATGTCTAGTTTGGACTTAATTGGAACATGTATGTCCGAGATACAGATGCCCGTGTTTTGATGGCGTGTAACCAATTTTTAACGCCATGCCACGGTCACACGGTGTGATAAAAAAAAAATCCCTCAATCATTTTTTATCTCCATCTTGTTGTGATGACACTCATCTGAATTTGAAGTTGATCTGATGAAAGCCCTGGGACAAGTACGTAAAAGTAAAAATGTGGGATATTGCCAAAATGGCCACTAAAAGCAAAATGGCGGACTTCCTGTTGCGTTTTTCATAATGCTCCATGAGACTTTTTTTCATGACTGGTCACGATACACCTATATCCAGATTTTGATGAAAATCCGTTATGTGGAAACCTAGGGGCTGGTTCCAGGGGGCGCTGTAGAGCCATTTTGCCACGCCCAATTCCAATTACTCCAGAATACTAAAATATCCGCAGACCTTGAATTTCCTGCAAAGTTTCATAACTTTTTGAGCATGTGTAGACCCTGCAAAAGCCCCCCAAAGGGAAATAATAATAATAATAATAAAAATCCTTACAGATTCAATAGGGCCTCTCACCATTCGGTGCTCGGGCCCTAATAATCTTTTCAATTTCAATAGGTCCTCTCACCGATTTCGGTGCTCGGGCCCTAATAATCTTTTCAATTTCAATAGGTCCTCTCACCGATTTCGGTGCTCGGGCCCTAATAATAATAATAATAATCATTTCAATTTCAATAGGGCCTCCCACCGATTTCGGTGCTCGGGCCCTAAAAATCCTTACAGATTCAATAGGGCCTCTCACCATTCGGTGCTCGGGCCCTAATAATAATAAAAATCCTTACAGATTCAATAGGGCCTCTCACCATTCGGTGCTCGGGCCCTAATAATAATAATAACTAGGGCTACGTTGTAGCACTTGCGGGCCCGAGCACCCGCACGTTGAAGCCTGTTGCGGTCGGTGGAGAGAGCGATCGATGACCAAGCGCACATCATCGATCGAGAATGCACTTCTCCACGTTGCATAGGTTTTGCGCTCTGCGGCAGTAGGTTTGCCAGTAGGTGGCGCCATCACTATTATTACGCACAGACATATATATCTGTTCAAGTAGGCGCTCTGATGTAGCGTGAGAAATTTTGTGTCAATTGGACAATGTTTCCGCAACTTAATTTTCACACTGATCAGTAGGTGGCGCTATGACCCTGAACTAATATTTATATATGGAGCTGTTCTATTCAGGATTGTGATCATAGGTCAGTAGTTTGGAGCCGGTTGGATAATGCAGAGTGGATTAACAAAGTACTTCCTGTTTCCTGGCGAATCAGTAGGTGGCGCTATGACACTGAGGAAATATTGACACATAGAGCTGTTCAGGCTTGGACTCTGACCATGTGACAGAATTTTTGTAGTGATAGGACAATGCACAGTGGAGTTATGATAACATCGTGTCCTTTGGCGAAGGAAAATCCTTCGCCGCACATCAATGTTTACACGGTTTGAGGAAACGTCACAATTCTGACCATGATCTAATGACTTGACTGAGCTGATTTGAGCTGTATATTGTAAATCAGCCAGGAGCAGTTCATCAAAGTATAAAACATGTCACTTCATGTTGCCACCAGGGGGCGCTGTGATTTCAAGTCAAAATTTCTGTGTAGATGTCATCAGGATGGCACCCTTGTCTTACATGTCTAGTTTGGACTCGATTGGACAATGTATGTCCGAGATACAGAACCTCGTGTTTTGATGGCGTTTAATCAAACTCAAGACGCCACGCCACGGTCACACAGTGTGACGAAAGGTCAATCTCTTAATCACTTGTTATCTCCATCTTGTTGTGATGGCACTGATCTTAATTTGAAGTTAATCTGATGAAAGCCCTGGGACAAGTGCATCAAGTAAAAATGTGGAATATGGAAAAAAAATGGCCACTTAATCCAAAATGGCGGCCTCCCTGTTTGGTCAAGCATACCTATCCAAGATATTTTTTTGTTTGTTATGAAACGACACATGTCCCGATAGATTTGTATAAATGTCGGCCATCGTAGTGCCGGGGTTGCCCTATAGGGGGCGCTGGTCAGTTTTTTTGCCACGCCCATTTCTTAAAACCATATGAATATCTTCAGGGGGGGGCTGTTGTTACACACATGTAGTTTGAGAGAGATAGAATCATGAACACTGAAGTTACAGCAATTTCGTGTTTCACGGCGAGTTGATGAACTTTAATGCCACGCCATTCATATGGCGTTTGACGAAAAGTCACGGTAATCTTATGTCTTCATTGTCAATGTCTTGGGACCCATTTGATACAGTTTGACATGGTTGAGGTCAGTGGATGAGGAGAAATTCATCCAAGTGTAAGACAAGCAAAAAACAAGACATTTCCTGTTGCCACCAGGGGGCGCTGCGGTTGTAAGTCATCATTTATGCATAGATGTCATCAGGCGGGGACTATTGTCTTACATGTCTAGTTTGGACTTGATTGGAACATGTATGTCCGAGATAGAGATGCCCGTGTTTTGATGGCGTGTAACCAATTTTTAACGCCATGCCACGGTCACACGGTGTGATAAAAAAAAAATCCCTCAATCATTTTTTATCTCCATCTTGTTGTGATGACACTCATCTGAATTTGAAGTTGATCTGATGAAAGCCCTGGGACAAGTACGTAAAAGTAAAAATGTGGGATATTGCCAAAATGGCCACTAAAAGCAAAATGGCGGACTTCCTGTTGCGTTTTTCATAATGCTCCATGAGACTTTTTTTCATGACTGGTCACGATACACCTATATCCAGATTTTGATGAAAATCCGTTATGTGGAAACCTAGGGGCTGGTTCCAGGGGGCGCTGTAGAGCCATTTTGACACGCCCAATTCCAATTACTCCAGAATACTAAAATATCCGCAGACCTTGAATTTCCTGCAAAGTTTCATAACTTTTTGAGCATGTCTAGACCCTGAAAAAGCCCCCCAAAGGGAAATAATAATAACTAGGGCTACGTTGTAGCACTAACGGGCCCGAGCACAGGCAATTTCAAGTCTGTTGCGGTCGGGGAAGAGAGAACGTTCGATGACCAAGCGCTCGTCTCCACATTGCCTGCGTTTGCCCTGTGCGGCAAGGAAGATCGCTCCACTTCTTCTGGCCAGCCGCTGGTGCTGAACTAGAGGTAAGTAACCTTGAAACTATCCAACATAACCTATTGCTTTATCTATCATCATATGCTTACATTCCTCAAGTTTTTTGTAATATGTAATTGTTATAAAAGTTACCGTTTATTTATCACGTCTAATGAACAGATTGAAGCAAGATAACTCGACAGTCTTGTTTTGGTTGTGACATTATTTTTTTTAATGAGTTACTATCAATACGCTACACGTGTACGTTTCATGTGATAGTAACTGTTTCACCAATATTCTGATACAGGATGGTATATCCGCCATTACTATTTTCACATTGTTTATTTAGTCTGTCATGGAGTTGTAGAGTGAATTAGACAGTAGTGATAACATTATAATGTCCACACATCAGTGTTGTAAACACTTCTCCAATTAATTATATAATTATGTTTTCACACTGAGGGAAGTGGAGAGACTTGATGTGGACTGTTATCAACAGCTCTGTGGGAGATCATCACCTTGAATATTACAGATGAGGTAGAAAGACATTTTATCTATGTGTACAATGTTGTATTTCTTTGTCACGTTTTATCAAAAGCGATTTAAAGTATGTGCATTTAACCATTAGGATACAAACCCAGACCCTAGTACATCGGTTCTAGCTGAAATAAGTAGTGCTTCATAAACAACACAAAACATTCATAACAGTACGCTTCTGCTCCTCATTAATGCAGCTCCTGATGTCCCCAGCAGCAACATGGTGGAGATCTGCAGCTTCATGCTGGTCAACTGGAAGACAACTGATTAAGATTAAAAGATTAAGATTAAAATCCATTTATTCATCCCAAACACATGCACAGACATGCAAAGGCACACTCATGCAGGTAGGGAAATTTAATCGCTGCTTTTTACCCATCTGGTGCAGGACACACAGAGCAGTGAGCGACCATGTACGGCGCTCGGGGGAGCAGATGTTGGGGGAGTGAGGTGCCTTGCTCATGGGCACTAGAGAGGGTAGGGAGACTCTTGGATTTTTGGACAGATCAATCCAGGTTCGACTTTTGTTGTCTCTCCATGGAGTCGAACCAAAGACGAACCAGAGACCTTCTCTGCCCATAGTCCAAGTTTCTGCCACTCGACCACCGCCTCTCCTCATGCATCATCAAACTAGTAATCTACACATCACTCCATGCGTTGCTCCCTTAACTACAGATGGCCTGCGAATGTCATGGAGTTTTACAGTGAATTAGACAGTTTAGGTATGATTTTAATCTCCACACATCAGTGTTGTAAACAGTTCTCAAATTAATTATAGAATTATGTTTTCACACTGAGAGAAGTGGAAAGACTTGATTTGGACTGTTATCAATAGGTCTGTGGGAGATTATCACCTTGAATAGTACTGATGAGGTAGAAAGACATTTTATGTATTTGTACAATGTTGTATTTCTTTCAGCACTTTTATCAGAAGGGACTTAAAATATGTACATTTCACCATGAGGATATAAACCAAGACCACAGTACAACAGTTCTATCTGAAATCTGTTGTGCTTTATACACAACACAAAACATTCTTTAACAGTGCGTTTTTTCTCTTCATAGATGAAGAACTGCAGCACCTGATGTCCTCAGCAGCAACATGGTGGAGATCTGATTTGATACACTTTAGATAAGAACCCAGTGTTTTATATTTCTGCTTTGCCATAAGAGACAGAACATGGTCATCACAGCTGTGTCCTTCAGGCTCGTCTGTCCCTAATAAAATGATAGGAAACATGAAAGTGATCGTCATTATTGTAGAGGAAGAGTTACATATGAACAAAGTGTGTAATCTTATTTTCTGTGGATATTCAACTGTGTATTTGAATATGCTTTTGGATTAAAACGTGCACTACCATGACAATGAATGTTTTTAATGGAGCTATTTCACATTAAAAGTATTGCATTATAATTTAATACATTATGTATTATGTGCAATACTTTGATTGTTTTTAAGTAATGAAATCAGGTCTGTACCTGGAGTCAGTGTTCAGTCTGGTTGGATTCAAGTTGTGTGTCAAGTTGGACCTTCTAGAGGAACATGAAACCAATACACAGATATGTAAAGTCATACATGGGCCAGGTTAAGTAATTAACAGACTTTTAAATGGTAAAAATAAAATATTAGTTCAAAGTTAATCAGAGCATAATCATTTCAGATTAGGAAATAGGTAGTGCATATAAGCCCACAACTCTGTATGACACTGTCTGTTCTAGTAAAGTTACAAGGCTATGACTTACTCATATTTAACAAAAGAATTCAGTGAAGTCTGTCTGAGATTAACGATTTAAATACTGAAGGTGGGAGACACGGTTATTTTTCACTGTAACACGTGACAGGACATCAACACCGTGACTCTGAATAAAGAGCCTTAAAAGACGTAGTGCTCCTTTGAACAGCTGCTCTTACAATGTGTAGCAAGTGCTAAATCTCCATTAGTATAATAGTAACAAAAATCACCCTTTACATAATTGAACATATATTTTCCATGTGAACCCCTTTAACACAGTTCAATTCAGGAGCAAAATATAATTTATACAGTATTTATTAGAGCTAGTATTAGTAAACAGATCAAACAAATGCAGTACAACACATCACACATCCACAGTGTCTCTTTTGCTTATCATCACAGTCAGTCAGAAGTGTCCGTTTAACTTAAGTAGCAGTTGAGAGATGCTTCGTTGGAGCTAGCAGGAGCTAGCTCATAGCCAGTGCTGCTGTTGAGAGCGGCAGAGTTCACACAGGAAAAGACACAACGGGAGAGGGGAAAAAAGCTTTGAGTCCCACACTCTAACCTGCTGAGCGAACAACGTCCACAGTGACTCCGCCGCCGTCCTCTCATCCAGACTCGCCAACCGTTCTCCGGTTCTTCGTGATACACAGCTCCGCAGCTTGTGACGACGTAACTCATGAGGCGTTCACTTGCAGCTGTGTTAAATGCAGCTTCGTTTGTCATGGCGAGTTGAAGAAGTCTGCTGCAAAGCTATGAATAATCCGCATGATGAAAACTCACAGCAATGTTATGCCTACATTATCAATATATTGAGACCCATGTGACACAGTTTGACATGGTTTAGCAAAGTGAATGAGGAGAAATACATCCAAGTGTGAGACGTAACAAACCGAAAGCGGTCTCATGCTGCGTTCAGGGTAACTCTGTTAAAATGGGTTTCATTGGTCATGGTGAGCTGATGAACTTTGATGCCACGCCATTAACAATCTGCATGATGAAAAGTCACAATAATGTTATGCCTACATTATCAATATCTTGAGACCAATTTGACACAGTTTGACATGGTTTAGTAAAGTGGCTGGAGGGAAATACATCAAAGAGTAAGATGACCAAAACAAGACATTTCCTGATGCCACCAGGGGGCGCTTTCCTTTTAAGTCATGATTTCTAGGTAGATGTCTTCCGGTCGCGACTCTTGTCTTATATGTGTAGTTTGGAGTCGATTGGACAAAATATGTCTAAGTTACAGAAGCTCGCTTATATTGGCGTTTAGTCGAACTTTGAGACCTCACCACGGTCACACGGTATGATGAAAAGTTTAAATTCTGATAACTTTAGATCTTCATCTTGTTTTGTAGAGTCTCATCTAATTTTTAAGTTGATCTGATGAAAGCTGTCTGAGTAGTACATAAAAACATAACACGTACCAAAATAAGACATTTCGCGTTACCACCAGGGGGCGCTGTGATTGTAAGTCACAATTTCTGCACCCATGTCTTCTGGTGGCGACTCTTGTCGAATGTGTCTAGTTTGGACTCAATTGGACAAAATATGTCTGAAATATGGAAGCTTGTGTTTTGATGGCGTTTCATCAAACTTTAACGCCACACCACGGTCAGACGGTTTTGCTAAAACGTAATCCTTCAATAACTTTAGATCTCCAATTTGTTGTGATGACGATCGTCTAAATTTGAAGTTGATCTGATGAAAGCTGTACGACAAGTACATCAAAGAAAAAATATGGAATATGACCAAAATGGCCACTAAAGTCAAACTGGCGGGCTTCCTGTTGCGTTATTCATAATGCACTGATGGACTTTTTTGTGCATCTAGTCATGATACACAATAATCTTTGTTTTTTTTGAGGATCGGTGAATGCTAAATGAGGGGCTTTTCCGTAGGTGGCGCTCTTGAGCCATTTTGCCACGCCCTTTTCAAAATACTCCAGAATACGTAATTTTACGCCGCCTTCGAATTTACTGCAAACTCCTACAACTTTTTGAGCACATTAAAGCCCTCAAAAAGCCAATTCATTTAAGCTAAGAAAAATAATAATAATAATAATAATAATAATCATTTCAATTTCAATAGGGCCTCCCACCGATTTCGGTGCTCGGGCCCTAACTAGGGCTACGTTGTAGCACTTGCGGGCCCGAGCACCCGCACGTTGAAGCCTGTTGCGGTCGGTGGAGAGAGCGATCGATGACCAAGCGCACATCATCGATCGAGCATGCACTTTTCCACGTTGCATGCGTTTTGCGCTCTGCGGCAGTAGGTTTGCCAGTAGGTGGCGCCATCACTATTATTACGCACAGACATATATATCTGTTCATGTAGGCGCTCTGATGTAGCGTGAGCAATTTTGTGTCAATTGGACAATGTTTCCGCAACTTAATTTTCACACTGATCAATAGGTGGCGCTATGATCCTGAACTAATATTCATATATGGAGCTGTTCTATTCAGGATTGTGATCATAGGTCAGTAGTTTGGAGCCGGTTGGATAATGCAGAGTGGATTAACAAAGTACTTCCTGTTTCCTGGCGAATCAGTAGGTGGCGCTATGACACTGAGGAAATATTGACATATAGAGCTGTTCAGGCTTGGACTCTGACCATGTGACAGAAGTTTTGTAGTGATAGGACAATGCACAGTGGAGTTATGATAACATCGTGTCCTTTGGCGAAGGAAAATCCTTCGCCGCACATCAATGTTTACACGGTTTGAGGAAGCGTCACAATTCTGACCATGATCTAATGACTTGACTGAGCTGATTTGAGCTGTATATTGTAAATCAGCCAGGAGCAGTTCATCAAAGTATAAAACATGTCACTTCATGTTGCCACCAGGGGGCGCTGTGATTTCAAGTCATAATTCTTGTGTAGATGTCCTCAGGATGGCACCCTTGTCTTACATGTCTAGTTTGGACTCGATTGGACAATGTATGTCCGAGATACAGAACCTCGTGTTTTGATGGCGTTTAATCAAACTCAAGACGCCACGCCACGGTCACACGGTGTGACGAAAGGTCAATCTCTTAATCACTTTTTATCTCCATCTTGTTGTGATGGCACTGATCTTAATTTGAAGTTAATCTGATGAAAGCCCTGGGACAAGTGCATCAAGTAAAAATGTGGAATATGGAAAAAAAATGGCCACTTAATCCAAAATGGCGGCCTCCCTGTTTGGTCAAGCATACCTATCCAAGATATTTTTTTGTTTGTTATGAAACGACACATGTCCCGATAGATTTGTATAAATGTCAGCCATCGTAGTGCCGGGGTTGCCCTATAGGGGCCGCTGGTCAGTTTTTTTGCCACGCCCATTTCTTAAAACCATATGAATATCTTCAGGGGGGGGCTGTTGTTACACACATGTAGTTTGAGAGAGATAGAATCATGAACACTGAAGTTACAGCAATTTCGTGTTTCACGGCGAGTTGATGAACTTTAATGCCACGCCATTCATATGGCGTTTGACGAAAAGTCACGGTAATCTTATGTCTTCATTGTCAATGTCTTGGGACCCATTTGATACAGTTTGACATGGTTGAGGTCAGTGGATGAGGAGAAATTCATCCAAGTGTAAGACAAGCAAAAAACAAGACATTTCCTGTTGCCACCAGGGGGCGCTGCGGTTTTAAGTCATCATTTATGCATAGATGTCATCAGGCGGGGACTATTGTCTTACATGTCTAGTTTGGACTTGATTGGAACATGTATGTCCGAGATACAGATGCCCGTGTTTTGATGGCGTGTAACCAATTTTTAACGCCATGCCACGGTCACACGGTGTGATAAAAAAAAAATCCCTCAATCATTTTTTATCTCCATCTTGTTGTGATGACACTCATCTGAATTTGAAGTTGATCTGATGAAAGCCCTGGGACAAGTACGTAAAAGTAAAAATGTGGGATATTGCCAAAATGGCCACTAAAAGCAAAATGGCGGACTTCCTGTTGCGTTTTTCATAATGCTCCATGAGACTTTTTTTCATGACTGGTCACGATACACCTATATCCAGATTTTGATGAAAATCCGTTATGTGGAAACCTAGGGGCTGGTTCCAGGGGGCGCTGTAGAGCCATTTTGCCACGCCCAATTCCAATTACTCCAGAATACTAAAATATCCGCAGACCTTGAATTTCCTGCAAAGTTTCATAACTTTTTGAGCATGTCTAGACCCTGAAAAAGCCCCCCAAAGGGAAATAATAATAACTAGGGCTACGTTGTAGCACTAACGGGCCCGAGCACAGGCAATTTCAAGTCTGTTGCGGTCGGGGAAGAGAGAACGTTCGATGACCAAGCGCTCGTCTCCACATTGCCTGCGTTTGCCCTGTGCGGCAAGGAAGATCGCTCCACTTCTTCTGGCCAGCCGCTGGTGCTGAACTAGAGGTAAGTAACCTTGAAACTATCCAACATAACCTATTGCTTTATCTATCATCATATGCTTACATGCCTCAAGTTTTTTGTAATATGTAATTGTTATAAAAGTTACCGTTTATTTATCACGTCTAATGAACAGATTGAAGCAAGATAACTCGACAGTCTTGTTTTGGTTTTGACATTATTTTTTTTAATGAGTTACTATCAATACGCTACACGTTTACGTTTCATGTGATAGTAACTGTTTCACCAATATTCTGATACAGGATGGTATATCCGCCATTACTATTTTCACATTGTTTATTTAGTCTGTCATGGAGTTGTAGAGTGAATTAGACAGTAGTGATAACATTATAATGTCCACACATCAGTGTTGTAAACACTTCTCCAATTAATTATATAATTATGTTTTCACACTGAGGGAAGTGGAGAGACTTGATGTGGACTGTTATCAACAGCTCTGTGGGAGATCATCACCTTGAATATTACAGATGAGGTAGAAAGACATTTTATCTATGTGTACAATGTTGTATTTCTTTGTCACGTTTTATCAAAAGCGATTTAAAGTATGTGCATTTAACCATTAGGATACAAACCCAGACCCTAGTACATCGGTTCTAGCTGAAATAAGTAGTGCTTCATAAACAACACAAAACATTCATAACAGTACGCTTCTGCTCCTCATTAATGCAGCTCCTGATGTCCCCAGCAGCAACATGGTGGAGATCTGCAGCTTCATGCTGGTCAACTGGAAGACAACTGATTAAGATTAAAAGATTAAGATTAAAATCCATTTATTCATCCCAAACACATGCACAGACATGCAAAGGCACACTCATGCAGGTAGGGAAATTTAATCGCTGCTTTTTACCCATCTGGTGCAGGACACACAGAGCAGTGAGCGACCATGTACGGCGCTCGGGGGAGCAGATGTTGGGGGAGTGAGGTGCCTTGCTCATGGGCACTAGAGAGGGTAGGGAGACTCTTGGATTTTTGGACAGATCAATCCAGGTTCGACTTTTGTTGTCTCTCCATGGAGTCGAACCAAAGACGAACCAGAGACCTTCTCTGCCCATAGTCCAAGTTTCTGCCACTCGACCACCGCCTCTCCTCATGCATCATCAAACTAGTAATCTACACATCATTCCATGCGTTGCTCCCTTAACTACAGATGGCCTGCGAATGTCATGGAGTTTTACAGTGAATTAGACAGTTTAGGTATGATTTTAATCTCCACACATCAGTGTTGTAAACAGTTCTCAAATTAATTATAGAATTATGTTTTCACACTGAGAGAAGTGGAAAGACTTGATTTGGACTGTTATCAATAGGTCTGTGGGAGATTATCACCTTGAATAGTACTGATGAGGTAGAAAGACATTTTATGTATTTGTACAATGTTGTATTTCTTTCAGCACTTTTATCAGAAGGGACTTAAAATATGTACATTTCACCATGAGGATATAAACCAAGACCACAGTACAACAGTTCTATCAGAAATCTGTTGTGCTTTATACACAACACAAAACATTCTTTAACAGTGCGTTTTTTCTCTTCATAGATGAAGAACTGCAGCACCTGATGTCCTCAGCAGCAACATGGTGGAGATCTGATTTGATACACTTTAGATAAGAACCCAGTGTTTTATATTTCTGCTTTGCCATAAGAGACAGAACATGGTCATCACAGCTGTGTCCTTCAGGCTCGTCTGTCCCTAATAAAATGATAGGAAACATGAAAGTGATCGTCATTATTGTAGAGGAAGAGTTACATATGAACAAAGTGTGTAATCTTATTTTCTGTGGATATTCAACTGTGTATTTGAATATGCTTTTGGATTAAAACGTGCACTACCATGACAATGAATGTACAGTATGGAGTTATTTCACATTCAAAGTATTGCATATATTATTTAATACACAATGTATTATGTGCAGTACTTTGCCATGGTTGTTTGTAATTAATGAAAAGAGGTCTGTACCTGAAGTCGGTGTTCAATGTGGTTGAATTCCAGTTGTCTCATGCTGGACATGCTAGAGAAAATTTCAACATAAATATACAAATGTGTAAAGTCATACATGTGCCAGGTTAAGTCCTTAACACACTTTAAATGGTAAAAAAGGAAGTGTATTACTTCAAAGTTAAACAGATCATAATCATTTCAGCTTAGGAAATAGTTAGTGTACATCAGCATCAAATTCTCTATTACACTGTCTGTTCTAATAAAGATACAAGGCTATAATTTATTTATATTTAACAGAACAATTCAGTGAAATCTGCCTGAGATTACAATGTAAACAGTGCAGGCAGCAGAACGTTTAGCTTTCTCTGTAAGACATCATAACAATACTCTGAATAAAGAGCTTTGGAAGTTGAATTCCCCTTTAAACATCTGCTCTTAAAATACAGATGTGACTTTAAATACGCACGTTTCAATTGATCACTGTAAGTCTGTTTCAGTAGAATAACTAACTGTGTAACATTGTCAAGTCAAATGCCTTGGCGAGTGAAACCATTTTATAGCAATAGATATCCTGATGGAGCTAATTCACCGGACACACACAGTCTCCTGTCTCAGATTTAACCTCATAAACTAACGCATGCCACTGCTGGGCGGACCTACTCATGTCGGTTCATATCGGTGTGTGTCGGTAATAGTGCCGTTCGCATTAAACAGGAGTTAATGCCCCAGATCGGAGTTCGTATTTAGCCTCCATGCTAACGGACGTTAGCTCGAATGCATGGTACTAAAACACCCTGCGAATCACTTCTACACATCTAAATAAAATACTGAGCTTGACTTACCACAGAAACGGGAGCGCAGACGTCTTTAACGTGTCCGTCAGCAGAACAAGCAAAACATCAAACTGTGTTATTCATCCGATACTGAGTGGGAGGTTTCGAAAGTCTCGAGTTGTGTTCAATGACACAGGAAAAAGTAAGGAGAAGGGAGGGCGCAGCTCACTGTGACGTCACGTAAATTTCAAACCACTATATCGCTTATTATAGCGATATAGAGGTAGTTACGAAAAAGTTCACCCCCTCAGAGTTTTAATGAAGGAAGAACATAGCGATTGAGACTAAAACCAAAGTTTGAATAATGCTGTAAACAGGTTTAATTCTACTCTAAAATTGGGCATTTTAACATGGGATTCAATGGGACTCTCTCCGACGAGCTGATGAACTTTCAAGCCATGCCATTAATAAACCGCATGATAAAAAGTCACAATAATCTTATGGCTACATTATCAATGTCTTGAGACCCATTAAACAAAGTTTGACATGGTTTTGCATATTGGATGAGCAGGAATACATCAGAGTGTCAGCTATACATTTCCTGCTGCCACCAGGGGGCGCTGTCATTTTAAGTCACGATTTCTGTATAGATGTCTTCATATCGCAACTATTGTCTTATGTGTCTAGTTTGGACTTGATTAGACAAAATATGTCCAAGATACAGAAGCTCGTGTTTTAGTGCGTTTCACCGAAGTCTCATCAAACTTTAGCGCCACGCCACAATCACACGGTTTGACGAAAAGTCGATCTTTCAATAACTTTAGATCTTCATTTTGTTGTGATGACAGTCGTCTAAATATTAAGTTGATTTGATAAAAGCTGTACGACTAGTATATAAAAACATAAAACGTGACAAAAACAAGACTTTTCCTGCTGTCACCAGGGGGCGCTGTCACTTTAAGTCACGATTTCTGTATAGATGTCTTCATATCTCTACTCTTGTCTTATGTGTGTAGTTTGGACTCGATAGGACAAAATAAGTCTGAGATATAGAAGCCCGTGTTTTGATGGCGTTTAATCAAACTTTAACGCCACACCACGGTCAGACGGTTTTGCTAAAACGTAATCCTTCAATAACTTTAGATCTCCAATTTGTTGTGATGACGATCGTCTAAATTTGAAGTTGATCTGATGAAAGCTGTACGACAAGTACATCAAAGAAAAAATATGGAATATGACCAAAATGGCCACTAAAGTCAAACTGGCGGGCTTCCTGTTGCGTTATTCATAATGCACTGATGGACTTTTTTGTGCATCTAGTCATGATACACAATAATCTTTGTTTTTTTTGAGGATCGGTGAATGCTAAATGAGGGGCTTTTCCGTAGGTGGCGCTCTTTAGCCATTTTGCCACGCCCTTTTCAAAATACTCCAGAATACGTAATTTTACGCCGCCTTCGAATTTACTGCAAACTCCTACAACTTTTTGAGCACATTAAAGCCCTCAAAAAGCCAATTCATTTAAGCTAAGAAAAATAATAATAACTAGGGCTACGTTGTAGCACTAACGGGCCCGAGCACAGGCAATTTCAAGTCTGTTGCGGTCGGGGAAGAGAGAACGTTCGATGACCAAGCGCTCGTCTCCACATTGCCTGCGTTTGCCCTGTGCGGCAAGGAAGATCGCTCCACTTCTTCTGGCCAGCCGCTGGTGCTGAACTAGAGGTAAGTAACCTTGAAACTATCCAACATAACCTATTGCTTTATCTATCATCATATGCTTACATGCCTCAAGTTTTTTGTAATATGTAATTGTTATAAAAGTTACCGTTTATTTATCACGTCTAATGAACAGATTGAAGCAAGATAACTCGACAGTCTTGTTTTGGTTTTGACATTATTTTTTTTAATGAGTTACTATCAATACGCTACACGTTTACGTTTCATGTGATAGTAACTGTTTCACCAATATTCTGATACAGGATGGTATATCCGCCATTACTATTTTCACATCGTTTATTTAGTCTGTCATGGAGTTGTAGAGTGAATTAGACAGTAGTGATAACATTATAATGTCCACACATCAGTGTTGTAAACACTTCTCCAATTAATTATATAATTATGTTTTCACACTGAGGGAAGTGGAGAGACTTGATGTGGACTGTTATCAACAGCTCTGTGGGAGATCATCACCTTGAATATTACAGATGAGGTAGAAAGACATTTTATCTATGTGTACAATGTTGTATTTCTTTGTCACGTTTTATCAAAAGCGATTTAAAGTATGTGCATTTAACCATTAGGATACAAACCCAGACCCTAGTACATCGGTTCTAGCTGAAATAAGTAGTGCTTCATAAACAACACAAAACATTCATAACAGTACGCTTCTGCTCCTCATTAATGCAGCTCCTGATGTCCCCAGCAGCAACATGGTGGAGATCTGCAGCTTCATGCTGGTCAACTGGAAGACAACTGATTAAGATTAAAAGATTAAGATTAAAATCCATTTATTCATCCCAAACACATGCACAGACATGCAAAGGCACACTCATGCAGGTAGGGAAATTTAATCGCTGCTTTTTACCCATCTGGTGCAGGACACACAGAGCAGTGAGCGACCATGTACGGCGCTCGGGGGAGCAGATGTTGGGGGAGTGAGGTGCCTTGCTCATGGGCACTAGAGAGGGTAGGGAGACTCTTGGATTTTTGGACAGATCAATCCAGGTTCGACTTTTGTTGTCTCTCCATGGAGTCGAACCAAAGACGAACCAGAGACCTTCTCTGCCCATAGTCCAAGTTTCTGCCACTCGACCACCGCCTCTCCTCATGCATCATCAAACTAGTAATCTACACATCATTCCATGCGTTGCTCCCTTAACTACAGATGGCCTGCGAATGTCATGGAGTTTTACAGTGAATTAGACAGTTTAGGTATGATTTTAATCTCCACACATCAGTGTTGTAAACAGTTCTCAAATTAATTATAGAATTATGTTTTCACACTGAGAGAAGTGGAAAGACTTGATTTGGACTGTTATCAATAGGTCTGTGGGAGATTATCACCTTGAATAGTACTGATGAGGTAGAAAGACATTTTATGTATTTGTACAATGTTGTATTTCTTTCAGCACTTTTATCAGAAGGGACTTAAAATATGTACATTTCACCATGAGGATATAAACCAAGACCACAGTACAACAGTTCTATCAGAAATCTGTTGTGCTTTATACACAACACAAAACATTCTTTAACAGTGCGTTTTTTCTCTTCATAGATGAAGAACTGCAGCACCTGATGTCCTCAGCAGCAACATGGTGGAGATCTGATTTGATACACTTTAGATAAGAACCCAGTGTTTTATATTTCTGCTTTGCCATAAGAGACAGAACATGGTCATCACAGCTGTGTCCTTCAGGCTCGTCTGTCCCTAATAAAATGATAGGAAACATGAAAGTGATCGTCATTATTGTAGAGGAAGAGTTACATATGAACAAAGTGTGTAATCTTATTTTCTGTGGATATTCAACTGTGTATTTGAATATGCTTTTGGATTAAAACGTGCACTACCATGACAATGAATGTACAGTATGGAGTTATTTCACATTCAAAGTATTGCATATATTATTTAATACACAATGTATTATGTGCAGTACTTTGCCATGGTTGTTTGTAATTAATGAAAAGAGGTCTGTACCTGAAGTCGGTGTTCAATGTGGTTGAATTCCAGTTGTCTCATGCTGGACATGCTAGAGAAAATTTCAACATAAATATACAAATGTGTAAAGTCATACATGTGCCAGGTTAAGTCCTTAACACACTTTAAATGGTAAAAAAGGAAGTGTATTACTTCAAAGTTAAACAGATCATAATCATTTCAGCTTAGGAAATAGTTAGTGTACATCAGCATCAAATTCTCTATTACACTGTCTGTTCTAATAAAGATACAAGGCTATAATTTATTTATATTTAACAGAACAATTCAGTGAAATCTGCCTGAGATTACAATGTAAACAGTGCAGGCAGCAGAACGTTTAGCTTTCTCTGTAAGACATCATAACAATACTCTGAATAAAGAGCTTTGGAAGTTGAATTCCCCTTTAAACATCTGCTCTTAAAATACAGATGTGACTTTAAATACGCACGTTTCAATTGATCACTGTAAGTCTGTTTCAGTAGAATAACTAACTGTGTAACATTGTCAAGTCAAATGCCTTGGCGAGTGAAACCATTTTATAGCAATAGATATCCTGATGGAGCTAATTCACCGGACACACACAGTCTCCTGTCTCAGATTTAACCTCATAAACTAACGCATGCCACTGCTGGGCGGACCTACTCATGTCGGTTCATATCGGTGTGTGTCTGTAAAAGTGCCGTTCGCATTAAACAGGAGTTAATGCCCCAGATCGGAGTTCGTATTTAGCCTCCATGCTAACGGACGTTAGCTCGAATGCATGGTACTAAAACACCCTGCGAATCACTTCTACACATCTAAATAAAATACTGAGCTTGACTTACCACAGAAACGGGAGCGCAGACGTCTTTAACGTGTCCGTCAGCAGAACAAGCAAAACATCAAACTGTGTTATTCATCCGATACTGAGTGGGAGGTTTCGAAAGTCTCGAGTTGTGTTCAATGACACAGGAAAAAGTAAGGAGAAGGGAGGGCGCAGCTCACTGTGACGTCACGTAAATTTCAAACCACTATATCGCTTATTATAGCGATATAGAGGTAGTTACGAAAAAGTTCACCCCCTCAGAGTTTTAATGAAGGAAGAACATAGCGATTGAGACTAAAACCAAAGTTTGAATAATGCTGTAAACAGGTTTAATTCTACTCTAAAATTGGGCATTTTAACATGGGATTCAATGGGACTCTCTCCGACGAGCTGATGAACTTTCAAGCCATGCCATTAATAAACCGCATGATAAAAAGTCACAATAATCTTATGGCTACATTATCAATGTCTTGAGACCCATTAAACAAAGTTTGACATGGTTTTGCATATTGGATGAGCAGGAATACATCAGAGTGTCAGCTATACATTTCCTGCTGCCACCAGGGGGCGCTGTCATTTTAAGTCACGATTTCTGTATAGATGTCTTCATATCGCAACTATTGTCTTATGTGTCTAGTTTGGACTTGATTAGACAAAATATGTCCAAGATACAGAAGCTCGTGTTTTAGTGCGTTTCACCGAAGTCTCATCAAACTTTAGCGCCACGCCACAATCACACGGTTTGACGAAAAGTCGATCTTTCAATAACTTTAGATCTTCATTTTGTTGTGATGACAGTCGTCTAAATATTAAGTTGATTTGATAAAAGCTGTACGACTAGTATATAAAAACATAAAACGTGACAAAAACAAGACTTTTCCTGCTGTCACCAGGGGGCGCTGTCACTTTAAGTCACGATTTCTGTATAGATGTCTTCATATCTCTACTCTTGTCTTATGTGTGTAGTTTGGACTCGATAGGACAAAATAAGTCTGAGATATAGAAGCCTGTGTTTTGATGGCGTTTAATCAAACTTTAACGCCACACCACGGTCAGACGGTTTTGCTAAAACGTAATCCTTCAATAACTTTAGATCTCCAATTTGTTGTGATGACGATCGTCTAAATTTGAAGTTGATCTGATGAAAGCTGTACGACAAGTACATCAAAGAAAAAATATGGAATATGACCAAAATGGCCACTAAAGTCAAACTGGCGGGCTTCCTGTTGCGTTATTCATAATGCACTGATGGACTTTTTTGTGCATCTAGTCATGATACACAATAATCTTTGTTTTTTTTGAGGATCGGTGAATGCTAAATGAGGGGCTTTTCCGTAGGTGGCGCTCTTTAGCCATTTTGCCACGCCCTTTTCAAAATACTCCAGAATACGTAATTTTACGCCGCCTTCGAATTTACTGCAAACTCCTACAACTTTTTGAGCACATTAAAGCCCTCAAAAAGCCAATTCATTTAAGCTAAGAAAAATAATAATAATAATAATAATAATCATTTCAATTTCAATAGGGCCTCCCACCGATTTCGGTGCTCGGGCCCTAATAATAACTAGGGCTACGTTGTAGCACTAACGGGCCCGAGCACAGGCAATTTCAAGTCTGTTGCGGTCGGGGAAGAGAGAACGTTCGATGACCAAGCGCTCGTCTCCACATTGCCTGCGTTTGCCCTGTGCGGCAAGGAAGATCGCTCCACTTCTTCTGGCCAGCCGCTGGTGCTGAACTAGAGGTAAGTAACCTTGAAACTATCCAACATAACATATTGCTTTATCTATCATCATATGCTTACATGCCTCAAGTTTTTTGTAATTGTTATAAAAGTTACCGTTTATTTATCACGTCTAATGAACAGATTGAAGCAAGATAACTCGACAGTCTTGTTTTGGTTGTGACATTATTTTTTTTAATGAGTTACTATCAATACGCTACACGTGTACGTTTCATGTGATAGTAACTGTTTCACCAATATTCTGATACAGGATGGTATATCCGCCATTACTATTTTCACATCGTTTATTTAGTCTGTCATGGAGTTGTAGAGTGAATTAGACAGTAGTGATAACATTATAATGTCCACACATCAGTGTTGTAAACACTTCTCCAATTAATTATATAATTATGTTTTCACACTGAGGGAAGTGGAGAGACTTGATGTGGACTGTTATCAACAGCTCTGTGGGAGATCATCACCTTGAAAATTACAGATGAGGTAGAAAGACATTTTATCTATGTGTACAATGTTGTATTTCTTTGTCACGTTTTATCAAAAGCGATTTAAAGTATGTGCATTTAACCATTAGGATACAAACCCAGACCCTAGTACATCGGTTCTAGCTGAAATAAGTAGTGCTTCATAAACAACACAAAACATTCATAACAGTACGCTTCTGCTCCTCATTAATGCAGCTCCTGATGTCCCCAGCAGCAACATGGTGGAGATCTGCAGCTTCATGCTGGTCAACTGGAAGACAACTGATTAAGATTAAAAGATTAAGATTAAAATCCATGTATTCATCCAAAACACATGCACAGACATGCAAAGGCACACTCATGCAGGTAGGGACATTTAATCGCTGCTTTTTACCCATCTGGTGCAGGACACACAGAGCAGTGAGCGACCATGTACGGCACTCGGGGGAGCAGATGTTGGGGGAGTGAGGTGCCTTGCTCATGGGCACTAGAGAGGGTAGGGAGACTCTTGGATTTTTGGACAGATCAATCCAGGTGCGACTTTTGTTGTCTCTCCATGGAGTCGAACCAAAGACGAACCAGAGACCTTCTCTGCCCATAGTCCAAGTTTCTGCCACTCGACCACCGCCTCTCCTCATGCATCATCAAACTAGTAATCTACACATCACTCCATGCGTTGCTCCCTTAACTACAGATGGCCTGCGAATGTCATGGAGTTTTACAGTGAATTAGACAGTTTAGGTATGATTTTAATCTCCACACATCAGTGTTGTAAACAGTTCTCAAATTAATTATAGAATTATGTTTTCACACTGAGAGAAGTGGAAAGACTTGATTTGGACTGTTATCAATAGGTCTGTGGGAGATTATCACCTTGAATAGTACTGATGAGGTAGAAAGACATTTTATGTATTTGTACAATGTTGTATTTCTTTCAGCACTTTTATCAGAAGGGACTTAAAATATGTACATTTCACCATGAGGATATAAACCAAGACCACAGTACAACAGTTCTATCTGAAATCTGTTGTGCTTTATACACAACACAAAACATTCTTTAACAGTGCGTTTTTTCTCTTCATAGATGAAGAACTGCAGCACCTGATGTCCTCAGCAGCAACATGGTGGAGATCTGATTTGATACACTTTAGATAAGAACCCAGTGTTTTATATTTCTGCTTTGCCATAAGAGACAGAACATGGTCATCACAGCTGTGTCCTTCAGGCTCGTCTGTCCCTAATAAAATGATAGGAAACATGAAAGTGATCGTCATTATTGTAGAGGAAGAGTTACATATGAACAAAGTGTGTAATCTTATTTTCTGTGGATATTCAACTGTGTATTTGAATATGCTTTTGGATTAAAACGTGCACTACCATGACAATGAATGTTTTTAATGGAGCTATTTCACATTAAAAGTATTGCATTATAATTTAATACATTATGTATTATGTGCAATACTTTGATTGTTTTGAAGTAATGAAATCAGGTCTGTACCTGGAGTCAGTGTTCAGTCTGGTTGGATTCAAGTTGTGTGTCAAGTTGGACCTTCTAGAGGAACATGAAACCAATACACAGATATGTAAAGTCATACATGGGCCAGGTTAAGTAATTAACAGACTTTTAAATGGTAAAAATAAAATATTAGTTCAAAGTTAATCAGAGCATAATCATTTCAGATTAGGAAATAGGTAGTGCATATAAACCCACAACTCTGTATGACACTGTCTGTTCTAGTAAAGTTACAAGGCTATGACTTACTCATATTTAACAAAAGAATTCAGTGAAGTCTGACTGAGATTAACGATTTAAATACTGAAGGTGGGAGACACGGTTATTTTTCACTGTAACACGTGACAGGACATCAACACCGTGACTCTGAATAAAGAGCCTTAAAAGACGTAGTGCTCCTTTGAACAGCTGCTCTTACAATGTGTAGCAAGTGCTAAATCTCCATTAGTATAATAGTAACAAAAATCACCCTTTACATAATTGAACATATATTTTCCATGTGAACCCCTTTAACACAGTTCAATTCAGGAGCAAAATATAATTTATACAGTATTTATTAGAGCTAGTATTAGTAAACAGATCAAACAAATGCAGTACAACACATCACACATCCACAGTGTCTCTTTTGCTTATCATCACAGTCAGTCAGAAGTGTCCGTTTAACTTACGTAGCAGTTGAGAGATGCTTCGTTGGAGGTAGCAGGAGCTAGCTCATAGCCAGTGCTGCTGTTGAGAGCGGCAGAGTTCACACAGGAAAAGACACGACGGACGGGGGAAAAAAGCTTTGAGTCCCACACTCTAACCTGCTGAGCGAACAACGTCCACAGTGACTCCGCCGCCGTCCTCTCATCCAGACTCGCCAACCGTTCTCCGGTTCTTCGTGATACACAGCTCCGCAGCTTGTGACGACGTAACTCATGAGGCGTTCACTTGCAGCTGTGTTAAATGCAGCTTCGTTTGTCATGGCGAGTTGAAGAAGTCTGCTGCAAAGCTATGAATAATCCGCATGATGAAAACTCACAGCAATGTTATGCCTACATTATCAATATATTGAGACCCATGTGACACAGTTTGACATGGTTTAGCAAAGTGAATGAGGAGAAATACATCCAAGTGTGAGACGTAACAAACCGAAAGCGGTCTCATGCTGCGTTCAGGGTAACTCTGTTAAAATGGGTTTCATGGGTCATGATGAGCTGATGAACTTTGATGCCACACCATTAACAATCTGCATGATGAAAAGTCACAATAATGTTATGCCTACATTATCAATATCTTGAGACCAATTTGACACAGTTTGACATGGTTTAGTAAAGTGGCTGGAGGGAAATACATCAAAGAGTAAGATGACCAAAACAAGACATTTCCTGATGCCACCAGGGGGCGCTTTCCTTTTAAGTCATGATTTCTAGGTAGATGTCTTCCGGTCGCGACTCTTGTCTTATATGTGTAGTTTGGAGTCGATTGGACAAAATATGTCTAAGTTACAGAAGCTCGCTTATATTGGCGTTTAG